>NC_064920.1:920406390-920737015 GCF_023897955.1 Schistocerca gregaria
CTACTTCTCATTACCTTCGTCTGTCTCCGATTTACTCTCAAACCATACTGTGTACTCATTAGACTGTTCATTCCGTTCAGCAGATCATTTAATTCTTCTTCACTTTCACTCAGGATAGCAATGTCATCAGCGAATCGTATCATTGATATCCTTTCACCTTGTATTTTAATTCCACTACTGAACCTTTCTTTCATTTCCCTCATTGCTTCCTCGATGTGCAGATTGAAGAGTAGGGGCGAAACGCTACAGCCTTGTCTGACACCCTTCTTAATACGAGCATTCGTTCTTGATCGTCCACTCTTATTATTCCCTCTTGGTTGTTGTACATATTGTGTATGACCCTTCTCTCCCTATAGCTTACCCCTACTTTTTTTCAGAATCTCGAACAGCTTGCACCAGTTTATATTGTCGAACGATTTTTCCAGGTCGACAAACACTATGAACGTGTCTTGATTTTCCTTTAGCCTTGCTTCCATTATTAGCCGTAACGTCAGAAATGCCTCTCTCGTCCCATTACTTTTCCTAAAGCCAAACTGATCGTCACCCAGCGCATTCTCAATTTTCTTTTCCATTCTTCTGTATATTATTCTTGTAAGCAGCTTCGATGCGTGAGCTGTTAAGCTGATTGTGCGATAATTCTCGCACTTGTCAGCTCTTGCCGTCTTCGGAATTGTGTGGATGATGCTTTTCCGAAAGTCAGATGGTATGTCTCAAGACTCATAGTGTATATTTCGTCTTAGCTTCCATGCACTTCCTATTTATTTCATTCCTCAACGACTTGTATTTCTCTATTCCAGATTTTCCCGGAACATGTTTGTACTTCCTCCTTTCATCAATCAACTGAAGTATTTCTTCTGTTACCCATGGTTTCTTCGCAGCTACCTTCTTAGTACCTATGTTTTCCTTCCCAGCTTCTGTGATGACCCTTTTTAGAGAGGTCAATTCCTCTTCAAATGTAATGCCTACTGCGCTATTCTTTATTGCTGTATATATAGTGTTAGAGAATTTCAAACGTCTCTCGTCATTCCTTAGTACTTCCGTATCCCACTTCTTTGCGTATTGATACTTCCTGACTAATGTCTTCAACTTTAGCCTACTCTTCATTACTACTATATTGTGATCTGAGTCTATATCTGCTCCTGTGTACGCCTTACAATCAGTATCTGATTTCGGAATCTCTATCTGACCATGATGTAATGTAATTGAAACCTTCCCGTATCTCCCGGCCTTTTCCAAGTATACCTCCTCCTCTTGTGATTCTTGAACAGGGTATTCGCTACTACTAGCTGAAATTTGCTACTGAACTCAATTAGTCTTTCTCCTCTTTCATTCCTTGTCCCAAGCCCATATTCTCCTGTAACCTTTTCTTCTACATCTTCCACTACAACAGCATTCCAGTCGCCCATGACTATTAGATTTTCGTCCCCCTTTACATACTGCATTACCCTTTCAATATCCACATACACTTTCTCTATCTGTTCATCTTCAGCTTGCGAAATAACAGGTGATCATCGAGAGGTCTGCGGTTATCATTCTGTTCAGAGGTCAGTGAGACAGAAATTATGTGGGTGTAACTGAGGGCACCGAGATTTAGTTGTAGGAGACCTTACATTAGTTTAATGTTATTTGAATCCATAGTCGCTAAGTGCTCTCTTTCTTAAATACTAGATCAGACATTCCGCGAATTTACGTGCCGTCAGTCAAGCTTCCTTAATAAAAACCCACGCTTGTTAACTGTATTATTTGTCTGGGTTAAACTGTTAACATAAAAGTAGAAATCTGAATGAGTGGACTGTGGCAGTATTTTAAATGTTTGATGCGCGAAATACCTTCCCATAGCAGGCTTGCAAGCTGTGGGAAGAGCACTAGAATGCGCCGGTACAGAGTATCCCATGAAGTGGATAAAGCGACACCTATGCGTAGAAACATGCACTACATGAACGCTGACGGCTGCGGAGTGCACACTGTGACCCGGAAGTTGCACATGTGCAAGAGCACCGCACTTGTGCAGAAGTTCTGGCCGGGCCTAGGTTAAGGCAACCGTTAGGACGAACCTGTGTGTAAGGAAGTGGGGTACTGGAGCAGTGGGGAATGATAAGACGCGTCTGAAGTCTACTAAAGATGTGGATGCTGTGATTAGGATCACCATAGGTTCAAGCTTAGCTGAAGAGAGGTGGACAGCTCTAAATAGAGCAGTCATACATTTGTGACAGACAAATGTACAAGGATGGTAACTGCGAAAAAACCTGGAATAACACGAGAAATACTTCAGTTGATAGACGAAGGAAGGAGGTACAGAAATGTTCAAGTAAACATATTAATACAAAAATGTCATTTGGGAATGATATAAGTAGGAACTGCAGGGAAGCGAAACGGCTGCAGCAAATCATGCAGAAATCGGAAGCGAAACGATCGTAGGAAGGACATTCAGCACATAGAAGAATCAAAACAACCATTAGTGTAATGGAAAGCAAGGTTGGAACCTTTAAGAATGCGTCGAGAACCACCTGTTATACGCAGAGGAGAGAGAAGATGGGTGGAAAGAGTAAATTGAAGACTCATAGGAATGGGACGTTACAGTAGAATAAATTGGGGTCGATGTTCAAGAAAGAGGGTAGGAATAGCAAATAAAGCATACCACGTTCATGTGCCGATATTTTAAAATTTTCTTGTACACCCTGGACCTCCATACCACTGCTAGATCCAATAGTTTTTTTTACATTTTTGCTTAGGCACTTCGTTAATAACCTCAGCATTTGGTCTAGGGGTACCTTCTTTTATCAGTAATTAAAAGGTTCTTCGTCCCAGGTTCGAACCTCGCAACTCCTCAAATTGTGAATAAAAATCGTCAGCAATGGTGACCGAAGGCTTTCGGCATAACAAAACAGGATTATTCCGCTAACAGACTTGTCAAAGAGGGCGAGGGAGTGGACAGAGATTGAGGGCACTCTCTAGCCCCTGGGGTGGAGAAACTGCCTCTAAAGCAGCGGAAGAATCAGCAATGATCAATGGCATGGGGATGCAGAAGGCAACAGAAGTCACTGCATGAAAGACGCAGATCGTTTAACCACGGGGCATGTCGCATGTAATTAAAAACGTCACATAATGATGTCTCCATTTGCAAAAGATTCCGCACTAGTCCCCCATTCCGATATGTGACTGCAAAAATGGAGGAGACCATGAGAAAACGATGGAATAATCAACAAAAGGATAACATTGTAAGAATCGAAGCGTGGAACGTTAGAATTATGAACGTGTTAGGGAAGCTATAAACGGCAAAAGCTAACGCTCTGTCTAGATATAGGCGGCGTAACCTAACCTAACCTAAATTCACATGGAATAAAGGACTAGGGTTTCTAGTCACACGAGTATAGAGTAGTATCAACAACTCCAGAAAGTCGTACTACGTGAGTACAATTAGTTCTGAATGGGAAGCTAGGACAGAAGGTGAGCTAATGTGACTAGTTCAATGTATCGCATGTATTCCTCAGAAACTACAGCAACTCAGCACCGACAACAGTAGTTCAGAAGGTGAAGTAGAGATAGTATATAAGGGTATTCAACATGTAATTGAGAACGTACAGGCAGATGAACATCTAATAATAATGTGGGAGAGAAATGCGGGCGTAAAAAAAAAGTACAATGAAGTGATCCTGCATAATACGGGCTTGGTACTGGGAGTTAGAGAGGAGAAAGACTAATTGAGTATATCAATAAATTTTAGATGGTACTAGCTAATGCTCTGTCCAAGAATCACAAGACAAGAAAGATATACTCGGAAAAACTGAGAAGATACTGCAAGATTTCAATCAGATTAAATCATGGTGAGGCAGAGATTCCGAGATCAGATACAGGGATGTAGGGCATACCAAGAGGTAAATATAGACTCAGATCATAATGTGGTGATGATGAAGAGCAGACTGAAGTTTAAGGAGAGTACGTACATCTTATATGTAGAGAGTTAAATTTGCAGTATTGGTAAGCCACTATCACAGAACCTATGACAGAGGTTTGAAATTAGTGGGAAGTAGACCCACAGTTTCACTCTATTTCTGATGACTGAACCAGAGTCATAACATACAGACAAATAATTAGTTAAAATTTTTTGGAAATTTATGTTAATTTTTTTTCAAATTCAACTTTTGCTTCAGCAAGTAAAATATCATTATAGGTAGGAATCTTTTGATGGTACAGCAACAGCAATATACTAAGCGGTAACATAGTGTGAAATAAGATATTTAGTTACCTGTAATAGTTCTTAAGAAAATGGTTCAAGTATTAAAAGAAAAGTCATTTTCAGGAAGTCTAGTTCAAACATTTCACTTGATATTAAATTAAATGAGGCGGCATGCTAGCTCATAGAAACAGCAAGGACCACAATGAGCATTATCTGGATCTTGTTCTTGATCATCCTCGAAACCTAAAATGGCTCAAAATGGTTCAAATGGCTCTGAGCACTATGGGACTTAACATCATTGGTCATCAGTCCCCTAGAACTTAGAACTACTTAAACCTAACTAACCTAAGACGTCACACACATCCATGCCCGAGGCAGGATTCGAACCTGCGACCGTAGCAGTCGCGCAGTTCCAGACTGAGCGCCTAGAACCGCTAGACCACTGCGGCCGGCAGTCCAAACCTAAAAGCCTCTTTCTTTGCCTGCCTCTTTTTTCTTAAGTCATTTCGCTTGTTGCATGCTGTGGTTTCGTCATCCCAAGTCGATCATCCCAAGTCGATCAATTCATTGGAAGACTTGCAGTGTTTTCGCTTCTGGAGTGATAGCATCTTCCTCTAGCAACCTAATTCTTTCCTTATTATCATCATTAAACGTTATCAAAGCGTCAAAAATACAATTCCTGGAGTTATAATTCCTGCAAAAACACGTTGTGGTATGCGGGTCCAAATGACATTACTGAAAGACTCTTTTGGATTTTGTCTTCGACATTGGAGACATTTGAGGAGAAGGTGAGAATGAGGTAGCTCACTATATATTTGCTTAATAGCGTCCATCACTGCAGATGGAATGCAATTATTGTATCTTAATTGTTCCTCCGTACTAGGTGCCTGAACTTTGCACTGTTTGCACCATGATCCAGCATCAGATGGGCAAAGACCATACATGGGTGTATCGTCAGTGGATAATTTGTGGAGGAATGTAGCTCAAACTGCTCTTTTCATCACTCATAGGTCATTTCTATTCTTTTCTACTGTCATTCCAAAACATTGCTGGCGTTCTTCAATGTTTTGTCTCTAAGTCTTCCATTACCAATTAAAAAAGTCTTCCTATCTCATAACATCTCTTTTCCTTTTGTCTGCTTCAACAATTTTCGATGTCTTGTTCACATCCATTTTTGAACGCAGCCCACATATCCAATCTTTAAAATCTGCTTTTCATCATAAGGTTGATATCCCACTATTGATTAGAAAGCCATCCCCCAAATACTCAGTGTATCACACACCTCTCTCGTGCTCTGGGTGTCTTAACATAGAAACAACTGCAGCAGCATCCATACCCCCAACTAGTTCCCTCATAATTCTTAGCACAATTTGATTGATGACTTTCGCTTGTTCCATTGTCTACTTGTTTTCACTGATGGCAATATTTAGGTAGCACTTCGATGTCTAAAATTTTACCTGTGCCTACACTACTGACAGTTGCAACTGCATTTTTAGATGTGTACCTCTCTTCTGTCATGTACCATCAACTGCCATAGATAAGTGTGTTGAGTTACTTAATTCTACTGCTTGTTTAGTAGCAGCTTTCATACTAACAATAGCAACAGATTTGACAAATTCACCAATTACTTCTGTGTACTTAATTGATCTGGTTGGTGGGTTTGCCAAGTTTAGTGTCGCATATAATACTTGGGTTGCAGTCAGTCCTTTACCCACGCACCTCATTCATAACAGGAATTTAGCATTGCTCTGCAACAAGTCAACCATGCACTTTTGAGAGGTCCTAAATGACTTAGAGAACCTGCACTTCATAAAGGGTTTGTTAGGAAGTTCAATCCTTACAGACGCCAATTTGGCCACCACAAACCTTACATGCGACAGCATCTCGTAAAACTTGTGCTAACTTACATTAGTCTAATAAAACATAACCGAAACTATCTACATGATCTTCTTTGTGAATAAAAAAGTCCTTGTGGTTTCCAAGTTTCCTCTTCGAAGAGCTAGTGGGTGTGTTCTTATCATGTGCCTGCGGTTCTGATGTATGCTGATTTCCATGGAAACGTCACTTCCTAAAACAACCCTTCCGTTTGGTGTAATAATGCAACAAACCGCTACGTTTACAGTCAAAACCTAGAAAACACTACAATCACAAAGTAACTTCACAAAACGCATGTGCTATATCGCAATTTCTGTTTATACACTGCAACCAACCTCTTAACATACACATTAACATGAATTCAAGGAATAAATAGTTGAAAAGCACAGCCTTCTAAAGCGAATAGTTCCGGAGATAGAGATATTTGAGGAGGTCAGTACAGAGTACAGAAGGACTGGATTTTTTTTACATTTGCACTATTAACTTTGAAATAATAAAAACTACACATCCAAACGGAATTAATCAAAAATGACGCAATAAATTATGAAGGTGGGATCAAATGTTATTAAGAGTAATAATTGGAAAATGTCAAAGAAGTGGGATACGGAAGTTCTAAGAAATTAGGAGATGCATTTGAAATTCTCCGACGCTACAGATACTGCTATATTGAATAGATCAGTAGGCAGTTCAGTGGAAGATGAATGGGCATCATTAAAAAGGGCAATCGCAGATGTTGAAGGGAAAAAATTAGGTATAAAGAAGCCAGCTATGAAGAAACTACGGTTAATAGAAGAAATACTTCAGCTGATCGACCAAAAAACCAAGTATAAAACTGTTAACGGAAATTCAGCAATACAGAATTATAAGTCCCTCAGAATGAAATGAATAGGAAGTTCAGGGAAGCTGACACTAAATAGCTACATGAAAAATGTGAAGAAATAAAAAATGATATGACTGTCGGGAGGACTCATTCAGCATATAGAAAAATCAGAACAACTTTCAGTGAAATGGAAAGCAAAAGCGGCAGCATCAAGAGCGCATGGGGACGCTACTGTTAAACGCAGAGGAGAGAGAGAGAGAATAGGTGGAAGCAGTAAATTTAAAACCTATACGAAGGGGACGAATTGTCTGATGAAGATACAGTTGAAGAAACTGTAGTCTATGTTCAAGAGAGGGAGGATTCAGACCCCGAGTCACATTTTAAAATAGCTATGGCAGACTTGAGATCAAAGAAGGTAGGGGGGATAGATAACATTCCGTCAAAATTTCTAAAATCACTGAACAAAGTAGCATTCAAATGACTATGCGTGTTGGTGTACAGATCTCGGAGGTATGCGACATACCATCAGACTTTCGAAAAAATATCATCCACACAATTAGGAAGACAGTAACGGCAGGTAACAGCGAAAACTATGACATAATCAGCTTAACCCCAAAATTGGTTACAACGATGTAGACAAAGTTAACGAATTATGATTCCTTGGAGGCAAAATAAACCTTCACGAACGAAGCAGAGAGGACATAAAAACCAGACTAACACAGGGACATTTCTGGCCAAATGAATTCTACTAATGACATAGGCCTTAATTTGAAGTAGAAATTTCCTAGAATGTACACGTGGGGCACAGCATAGTGTGTTAATGTCATGTGCTCTGGGAAAACTGGAGCAGAAGGGAATCGAAGCGTTTGATATGTGATGTTACAGAAGAACGTTGAAAATCAGCTGAACTGACAAGGCAAGGATTTTTGAGGGTCTCCCCAGAGCCGGCGCAGAAAGGAAAATACAAAAAACACTGAGAAGTAAAAGGGAAAAGACGATAGGACATGTGTTAAGACATCGTGAAATAACTTCCATAATACCAGAGCGTGATGCAGAGGGTAAAATCTGTTGAGGAAGACAGAGATTGGAGTTCATTCAATAAATAAATGCAGACTTTGAGTGCAAGAGCTACTCTGAGAGAAAGAGGGTGGCTTGGGAGATGAATTCGTGACGGGGCGCCTCAACCTTGTCATAAGACGAATAACTCAAGAAAAAAAAGTGAAGAATCAGTTGTGGAACTCGAAGATGGAAGGCGATGTGCCTCCCTTCTAGGTTGGCTGCTTAGTAATATTTACTATAGGTAGAAAGAACGCATTGTCAAAAATTAAATCAAACATCAACTAAAATAAAGTGTATTAATTTATTTTGTGGTCTGCTTCTAAGGTCTGGACATAAGTATTTTCTCTTCTGTCTTTGCGCTTGTCAACAGATTTGAACTTTGCAGTTTCACTATGTTTATCCCTTTCTATACAGTATTCTTTTTCCTTTTAACATTACTTCCAATTCATATGTTAATAAATATCCTATTCTGTTCTTTTACCCCTCGTAAGCCCTATAATACTTGCCTAATTTTATCACCCCCTCGTAGCTCATATAGTGTATTAACGTAGAAAATAATTTACAACTCTCTATCATTCCATATTCAAGTGCAGATTCGTTTTCATATTCTTAGACTATAACAAAGACGGTACTGTTTCTGTATCAGTTGCTGGTAAACTTATATTCCCTGTTTTTCATCCCTATAACTTTGGTAAATTCAAAGCGATCATTCCGTTCTACGTTGTCCAACGCTTTCTCTAGGTCCACAAATGCACTAAACGTAGGTTTTTCATATGGTCTGTAATAATCGAGAAGCAACTGAGAATAAACAGACCGACGCAGTCTGAAGTTCCCGGAAAGAGCCCTGTGTAGGCCGTCCATTTACAAAAGTGAACGTTCAATGAATCACCATCACAGACGTATTTTGAGCCACAAAGAGACAAAGAAAAGAAAAAGCATGATTTCCAAAGTTACCTAATAGTAAGCACGCCTACGTTCCAGTATTCACTGAAAATCAAATTTCAATAGCTACCCACTGCGCAAACGTGTTTCAGCGATTTTATTGTGTAGTCGACTGGGAAACAAATAATCGCTCCGGGAGACCTAACGAGTAGACCGACGTAGGCCACAGAACGTCAAAGCCAGAGATCCTCGTCAGTTCAATTACCGAGGGAGGGCTACAGGCTTTGAAGTGACTGAACTTTGGTTTAATAGAAATGCATCTATTCAGAATCCAATAATCCCAAGAATGCAAGCACAACCTTACTTACACAGTTGCTGAGAGCCTTGTTACTTGTTGCTATAAAAATAATTGAACGTTGTATGATACATCGACTCACGGTTCATTGTATAATTCTCTGATAAGTGGGTGTAGGGCTGCTGGATACCACACGAAATGCATCTGCAACAAGATGTTTTCTTACCAAGAAAGTTTGGTTGCGATGGTGTGATGGACTCTTGTTTTAGGCTTGGTTCATTGATCCTGACCCTGAATGGAAACATACACCCACCTAGGGTGTTGTTATATGGATTATTCTTACACTGTAGCAGAGAGTGCGTTGATCGGAAATTTCCAATTGTTTTGAAGATGTATGCTGGATCGGGATTCAAACCTGGGACCTTTGCCTTCCACGGCCAGTTTTGTCCAGTCCCAGGCTCGAGTCTCAGTCCGCCATGCAGTTCTACTCTGACAAGAAGTTCCAGACCTGCGTACATACATTCTGAAAAGGAAACATCGTACACAGTGTATCTATTCTCACGTCGACAATAGTGTCAAATTAACCTTTTTCGTTATCAACCTTGTATCATTGACGAATGAAACTTCTGGAAAAGATCTTAGATTCGTTTTGATAATAGCGAAATTTTATATATGGTTTACTAATACTTGTGTCGCAGTAACGTAAGCCAAGTGTCAATTTGAAGTGCGTTGTAGTTTTCTCTCTGACCACATTACGTGTTTTTAGTTCAAATTAACTACGTCGAAAATCTTTCCATCATTATGGCCTATGTCTAGGTCTGTTTTTCATTAACGGAAGTACGCACTGTAATCTGCTCCAACAATGAACTCATACATGAATTCAAAAGTGGCTGGTTTTCTCTTACATATGATCCATGTGAGGGAAATCAGAATACTTCGCACTTTGTTGAAAACACGAAGAAAGAACAGACTACAGCGCGCGGCTGTCGTTGTCATTTATGAAGAAAGTGTGTACCGTATTTTTCACAAATAACTATGAAATTGTATTGCGCATTTGCTAAATGGATTTCCCCATATT
Organism: Schistocerca gregaria; assembly: GCF_023897955.1. Lineage (NCBI taxonomy): Eukaryota > Metazoa > Arthropoda > Insecta > Orthoptera > Acrididae > Schistocerca > Schistocerca gregaria. Next base: position 920,416,577 of record NC_064920.1, read on the forward strand.
TGGAACGTTTTATAAACAATGCTATTGACTTCAAGTGTCACTGTATTACTCCGGACGAGACGTGAGTACATTGCTTCACTACAGAATCTAAACTGCAAGAAATATACGAAATCTGGTGGTATGCAGCGAAAAAGACGGAAACTATGTCATCCACCTAGGTTTGGTGAAATGTTTTATTGTCTATCTTAGGTTGTTGTGATTTTAATTCAGAAAACAGATTTGATGAAGACAGCTTTGATATAATTCGCCATACTGATAGATTACGTGATACAAGGTAAAAAATTACTATCGAAACCATTCACTTCTTCTATATGAAACAGCTGAACAATTACACAAGAGTAGCCTGTACTGCTAAAAAAATAACTGGCTAGGAAATGAAGAGCGTATAGCACACTTAGGCGGATATTTTGGAGGCCATGCAGGGACATACTTACTGTGTAACTTATACCGATGTAACTACTAGACAATTTACAGTGACAAATCGAACGTCTGTTTCGAGGTAGGAAGCTTTTTAAATTTTCTGTAAGTAACGTAACTAGCAGACGTGAAATGGAAAAATAAACCTGAATTCAGTAGCAGGAAAAGAGGGACTAGTTACATAGACTCTGGTAATAGACATTGCACAGGTTGTAACTTACAAGTGGAGATATATTTTATGTCGTGACTTAACATCTGCACACATCAATGTGTTTTTTTTTTTGTCTGTCTTCTTGGATCAGTCTTCCCATAAACAAATCACAAACCTTACCAGTTTGATGTTTTGTGAACAGTCACAACTACACCACTAACAGGATTACACCTGTCGGTGTAGACTTACCGTTTTGGGTCCATGCATTCACAGTTCAGCACCTGCCTGCCGCCCAGAGAAAAATACCCACTGGTGGCTTGCTTTTGTCACATGTACTTGGACGTTCTAACCACCCTAAAAACATACTGCTCCTAACAGTTATAGCCATAACGCATATTAAATAAATACTGGTGTAATGGTGTTCAGTACGCTGTTCTCAGTCACCAAGAGAAATATATGAACATATACTCTTTACTCCCTGCATGTCTTGCCGGAACAGTATACACTACAATATTTTTACGTACTGTGGAATTTCGCTTAAGCCAAACGGTAGACATCGATGAAACTGAAAGATGCGATACTCGGATCGTAACAGGCCTGTGTAAATTATGCAGCAATTTATCAAATGTCTTTGATTTTTCAAGAACGACTACGTATAGAACTGCTAATCTTTTAGGCTAGAAACAAGCAATGACAACACGACATGGCAGATTTGATCAAATTTGGAGGGGTATCTAACACAATTTCCTTCACTCCATGAGCGAATGCAATGGCAGTGGCGGAAGATAATATTGGTAAGACTTTTCCTATTTTGTATGCATTGAACTAAAACAGTAGCTGTCAGCCCTTCTAGTGATTCAAGAACGAAGAATACCATGTAATGTGTAATGAAGACGATGTTATTTGAGCCCAGACTTGGTGAAGGGTTTTGGCCACCTCACTTCCAAAGCAACCTTACGGCTATTTTCCTGAAACGATTTAGGGAAATCACAGAGAACTAAGACTGGGATATGTTCTACCGAACTGCCGAATGTCAGTCCTTTGTTTTATATGTGCGCCACATTGCTCGGTATCAGCTATTCAAAGTGCTGTGGGAAGAACAGAAAATTATTTCGCCTTGAATAATGAAAATCTGTGAACAGATTACTAAAAGCATTTACAATCAGTCCTTTTCGGGTCATCAACTTAAAAAAGAATCTCTTCTTTCCTTTCTTCTGCTTTGTTTGTTAATTGGTTTAAAAATGCAGTAAAAATGATCATCCGCCATTAAATAGACGGCTGTAATTTCACTGTGCGACTTGATTGATTAGTAATCGCAATAACTGTGTGTACTGGAGCTGAATAAACTTTTTTGCGATTTGCCGTGCGGATGTTTCGGCAATAACTGCAGCTCATAAATTACGGAAGATGCGCTGGCTGTGAAGTTTCTCGTTTGGCGAAATTATATCTGCTATTGCTCTGTGGAAATATGGATTTGGTTTAATCAGCCTCATACGCGTCTGCCCTGGCTAGTGGGAAACAGAAACAAGCGCATGATAAAATGCAAAACTACCAGGGATCATGTGGAGCGAGATTGCGAAAAAGTTTGTTAACCTCCAGGAATACGTAATTTAACGTGTAACAGAAGAACAAAGGACGGACGAAAAGGAAATTCATGCACAAATAAAAGAATATTAAAAATGGCATTATGTTAGCCACTGAAAGCAGTCAAAGAAAGTGGTTCAGCATACTCGTATAAGCATCATCATAAAGTTTCAGTAGAATGGTTGAAATCACTGTTGTTCTGTGGAGACTGAATAGGGTTATCTTATTGTTTAGTGACGTTTTATCACCCATGGGGAGTTGAATGAGACGTCAGGACGGCAGTAGATCTGTTTAATTAACTACTTTATTCTGGCTCTCGGCCGTAGTAAATTATGAAACGCTTGGTGGAGGAGTCCACCTGCCTTTCATGTAAAAGATAGATCTGTGGCACTTCTGACAACGCAGAGAATGGGGCCGAGTGTGACATCACTCGAATGCTGCTGTCAGCAACGTCTCCAGCTGTGACAATGATGACTGTGTGGCAGCGCAGATGACAGTCCAATAGACATCCAGCATTGCTGGTAGCACAGGAGGGCGGGGCGATGCGTGGTGTCATCCGAATGCTGTTGTCAACAACAGCTGTGGCTGCAACCTTGATGACAGTGTGGCAGCGCAGCTGACAATTCCGTGGAGGCAGTTGTGACCTCCCTCCAGTGAACGGGCGACAGTCAGCTATGGCCGCAGCTGCTTTTGTGACACATTGTAGGCTGCCCTGTCCCATGATCAAACGGCAGATCCCGCACCGCATTCCAGGATGTCACTCCAGATGACAAAGACTCATTGTGCCAAATGTGACGCTGAGGGGAGGATATTTTAATTCACGAATTATGTGCTCCAGACTATGTTTGTTTGTGGCTGAAGCCATCGAATCTAAATACTTTCATAGTGGAACGTGAGGAAAGGCTCTTTCGTTCAAGTGGTGCACTGTAGCGTCAGCTGTTGCTGTATCGTGACCATATGGCTCTGCTTCACAATGCCTGTCGCCATGTTTTGCTACGCAATGCATAACCTGCTTGCCTACTTGCACCTGTCTCTGTTGCAACTCACTCTCGCTCTGTCACACTTTTTGACCAAATATGGTCGATACACCACAGTATTATGTTCTCTTGAACTCTCATAACCTGAACAATAATACACTGATGGAGACGATTTCTCGGAAGCTCAGTATAGTGTCATTCCACAGCGTTGTGTCGGGATATTCTTGTTGCAATTGAAATTGTAGTTACAAATCACAAAAATGTTACTATGTTCCCCATTAACACATATAAAATTTACAGAAATAACTATTTCTGTAATGATATGTCTCACTACCAGTATTTGTCATCGATATCTTAGGTTATATCATCTTTCCGTATGCATCGCTTCTCCGCTAAAGTTAGATCAAAGTGCTGCGAAAACCGCCACCGTGCTCCATGCCAGTTCAACCATTACAGGAGATATCTTAAAAGGTAGCTGCTGAAGACATTTTTATCACCAATTTTTGAGCTCAGTGAGGGAAAAAGTGTATCACTCATGATCACTGCAATGGACTGACCTTCATACCGCGCCTTGTTTGTTTTTATGTCGAAAGTTCAGAAGAGTGTGGTAATTCATCATCCACCCATTAAGTTCGGACGTTAAGTTCGACGATCCTTTCGGTGTTTCTGGAGAGATGTAGGCTATATTACGGCACCAGTTCAGTCCTTCCCTCTTCCCTTGCTTTTTCCAACTCTCCTTTAGTATACACTAAAATCAAACAGAAAATGCTGGGAAACAGATATCTTTGTCACCTACACGATTTACAATACTGCATGTAATTAATGTAATCTAATTATCATATTACTAATGTAAATTACACGAAGTATGTAGTCCGCATGTACTTGTTATATGTGTATCACAGAGTTCTGACGTCTGATTTCTCGCAGTACGAACTTGTTATTCCTCAGAGTTCTCTTTTATGGGACGAATTAAAATAACTTATTATGTGGCCAATTTTTATACATTGTTAACGTGTTCATGATTTACTGAAAATAATGAATATTCGCTGAGTGATACTTACTACCATAGTCAACAGAAAAGAAGTTGGTTTCAGTCGAGTTTATTATTTCATTTTAAGTGATGGTTGGAATGTATGTGAATAAGTTATTTAATTTCGATGAGTCTAAAGGCGAAAAGTTTATAAATATTTTGTATAATACTTCAACGATGTGAAATTATAGAAGAATGTTTTGATGTATTCTTAGAAGAAAGAACACCTAAGCCAGGATTTAATTCAAAGAATGTTAAAGTAAAGAGATATTGTTTTGAAGAACAAAAAAAAAAATAAAACACACACACACACACACACAGCACATTCCATGGTTGGAGCTATACGGATTCATATACGACTGAAAAAGTTCATCTGTCTCAGTCCGTGGGCCATGGGAGAAATAAAGTGTTGTTGGAGTATATAAATACGTCCACACTTTGTGTCAGTATAGACACGTTTTATACCTGTATCCTTATAGGATTCAATACCAATGTACCACTTGAACATATGGCAACATGATATTACCTGTATAAAAGGTTGTCGGCTTCGAAATAACGTCAGCGCCAGTATTAATTGGAAAATACGATATCTGTGGCCGCCATTGTCCCCAGGAGCCAATACCTAGTTCCCGGGATAAGTTCGCGAGAGTTTACAGGCCAAGTTCGGCCGTTTCAAGAACTTGTCGGATGTTCCCCATTTATACCTAAGAGGAGGGGCCGGCGAACGAAAGACAGTTACGCTCCGTCACGATGCTGTGAGGCAATCCTACGCCTTCATCTAAGCGGGCATCATATTTTAAACATTTCGTAAGAAGTATAATGGTAGTGGACAATCCAGCATCGTATTTGCAGTTTGCAAACATTTGCATGACAAAAAATTATTTCCCGCAAGTATTCACACAATAGCTAACATTTTTTTACCACTGCATGTGCTTCAAGCGTATAACATTAAATTTAAAACCAGGCAGCAACCTTACAATCTAAGATTAGTTTTAATGACTTAATACCCGACTGTATGATATGTGACAATTTATCCTCTCTAGCGATAGTTTGTGGTCTGAAGACGATTGCTAGTACAATCGAAACTGATCATGTCATTTTATAAACTCATTACGTAGGTAAATAAGGGTTTTTATGAAAATTAAGACGAGTTTCCACATTCTTGATCATGTCAAACGTTACAAAATTATAATTTTTAAAACTGACAGTTCCAAATTGCAATCAAATTTGCTCTGCTTCACCTGAGAACGCCATCAAGCGTATAACAAGTTCTGAATCAATAAATATTTGGTAGCCAAAGACGGGACGGTAGCAATTTAGTGTACTCTACACTGCCCACACTTAACTTCAAAGAGCTGTCAGTAACGATGTATTTTTGATTACGAAGAGACGCACACGAACAGTATTTACAGGACAGCCTATTTCGTAAGCAGTGAAGGTGTGAAATGTAAACTAATGTGAATCTTGTCACTCAAAATGTTACGTAACGAGCATACTCTCCTGTTATTGGTATATGGAAAATGAAATTGAAAATTAACTGAATTAAGCTCTACATCTCGTCTCCTGAACAGTTTTCAAAATCGGAAACAGTGGCAGTACTTGCATTAAATCGAAGAGACATGAAGTATTTGAAAATACTTTTCAAAAGACTGGTAGAAAAAGTGTTCCACTTATCACATGAAATATTTAACTGATGGAATTATGGAAAACTTAAAATAGATGCATAAATATATTACATGAAACAGTATACATACAGGATCATACTTAAAAAATGAAAATAGCTTTTAAACAAATGAACGAATTCATGTAACAATAATAAACGTATGCTATTGTGGTCAAATGAACTATAAATAGACAAGCTCCTTCTACATTACGTAGGATCAACAGCATTTCATAGGCAGTTTTCAGCAAAGATATAATTTTAACAGAGGTAAGAAAATCACATATCACAATTTTTCACTGTGAAAAAATTCATTTAACGATATTAATGACAACAAAATAAGTCCGGTGCTAGTTCGTGCAATTTGCAAAGGTCCTCAGTTTTAAACGCTGTTATGTCTGGCTGTATCGCAATTGATTAAAATCAGAATTACTGTGGTGCACCTCCTGGTACAACTCAGCTAGGACAAGTCAGCAGAAAATCGAATTCCTCAACTTATCTTTATTTCACCCATTTAGCATGACGTCATTGCAGTTACTACGCCATGACTAAGTTCTCGCAATACTATTAGTGCAGCTCTAAACAATTTTGAGAGACTGTGTAGCGTTCGAGCTTTGTCTCCACCGAACAGAAATAAATAAGTATAGGTTATATTTTGTAGACTGAGGACCAGAAACACCCCTGATGATTCACTTACTCCCTTCCACTGTCAAGAGCTGTTCTTTGCTTCAACTTAATTTTCAGCGAGCTGTTCATTTCATAAAATGTTTGAAAAATGGTAGTACAAGCTTTTTGTACAGCACAAATAACTATAAATGTTCAAATACAATTTAACTAACTTGTGAGTGGCATAAACATATTACGTCGCTGAAGAATTAACAAATTCTTAGGAGAGTGAATGTTGCGGCAGTTTACTGACCTTTCTGTACATGGTATGAATGTTCTGGTTTTCCCATGATCCGTAGCTGTTCTCCCGAATCGCTCTGAGCAACAGAGCCAATCGAACATGCGTTAGCAGCAGCTTCAAAACTTCAGTTTCCCACTACGTGTTTTTACTGTACAAGGCTGTTTTTAGTGGTTAAGGTGAGGTCCCGTTATAGCTCTGAAGGAAACGCTAAATGAGGAAGGAATGGAATACATTTTACAGCATCTGTGCAGCATACATTGTGTGACTAGTTCCGTTTGTATCACGACGACAGTACTCCCGTCGTAAAGCAGCATCAGCCCACAGTCTCTACCTCAACCTTCTCCACAGATGTGACTTCTGAAATTTTCCCGGCGTATTTGTTCTTCTATTAATTTCCTGGTATGCAGCCGGATCCCGTCGACATTCTGCCACGATATTTCGGCCGATTTATGCCGATTCTGGCGCACGTGCGCGAGAATCGGCATAAATACCGCGACTGCACCTGGGCTCTTCAGTAGTTGTGTGCTCACCTGATGATGGCCGGACGTCTCTGGGCCGAAATATCGTGGCAGAATGTCGACGGGATCCGGCTGCATACCCGGAAATTATTAGATTCTCCACAGATATTTAGATACATCATTCAATGTGTGTCTGTCAGAATCAAAGCCGCCATACAAGCGGCGGGTAGATGCAGTACATATTAATGTCCACTGACAGGCGCCAGGATACATTTCAGCGGACACTGTATGAACACTGAGGTGACAAAAGTCATAGGATGTACAGACGGCAGTAATATCGCGAACATAGTACTGCGTACAGAAGGTATAAAAGGGCAGCGCATTGACGGATCTACAGTGTCAAGAGTGTGCCGAGAGTAGCAGATTTCAGGTGTTACCTGTGAACACGGTTCACGTAGTGGCCGACGTCCTTCATTTAACGACTGGCAGCAGCGTTGTTTGCCTAGAGTTGTCAGTGCGAACAGACAAGCAACACTGCGGAAACTTGGCGTTAATAGGCTATGGCAACCGCCGTCCGAAGCAAGTGCATTGCTAACAGCACGACACCACATGCATCGCCTCCCTTGGGCTCGTGACCCTACGCGAATGGAAAATCGTGAAATACTCAGGTGAGTCTCGGTTTCGGTTGGGAAGAACTGATGGTGGGGATCCAATGAGGCGCAGACCCCACAAAGTTGTCAACAAGACGATGTTCCAACTGGTGGTGGCTCCATAATTGTGTGAGCTGTATTTGCGTGGAATGGACTGTGTCATCTGGTCCACCTGGAGTGATCACTGACTGGGAAAGGTTACGTTTGCCTACTTACTACCATATGCAGCAATTCATGGACTTCATGATCCCAAACAACGATAGAATTTTTATGGATGACAATGCGCCATGTCACTGGGCGACAGTTGTTCGCAATTGATTTGATGAACAATGTGGACAATTCTAGCGAATGATATGCCCAGCCAGATCGCCCGACATGAATCCCATCAAACATATATGGGACATAATGGAGGGGTCAGTTAACGCACCAAATCCTGCTCAGGCAGCACTATCGTAGTTATGGCTGGTCACAAAGAAGTATGTCTCAGCATTTCTGCAGGGTACTTCCAATAACTTGTTGAGTGCATGCCACGTCGAATGGCTGCACTAAGCTGCGTAAAAGCTTGTCCGATACCATATTAGGAGTTATCCCGTGACCGTTATTTATGAACTAGTGTACCGTCCATCACAGATAATACTGGAAACTGTGACATTAGTGCACCAGCCGATATCTGTCACATGTCATTGTGTACCCATCTCTCGCTTGCTCTGTATCGAGTACTTTGAGGTGTCGTCAAGTTTGAGTGTGTGGGAGGAGTAGACCTGTTTAGTCATTAACTGAATGTAACAGAAAATTGTGCTCATGATTAAACACAGCGTGTTTTTGTCGAGTGTTACTCGAAGCACAGTTCGTGAGAAACATATGCAGCACTCTTGGCGGATGTGTTTAAGACTGGAGGTGTGTAGGCAAAATCTGCATAAATTTTTGCAGTGCAAAACATTGTGGCAGAATGGCTCTTAATAGCTTCTACGAAGAACGAAAACATTATGTTGACTAGTTAGACATAGTTCGGCGTCAGTTTTACTGTAAGTATTTTCCTGTTTCATAATTATTTTCGGCGTGTAACGAACTTGTCCACTACCACCCATGGCCGGCCGCGGTGGTCTCGCGGTTCTAGGCGCGCAGTCGGAATCCTGCGACTGCTACAGTCGCAGGTTCAAATCCTGCCTCGGGCATGGATGTGCGTGATGTTCTTAGGTTAGTTAGGTTTAAGTAGTTCTAAATTCTAGGGGACTGATGACCACAGCAGTTGAGTCCCATAGTGCTCAGAGCCATTTGAACCATTTTTTGAATCACTCATGGTACGGTACGTTTTAGTTCACTGCATTATATTCGCCAAGACAATGTAATTTCTACAATCAGCTTTGCAGACTTGCCCCATTTTTTATGTGATGATTAGACAAAGAAATAAAGGGTTCGAAAATTTAACGCGCCCCAAGCGTTGATATGTGTGTGGGAGTGGTTCGCTGTTTCACGTTTGCACTTCACCTAGGCACACATGTCTGAAAAACGTCAGGCACAAACATTTTTCTGTTCGATTTTAATTAAGACATTTAGTCCCATGTCCTACAACATGTAATGTGCGTGTGTGTGTGTGTGTGTGCGTGTGTAGGCGTATGCGTACACGTAAGGATGACAAGGTTAGAGGATGTCTCTGAGTAGTTGGTTATTCCCCATTTTTGTATCAGTTGTCAGCCAACCTTCTTAATCTGACGTGAAATTTTTAAACTATTTATATTTAATTATTGGCTGTTTACTTGCTTTTTACTAAATTCATATACTTTTCACGGTTATTTTAGCGTACTGAAAGTCTTACCACCATATAGATCTATCAACAATGAAGAAGAGATTTTCTTAAGACTAGTAACATTAACACCCAGTGCCCTGAACTGAAACCCACCTACGAAACCTATGGTTCCGCAATTCTCTTCCGTCAGTTTTTCTGTGTCCACCTCTGTAGATGGATAAATACGTCTCACGGCCGAACAGAATAGCTAGATGGATACATGGTTCCAGTATTCAAAATTCTTTGATGTGAAGATTCCTCATGAGGAAAACTGAGAAACTGTTTGAAAGTTATCGTGTCCATTTCGAATGTGTCCGAAGTTGTTGTGATTGCTACAAGCTTATCCATCATACCAATTACGAATGACCCAGCGTGCAGAACACAACTTTCGTTTCGGGGGAGAACTTCCCTTCCTGTAGGATTTATTTCGGAGATGATACATTGTTTCCGCACTTCCAGCTGCTAAAATGCCTTAATTATGAATCTCAGCTTGTTAACTGTATACTATCCGCACGAATAATTGCTAGATGGTTTCCGTAGGTAATGTAATTAACATCGTCCCTTATAAGGTTTTCGAACATATTAGTTTACCACAAAGTGTACCAAGCCTCTACCGAAGTTCGTTACCCCCATTAAGGTGTTCGATAGGCGTAAGTTAAAAGAAGATCAAAGGAAACAGGCCTCATTGCCCTGTATCAGCAAAAGAAAATTTGCTAGACCAGACAATTTACTAGACGTCGCCACGAATAATATGTGCTGGGACTGTCTGATCTGGACCATAAAAAGCTCACGAAATACACAAAATCTATGGACCGTTGTTTCACTACAGTGGCATACAGTGCGCGTTGGCATATGAGCATCAGTCGAGGACAAGGGTATAATACTACACTACTGTAAATTAAAAATTGCTACACCAAGAAGAAATGCACATGATAAACGGGTACTCATTGGACAAATATATTATACTAGAACTGACATGTGATTACATTTTCACGCAATTTGAATGCATAGATCCTGAGAAATCATTACACAGAACCACCACATCTCGCCGTAATAGCGGTCTTGATACGCCTGTGCATTGAGTCAAACAGAGCTTGGATGGCGTGTACAGGTACAGCTGCCCATACTGCTTCAACACGGTACCACAGTTCATCAAGGGTAGTGACTGGCGTATTGTGACGAGCCAGTTGCTCTGCCACCATTGACCAGCTGTTTTCATTTGGTGAGAGATCTGGAGAATGTGCTGGCCAGGTTAGCAGTCGAACATTTTGTCTATCCAGAAAGGCCCGTACAGGACCTGCAACATGCGGTCGTGCATTATCCTTCTGAAATGTTGGGTTTCGCAGGGATCGCATGAAGGGTAGAACCACTGGTCGTAACACATCTGAAATGTAACGTCCACTGTTCAAAGTGCCGTCAATGCGAACAAGAGGTGACCGAGACGTGCAACCAATGGCACCCCATACCATCAAGCCAGGTGATATGCCAGTATGGCGATGACGAATACACGCTTCCAATAAGCGTTCACCGTGATATCTACAAACACGGATGCGACCATCATGGTGCTGTAAACAGAACCTGGATTCATCCGAAAAAATGATGTCTTGCCATTCGTGCACCCAGGTTCGTCGTTGAGTTCACCATCGCAGGCACTCCTGTCTATGATGCACCGTCAAGGATAACCGCAGCCATGGTCTCCGAGCTGATAGTCCACGCTGCTCCACACGTCGTCAAACTGTTCGTGCAGATGGTTGTGATCTTGCAAACGTCCCCATCTGTTGACTCAGGGATCGAGACGTGGCTGCACAATCCGTTACAGCCATGCGGATAAGATGCCTGTCATCTCGACTGCATCACAACAACGTTTCACCAGGCAACGCCGGTCAACTGTCGTTTGTGTATGAGAAATCGGTGGGAACGTTCCTCATGTCAGCATGTTGTAGGTATCTCCACCGGCGCCCACCTTGTGTGCATGCTCTGAAAAGCTAATCATTTGCATATTACAGCATCTTTTTCCTGTCGGTTAAATTTCGCATCTGTAGCACGTCATCTTCAAGGTGTAGCAATTTTAATGGCCATTAGTGTAGTTGGCGTTGGTGTCTGAGAGGTGCTTTAAATTGGATGATTAACTGCATATATCAGTGTTGTCCTGCATATTTGACATAATAAAATCCCTACCCAACAAAACAATGATAAGAGTTCCCTCTGCTGTGTAATTGAGGAGGGCTGAGTGATCAGCGCGACAGAATGTCAATCCTAAGAGCCCGAGTTCGATTCCCGGCTGGGTCGGAGATTTTCTCCGGTCAGGGACTGGATGTTGTGTTGTCCTAATCACCTATCATTTCATCCCCATTGACGCGCAATTCGCCGAAGTGGCGTCAAATCGAAAGACTTGCACCCGGCGAACGGTCTACCCGACGGGAGGCCGTAGTCACACGACATTTACATTTATTTAGTTCATTACACGTAAATTCAGAAGAAATGTTTTTACGACCATTGAAAATAATAAGCTATTGCCTTGGTAAACTTAGAAAAGGGAGCTGAATTGTGAATCAGGGCAAAACAATTCTTATAAGCCATACTGTTAGTGCCGATGCTTGGTGTTTAAAGGCAGGGCCCACTACAGAGGTGTACGCGTTTGCATCTATGGCCATAGCTGAAAGCATGCTGGACCAGTAATTACAAGCTAGTCTTCAGGATGATGATGGATATTACTGCGACATACTATTAAATATGATTCGACTTTCGCTACACTTATCCACACTGTTGCGGCTTGATACCACACTCAAAATTAACAAGTGACAGCAGAGATGGCTGAAAAACCAGTCACTTGCTTTGTACCAACAACTTGCGTAAGCGTCGAAGTTCATCTCTTCCGGATGAGAGCCATTCGCCTCAAAATCAGAGTCCGCACATCAAAATTGTAAGCTTGAGAAATCTGTCTGTCGACACACTGGAATCCAAAACAACTTAAATCAGTGCGTTTCTGACGAGGAAGACTGACTTCCCTATGTTCTTCTGTTATCACGTAAATTTCAAAAAAATGGTTCAGATGGCTCTGAGCACTATGGGACTCAACTGCTATGGTCATTAGTCCCCTAGAACTTAGAACTACGTAAACCTAACTAACCTAAGGACATCACACACATCCATGCCCGAGGCAGGATTCGAACCTGCGACCGTAGCAGTCGCGCGGTTCCGGACTGCGCGCCTAGAACCGCGAGACCACCGCGGCCGGCACGTAAATTTCACTGGCTGAGTAATAAATCACAGACATGAGTGGTGTCGCTTCTGTAGAACATGTCCTATAGAAAAGACACCATTCTGTCTATAATTCTGTGGGGGTGATGGCTATCTGATGAACAAGTATCAGTGCGTATGCACAACCAACGTACCACCGCCTTCGGGAATCAGAAAGCTGCTAATAGTGGGTTAACGGAAGGGGGGTCGTTGGGGTGCAGCGAGAAGGAAGTAATGAACTTAGGTAGAATGAAGGGCGCGTCGATATGGACGAGGCGGTTAAGATTACCGTTCTAGAGAAGCGGAGCATCCACTTTCGAGTACCGGTCTCGCACAAATTTTTACCTCTTACCGTTGCATTGTGAGTAGTGCAGTGTGTAGCTGGATGTCATTATTTCCCTTCTATCTCTTTACCATCCCGTTTTCTTTCCATTCCTTTCTCCCCATAATATTCGTGAAAAACATTTATTGTGATTGGTGACCAGTAACAAATTGTATTAAAAGGCGCATGTTTCGTTCCCTTACTCTTGTTTCAGTTGGTTAACCAGTTATACAATTTATTATACATGGCGCTATATTACTGTGTCCTGCTCCATCCCTCTCTGTCTCTACATTTGTCTGCTGACCAATAAGGGTGAACTTATGTCAGCACAGCCTTGTTTCCTACTCCCATCTCTACATCATTTAGCTGTTTTTACATTTCGTTACACAGTATGTCTAGAGGGAGTTCAGCACGATTTCAGCTTCTCAGAGTTCGAAAGGTGCCCAAAACTTTTCTGTTCCCATTCCACTCTCTGATAAGGTGTCCTAACGTCCCATGTATTCTACATTTACATCTACCTGGATACTCTGTACATCACATTTGAGTGCCTGGCAAGGGGTTCATCGAACCAAATTCACAGATATCTATTATTTCAAACTCGCATAGCGCTCGCAAAGAACGAACACCTATATCTTTCCGTACGAGCTCTGATTTCCATTTTTTGTCGTTGTGGTCCTTTCTCTACGCAGGTCGGTGTCAACAGAATATTCGGAGGAGAAAGTTGGTGATTGGAATTTCGCGAGAATATTCCGTCGCAACGAAAAACGTCTTTCTTTTCATGATGTCCAGTCCAAACCCTGTATCATTTCAGTGACAGTCTCTCCCGTATTTCGCGATAATACAAAACATGCTGCCCTTGTTTGAACTTTGTCAATGTACTCCGTCAGTCCTTTCACGTAATAATCTCACACAGCGCAGCAGTATTCTAAAAGCGGACGGACAACAGTAGTGTAGGCAGTCTCCTTAGAAAATCTGTTACATTTTCTAAGTGTCCTGCCAATAAAGCGCAGTCTTTGGTTAACCTTTCCTACAACATTTTCCATGTGTTCCTTCCAATTAAAGTTGTTCGTAGCATTAATTCATAGGTATTAAGTTGAATTTACGGCCTTTATATTTGACTGATTTATTGTGCAACCGAAGTTTAACACATTCCTTTTAGCACTCATGTGAATGACCTCACACTTTTCGTTATTTAGGGTCAACTGACACTTTGGCAGTTTGTTTTAATCTTCTGATGGTTTTATTAGTCGATAAACGATAGCGTCATCTGCAAACAACCTAAGACGGCTGTGCAGATTGTCTGCCAAATCCTTTATATAGGCAAGGAACAAATAAGGGCCCGTAACACTACCATGGGAAACGCCAGAAATCTCTTCTGTTTTACTCGATCGCTTTCCGTCAATAACTATGAACTGTAACCTCTCTGACAGGATATCACAAATCCAGTCACAGAACCGAGATGATATTACATAAGCACGCAATTTCACTACAAGCCGCTTGTGTGGTACACTGTGAAAAGCCCTCCGGAAATCCAGAAATACCGAATCGATCTGAAATCACTTGTCAATAGCACTCAACACTTCAGGCGAATAAAGAGCTAGTTCTGTTTCACAAGAATATTTTCTACACCCATGTTGACTGTGAGTCAACATATCGTTTTCTTCTAGGTAATTCGTAGAGTTCGAACACTATATATGTTCCAGAATCCTGCTGCATACCAACTTTAAAGATATGGGCCTGTAATTAAGTGGGTTACTCCTAATACCATTCTTGAATATTGGTGTGACCTGCGCAACTTTCCAGAGTTTGGGTGCGGATCTTTCGTCGAGCTTACGGTTGTATGTGATTTTAAGGTCTGGAGCTAGTGCAGCAACATACTCCGAAAGGATCCTAATTAGTACACAGTCTGGACCAGAAGACTTTATTTTATTGAGTGATTTAAATTGCTTCATTACTCCGAAGATACTCACGCCTACATTTCTCATGTTGACAGCTATTCGTGATTCGAATTGTGAAATATTTACTTCGTCTTCTTTTGCGAAGGCAATCGGAAGGCTGTGTTTAGCAACTCTGTTTTGGCAACACTGACTTCGATAGTATCTCCGTTTCAATCGTGCATAGACTGTTTCTTGCCGCTAACATACTTCACATACGACCAGAATCTCTTTGGATTTCTGCCAGGTTTCGAGACAGTTATCGCCAATCTTGGGTATCTTTCGTCTATTTAAATTTTGCATGTTTGTCTCGTTATTTCTGCAACAGTGTTCTGACCCGTTTTCTGTGCCAAGGAGGATCACCTCCGTCATTTGTTAATGTATTTGTTATAAATCTCTCGATTTCTGCCGATACTATTTCTCTGAATTCAAGCCACATCTGGTCTACACTTATATCGTTTGGGCAAATTATGTCTGCCTGCAGTTCTGTCCAAAACATTCGCTCTTCCGAGACTTTACGAAAAATGGCAAAGATTCCCAGACCACACACGGCTTGGAAAAAGCAGTCTCCAATGTACCAGCTGGCTTGTAGATACAATCTTAATACTGACTTTGAACATCTGGCGCTTAGGCAACTTCTCTTAAAGCACTATTCAATTTATTCGAATTCCTGGCTTGGTGCCTTGCATGTATTCGGGTAAGCCTTCCGCTAAATCTGCCGGGCGCTATTTCCTTTGCTGGTTTTGTGACCCACGGCGCGTTCTCTCCCCTACAGAAAGTGCCACTTTCTTTTGCACAGGCTTCTTATTTAAGAGTACATTCATGTCAATAAAGGAAGTTATGATCTACGTTAGTAAAAACTGACAATCACTGGCACTGATTCATGTTTCATTTGGTGGCAGAGTATAATTTATTCCGATTAGGTTTGACTTTTTCTTTCTAGTTTTACATCAGTCATGGGACATTTTGGTAAAAATCTGTCACGTAACAGTAATCCCAAGGAGACAGTAAGTGACCCCTTAACAAGAGCACTTCTTTAGTGTCTTTGAAACGGTCAAATTATCTTAAGACATGGTAGGGACCATAATCTCAATTAACTACTTTTCTAGAGTGTGTAAACTGTGCACAAAACTACAGACTTAACCGTATCGTAAGACAGGAGCAACAACTAACGTAAGGTTCTGTAATTAGGGAGTTACGCATAGTTCGATATTTCGTGTCTCCTTTAATGAGATCCATAGTGAAGCAGATGCTAGGCAGCTGTCGAATAACTAGCGGACGTCTGGAGAGCGAACATGCCAAGTTTCATAGGGGTGTTTCGCAGGGGACTAAGGGCGCTCCAGTCCTCGAAAGTGGAAACTCAGCTCGCTTACTCCGCTGTGGAGCCTATAGATGTGAGTTATCTGGTGACAACGATGCTTGTCATCGGCTTCTCAGACTGCAAACGGAGGAACTCAAAGCGGTGCTCCACTGCATTGCGTCAAGTACAGCTGGGACGCGCTACTGTCACGAGAGCAGCTCCACTTCACACAGAGCGTCAGCACTAGTAACTAGGAGAAGATCACTCGTCCACAACAGCATAGTCCAGAGTCTACATCAGCGAAACAGCATGCTGTCTCACTCTGGTAGACTGCTTCCCCTTTTATTGGTAGCACGTTACAACCGCAGCAGACACTGAACATCCAAAGAAACTGGTATACCTGCCTAAAATCGTGTAGAGCTACCACGAGCACGGAGAAGTGCCGTAACACGATATGCCAAGGACTCTACTAACGTCTGAAGTAGTGCCGGACAGAATTAACTCGTAAATCCGTGAGCTTACAAGAGGGTGGATATCTCTTCTGAATAGCACGTTGTAAGGCGTCCCAGGTATGTTCAATAATGTTCGTGTCTGGTTGCCAGAATAAGTGTTTAAACTCAGAAGAGTGTTTCTGGAGCCACTCTGCTGCAATTCTGAACGTGTGTGGGGTCGCATTTTCCTGGTGGAATTGTCAAAGTCCATCGGGATGCACAATGGACATGAATGGATGCAGGTGGTCAGACAGAATATTTACGGACGTGTCATCTGTCAGTCTTATATAGAGGTATAAAGGGTCCCATATCACTCTAACTGCGCACGCTCAACACCATTACAGAGCGTCCAAAAGATTTAGCAGTCCCTTGCTAACATGCAAGGTCGATGGATTCATGAGGTTCTCTCCACACTCGTACAACTCCATTCGCTCGATTCAATTTTAAACGAGACTCGTCCGACCAGGAAACACGATTCCAGTCGTCAATAGTCCAGTGTCGGTGCTGATGGACCAAGGCGAGGCGCACAGCTTTGTGTATTGCAGTCATCACTGGTGCATGACTGGTCCTTCGGCTCCGAAAGCCCATATCGATGATGTTTCGGCCCGCCGAAGTGGCCGTGCGGTTCTAGGCGCTGCAGTCTGGAACCGCGAGACCGCTACGGTCGCAGGTTCGAATCCAACCTCGGGCGTGGATGTGTGTGATGTCCTTAGGTTAGTTAGGTTTAACTAGTTCTACGTTCTAGGGGACTAATGACCTCTGCAGTTGAGTCCCATAGTGCTCAGAGCCATTTGTACCATTTTTGGTGATATTTCATTGAATGGTTCGCACGCTAACTCTTGATGATGACCCAACGTTGAAATCTGCAGAAATTTGCGGAAGGGTGGCACTTCTGTCACGTTGAACGATTCTCATCAGTCGTAGTTGGTACAATTCTTTCAGGACATTTTCCCTTCGGCAACGATTCCAGAGATTTGGTATCTTACCGGATTCCAGATATTCACGGTACACTCGTGAAATGGTTGTACGGGAAAATTCCCACTTCATCGCTACCTCGGAGATGCTGCACCCCATCGCTTGTGCGCTGATATAACACCACGTTCAAATTCACTTAAACCTTGATAACTTGCCAGTGTAGCAGATGAAACCGATCTAACAACTGCGCCAGGCACTTGTTGTCTTCCATAGGTGTTGCCGACCGCAGCTCCGTATTCTTCCTATTTACACGTCTCTGTATTTGAATACGCATGCTTATACCAGTTTCTTTGCACTTCAGTGTATAATGCACTGACCACATACACCTCTGTACAACATGGCACAGCTTCTCTGCAACCTGTCAGCGTCAAGACCTACCAAAACTACTGAAAGTCTGTGTGCTGGTTCTCTGGGAACGAGAAACTTTTATTTATGGTTATCATGATACGTTTAGACGAGTTGTTACTCTGTGTGCCAAAGAGTATGTTAAAATATTCTCACTCTGATACATATAAAAAGCAGTATAGATAGTTCATGATACTCCATGTTTCCTAGTAAAGAGACTGGGAACAAGGAAATCAATATAAATAAATTTTCATGATTATTTTACTCTTGTACGAATTTTCCTGTATGAAACACGTGCATGGTGACAGATTAATAATGTGCGGTATATCGGGAGTGGAAATTTTAATTGTTGGCCACCATTTGCAACAAGGCAGATTCCTGTTCAAATTACTCGGATAGCGTAAAGAAAAATGGAGATGCTTTAGAATTAATTTCTTTAGCAAACTGAAGTCATATTAACTTTGTTCATTTTGTAAAGAGTTCTATTGGTATCAAGACAGATTATTTTGAACTAGTGACTAGATTTTCAAATTTAAGAAAAATCTCAGTTGTGAATTGATAATAAGTGTACCTTGCGAAAGGTGTTTCTCCACGCAGACCTACGAAAGTATAAACTATTATTCATATGAAAAGACATTCAGTTAAAAGCCTGAGATATTTCTAAAAGTAAAGGATTAAGGTGTTTTACACCGAGCTGCTCCCAAATTTATTTTATGTCAATACAGTGGTTTATATGTCAGGTATTTGAATGTAGAAAGCCTTAACAATATAAAAAATGATACTCGTCCATGATAGGAACTTGTAGTGAGTACGTTTTGTGTGGGCTCATGTGCTATGTATTTGTTAACAGCGTAAGTGTACACACATACACACACAAACACAAGATAAAATCACTACATGATCACCGACATGGTATGGCCAGAAAGGCATGTCTGATATAAGTTACAACATTTACAATTGCCTTGTAAATTGTGTTGTGAGCCCTGGTACTACTCAGTTCTTTACAAAATCAAAACTAAAATCTCATCACTGTTATTTAAAGGAGATAGGAAGCCCGGGATTACTGGTGATGGACAAGCTTGTGATTATTGTACAATTTTAATTTGACTAAAAACAAATTTTATTATAATCTTCAATTCGGATATTTGCCCTCTTAATGATGCAATATAAAAATGTTCACTTTAACTGAATTACATAAACACGAGTAAGAATGATATAATTTTGCGTCCAGAACCTAAATCATTGATAGTAGGTACGCAGCCACACTATACCACAACTTCTTAAACAACAAGAGATGTTAAAGAATAATGAAACTGAACTGCCTACAAACAGGTCCACAGTGAAACATGCTTATACTAAAAATGCAAGGTGGGCCAACCCTGGTCGCAAAACGTGCAACATGTTGCATGTCCATTAAAGATACACAAATGATAAAAATAGGTGTTAAATAAGAATGGCTACTAATAACTCAACGAGTAAAATAACTTACAGAAATGCAAATATTATAACAGGGTGGCCTCACTTATCTAACGGGCATAATGACTCAGAATTATTCGCACATTGCACTTAACATTAGAGAACAGCATTAAGGCCCATAGTAGTGTTTGGAAGCAATAACGCTACGGCTTTCAGACAATACAAGCGTTCACTGCCCGCGGCTTGTGCACACGGTCACATAGCAGACGGTATATATTTTATATATAATGCGACCGGCACCACAATGAGCGGTCCTGACAATCCATAACCGCGCCGACGCCAGGGAACAAGCAGTCTTAACAAATGGCCTGCGGCACAAACAGATTGCAATGAAAACAAGGACAAATCACAGCCTTACTGGAATAAATAATAAGCACACCACCAAAATCTTACGGAGCGATAATCTAACATTACCCGTGTCGCAGTAAATTAGCGGGAAACTTAAGAGATCACTTCCAGTTGCCTTAAGGCATTTTCAACATTAAATAAAGATACCAAATGCTGCCGTGACAGGTGATTTAACCATCAATTCTACGGCTGCCGGTCACGTACACAACCGCAACCTGTCACAAAGATGTCAATATGTGTTACAATAAGTTACAATTTGAATGAAAACCATTTAAAACCCACACTCCATGGATAAATAGAAACGGAATGTGGAACATGAGTCTCCTTAAAAATAGCCACTGTAGAACCAAGTTCAGAACCATCTCCGACAGCTACCCATGCCAACATAAGTTTCAACAATCTTCTTAGTTGAACACAGAAGAGAATTCACACGTAACTTGGAGCTTGCAAATTACGAGCTGCGAAACTGTTCAGCGTGAGACGACTAACCCACCACAATTTTGTACGTCAAGGCACCCAATAATCGACACCATACATCCGTCGCGCGCCGAAAGACAAGGGCGGCGAGCACGGCGAGGCCCATGCACCACGGTTAGAAACGCGTGCTTGTTTTCAACACAAGCTGGCTCGTTGAACGCCGACCGGAGACGCAGTCGTCACTCGTTCACCCGGAAAACTGTCGGGGAAGCAGTCAAAGATAGCAAGACAGCAGAATATCGACATCAGCGATTCAAGTGGAACACACCAGCGCCAGTCGACACGGCTCAGTTGTAGTTTCTTTCGTGTACACCGTTGACTACAGCATCAAGGGCATATATTGATCGGCAAGACAATAAGCTGAAATCCGGCCGAGGTGGCCGAGTGGTTCTAGGCGCTACAGTCTTGAACCGCGCGACCACTAAAGTCGCAGCTTCGAATCCTGCCTCGGGCATGGATGTATGTGCTGTCTTAGGTTAAGTTCTAGGGGACTGATGACCTCAGAAGTTTGGTCTCATAGTGCTCAGAGACATTTGAATAAGCTGAAAGAAATTGTTGCTAACACGATCCTGAGCAACACTATAAAACTGCTTATCATCTAAGGTGGATACGGTGACATTAAACCCCAAGCTTGAGAAACAGATAGTAATAGTCTTTGGTGGCATAGAATAAGTGAAACTTAATTTGTGCATTTTTAAAATTGCTTCTCATTTGTAGTGCTGTGAGAGAAATTTTCATCAAAATGTAGAAATTAGAAGTGGGGGTGACTTTTATTGAGGTTATTGTGCTGTTTTCTTTGTGTCAGGATTTCTTGGGTCTTGCATTTTTGTTTCTATACTCTGTATCAGGTACTTAGGTATTCAATGTGGATAGGCCTAAGAGGAAAGAAAGGTTACGGGGAGATAACGCCACAGGGAAAGATGAGACTAATAATATTCGTGTGTTGGCTTATACCGAAACAGAGGATAATGGCTCGGAATTCCCCAATTTGGAAGCGGAGATAAGCAATCACATGTCTAGTTCTAGAATGGGAACACTGGAACAATAGACAAGTGCCAGATCAGCTAAAGCTACTACTAATACTGCAAGAGTCGTAGCGATGTGATATTACTTGAGAGTACGGTGACAGGAAAAGATTTCCCTTCTCTGTTGCTACAAGAGGTATACTTGAGGGAAAGGATTAAAGAAAAGGAACGCGAAGAAAGGGAAACAGTAAAGGAACTGTAAAGGGAAGAGAGAGAAAGGATTAAGGAGATCAAACGAGAGGAAAGGGAAAGAATTAGCTTACTCTAAAGAGGTAATAGGCTGACAAAACAACTAAACAAGATTCTTGATGCTCATGATAAGTGTATCCTGGGTCGCATAATGCAGGAATGGGTAGCATACGAACGCAAATTTTCCTGGTACGATGAGTGAACTGGACTCACAAGTAAACAGATTAAAACAAGTTCACCAAACACTTGAAGGCCAAGTAAAGAAATGACTGGCACTGTGGATAATTTGTCCAATAATCTAGAGAAAAGTTAGAAACCAAAGTAGCGTTTGAACATTGCAGTAAATCCGAGAAAGATGATGCACGGCTGAAACAGGATGTGTGGGAAACACAGGAGAGTATGGTTACGGCAAGGCGCGAGACTACAGACAATGGATTTAGAGAACCTAAAGAAACGCCAAAAATTGGTTGTCAGTGTGGTAAAAGCCCCACGAACACTGCTAGTCTCGAGATTTTAAATTGCAATCAAGCTGACAGACACAGTCCGGGCAGAGAAGAGCGCATTGTTGGCGGGACATTCGCTCACGTAACAGTGCCAGTCTTGGCGCATATGAAGCGCGAGTCCCTTATAAAAGACAGACAACTCGAGATTTTCTCGGAAGAGGAAAAGACGGCAGATCCAGTAATTTTCATTAATAATTTTAGGGAATTGCTGCCTGCTTCTTGGTGAGAGAGGCCAAAGGTTCAATCTGGGATTTCTTCCATAACCAGCGACGCAGCATTGTACGCGAAGGAACTCACCGACGTCTGTCAGAACTTCGTAGAATTCGAAAAGTTATTTCTATCGCTCTTCCGGTCGAAGTGTGTTCTAGAAGGCTTGAAGAAGCGGGTTTACAATCCCGAACCATATAATCTTAGGCAAGGAAACGTGGGTAAATAGTTTGAAAAATACTTAAATAACACTCTGTGCTAGAATCAATCAGTGTCTCCAAGAGATGTACTCCGAATACTGAAAGGCAGACTGTCAATTGTGATTAGGGAAAATAATTTCCATATACCTGACACAAACCTAGAACACTTTATGGCCACTGTTGTATCACTTGACCGTATAAGGAGGATGCAAAGGAAAGAGAGAGAGAGAGAGAGAGAGAGAGAGAGGGAACAATGTCATGGGTCACCATAATTTTAATGAAAATCGAAATCAAAATTGAAACAGTCTAAGGAGACACGGAGACCGATGTGAAAATGGTTCCAGTGACTGGACCAATGGCAACCACCAAAGAGGGCACGGAAGTCAAGGTAATTATCGAACTAATAGTAACGACAATTCCAATGGGAATCAGTTTGAGAGGGAGCAACAATTTTAATAGAAAGAGGAGAAACGAAAGGAGCTAGAACACCTCATTTCACTAGATTAGATTACATTACATTAGCTTTACTTTCATTCCAATTGATCCATAGTGAGGAGGTCCTCCAGGATGTGGAACATGTCAGAAAAACAACTATACATGGAAAAATATTTACAACTAAAACAAATAAGCTAATGTACCACAGGTCCCAAGTGGAATTATCGTCATTTTTTTAATGAACCCTATATAAAAGTCATTTTACAAATACGAATGCACTGAATTTTAAATAAAAAAGTTTTTTATTTGTTTATAAGGTAATAAACACGTAATACAAGTACTATAATACTTATTTACAATGAACACATTACTGCACTGAAATGGTGCAGAAGGTTTTTTATATATATATACTCCTGGAAATGGAAAAAAAAAACACATTGACACCGGTGTGTCAGACCCACCATACTTGCTCCGGACACTGCGAGGGGGCTGTACAAGCAATGATCACACGCACGGCACAGCGGACACACCAGGTACCGCGGTGTTGGCCGTCGAATGGCACTAACTGCGCAGCATTTGTGCACCGCCGCCGTCAGTGTCAGCCAGTTTGCCGTGGCATACGGAGCTCCATCGCAGTCCTTAACACTGGTAGCATACCGCGACAGCGTGGACGTGAACCGTATGTGCAGTTGACGGACTTTCAGCGAGGGCATATAGTGGGCCTGCGGGAGGCCGGGTGGACGTACCGCCGAACTGCTCAACACGTGGAGCGTGAGGTCTCCACAGTACATCGATGTTGTCGCCAGTGGTCGGCGGAAGGTGCACGTGCCCGTCGACCTGGGACCGGACCGCAACGACGCACGGATGCACGCCAAGACCGTAGGATCCTACGCAGTGCCGTAGGGGACCTCACCGCCACTTCCCAGCAAATTAGGGACACTGTTGCTCCTGAGGTATCGGCGAGGACCATTCGCAACCGTCTCCATGAAGCTGGGCTACGGTCCCGCACACCGTTAGGCCGTCTTCCGCTCACGCCCCAACATCGTGCAGCCCGCCTCCAGTGGTGTCGCGACAGGCGTGAATGGAGGGACGAATGGAGACGTGTCGTCTTCAGCGATGAGAGTCGCTTCTGCCTTGGTGCCAATGATGGTCGTATGCGTGTTTGGCGCCGTGCAGGTGAGCGCCACAATCAGGACTGCATACGACCGAGGCACACAGGGCCAACACCCGGCATCATGGTGTGGGGAGCGATCTCCTACACTGGCCGTACACCTTTGGTGATCGTCGAGGGGACACTGAATAGTGCACGGTACATCCAAACCGTCATCGAACCCATCGTTCTACCATTCCTAGACTGGCAAGGGAACTTGCTGTTCCAACAGGACAATGTACGTCCGCATGTATTCCGTGCCACCCAACGTGCTCTAGAAGGTGTAAGACAACTACCCTGGCTAGCAAGATCTCCGGATCTGTCCCCCATTGAGCATGTTTGGGACTGGTTGAAGCGTCGTCTCACGCTGTCTGCACGTCCAGCACGAACGCTGGTCCAACTGAGGCGCCAGGTGGAAATGGCATGCCAAGCCGTTCCACAGGACTACATGCAGCATCTCTACGATCGTCTCCATGGGAGAATAGCAGCCTGCATTGCTGCGAAAGGTGGATATACACTGTACTAGTGCCGACATTGTGCATGCTCTGTTGCCTGTGTCTATGTGCCTGTGGTGCTGTCAGTGTGATCATGTGATGTATCTGACCCCAGGAATGTGTCAATAAAGTTTCCCCTTCCTGGGACAATGAATTCACGGTGTTCTTATTTCAATTTCCAGGAGTGTATATATATATATATAATCAGTTGGTTTTACTGAGAAATCCACCAATGGAGCAGAAGGAGTTGGGTGAATTTCATTGGTTGTTAAGCTTTTTATGGCTGCTGGAAAGTTATTGAAAATGTGTGTTCCTGAATAATGCACACCTTTTATACAAGACTAAGTGACTTTAAATCCTTGTGAAGATTATTCTTATTTCTAGTATTGATTCCATGAATTGAGCTGTTGGTTTGAGAAAGTGATATATTTTTAATGACAAATTTCATTAAGGAATTAATGTATTGAGAAGCAGTAGTTAGTATCCCTAGTTCCCTAAACAGGCTTCTGCAGGATGTTCTTGAGTTCACATATCATACGCTAATTTAAATTGTTGGAGAGAGCAAGGAACAACTAAACGAAATTCTACAGATTTGCTGCAGCAGAACGTAAACAGAAAATACGACTGTACGGTATTTTCGCGTTTTCAGCTTCATTACGTAAAGAAAAATGAAACCTTTAATGGCACACTTAAAAGGGATACTAATACACCTATTTACCACGTAATCAGTACGAATCTATATGTTTTATAATCTTAAATGACTTATCTTTACGAGAACACCAAAACTCGCGCTAGTCGCCTGGCTGCAGGGCTGCCAACTGCCAGCTCCAAGAATATGTGGGAAGTGACTGAACAAGGCCAAAAGGCATGGGTAGCAAACTGGCATTCTAAGCACTATTACCGGGTAGGAGCCGTCCTGTAAATAACATTCATGTCATACCGATGGAAGCTCCATACCAATAGCCACAGTAGCTGCCGCCACATAATGAGGTGCTGCATCAGATGCACCAATCTCTTAGTATCAGAATAGTAGAAATGGCAGATGACCAAGAACAAAGTAAAACACAAGCGTTTAAACTCCACTTCCGCAAGAAGTCGTGGAGACAGGAATTAGTGGAAATCGAAACGTAAATGTATCCATACTCAGATACAAAGAACGGTTGGAACTGATAGAAGGACTCTGTGCCATAGTCAAAGGAAACACACAGCAGACGCCAATATTGCCTATTCAAAACTGTAGAATAGAATCAGCCATACGTGGATGTATGCAACGAGTTCAGAGTCAGGCACAGGCCGTCATTCAAGTGGGAAACGAAGCGATAAGTTCCTCATTCCTCGTTTAGAAAAATTTTGCGGTTCCCTGCATCCTAGACTTGGAATTTTTAAGAGAAAGGGATGCAAAGATCGATCTTTCTCGATCACTTATGAACGAAAGAAGCTTAGTCGAACTGGCAATGATGAAAACAACTCCATTACATGGACGGTACTGCAAAAGGTTGCAGGAAGCTCTACCAAAAGGAAACTACTGCACATAGCTAGTGACTATACTCAGGAAAACGACTCACATATAATTGAAAACGGTGAAAGTTAGGCCGGCTCTTTTTTTGGTCATCAGTCTTCTGACTGGTTTGATGCGGCCCATCCACGAATTCCTTTCCTGTGCTAACCTCTTCATCTCAGAGTAGCACTTGCAACCTACGTCCTCAATTATTTGCTTGATGTATTCCAATATCTGTTTTCCTCTACAGTTTTTGCACTCTACAGCTCCCTCTAGTACCATGGAAGTAATTCCCTCATGTCTTAGCAGATGTCCTATCATCATATCCCTCCTCCTTATAAGTGTTTTCCACATATTCCTTTTCTCTCCGATTCTGCGTAGAACCTCCTCATTCCTTATCTTATCAGTCCACCAAATTTTCAACATTCGTCTATAGCACCACATCTCAAATGCTTCGATTCTCTTCTGTTAAGGTTTTCCCACAGTCCATGTTTCACTACCATACAATGCTGTACTCCAGACGTACATCCTCAGAAATTTCTTCCTCAAATTAAAGCCGGTATTTGATCTTCGTAGACTTCTCTTGGCCAGAAATGCCTTTTTTGCCATAGCGAGTCTGCTTTTGATGTCTTCCTTGCTCCGTCCGTCATTGGTTATTTTACCTCCAAGGTACAAGAATTCCTTAACTTCATGGACTTCGTGACCATCAATATTGATGTTAAGTTTTTCGCTGTTCTCATTTCTACTATTACTCATTACCTTCGTCTTTCTCCGATTTACTCTCAAATCGTACTGTGTACTCATTAGACTGTTCATTTCGTTCAGCAGATCATTTAATTCTTCTTCACTTTCACTCAGGATAGCAATGTCATCAGCAAATCGTATCATTGATATCCTTTCACCTTGTATTTTAATTGCACTCCTGAACCTTTCTTTTATTTCCATCATTGCTTCCTCGATGTACAGATTAAAGAGTAGGGGCGAAAGGCTACAGCCTTTTCTTACACCCTTCTTAATACGAGCACTTCAATCTTGATCGTCCACTCTTATTATTCCCTCTTGGTTGTTGTACATATTGGATATGACCCGTCTCTCCCTATAGCTTACCCCTACTTTTTTCAGTATCTCGAACAGCTTGCACCATTTTATATTGTCGAACATTTTTTTCCATGTCGACAAATCCTATGAACGTGTCTAGATTTTTCTATAGCCTTGCTTCCATTATTAACTGTAACAGCAGAATTGCCTCTCTCGTGCCTTTTCTTTTCCTAAAGCCAAACTGATACTCACCTAGCGCATTCTCAGTTTTCTTTTCCATTCTTCTGTATATTATTCTTGTAAGCAGCTTCGATGCATCAGCTGTTAAGCAGATTGTGCGATAATTCTCGCACTTGTCAGCTCTTGCCGTCTTCGGAATTGTGTGGATGATGATTTTCCGAAAGTCAGATGGTATGTCGCCAGACTCATATATTCTACACAACAACGTGAGTAATCGTTTTGTTGCCACTTCCCTAATGATTTTAGAAATGCTGATGGAATGTTATCTATCCCTTCTGCCTTATTTGACCGTAATTCCTCCAAAGCTCTTTTAAATTCCGATTCTAATACTGGATCTCCTATCTCTTCTAAATCGACTCCTGTTTCTTCGTCTAACACAGCAGACAAATCTTCACCCTCTAGAGGCTTTCAGTGTATTCTTTCCACCTATCTGCTCTTTCCTCTGCATTTAACACTGGAATTCCCGTTGCACTCTTAATGTTACCACAGTTGCTTTTAATGTCACCAAAGGTTTTTTTGACTTTCCTGTGTGCTGAGTCTGTCCTTCCGACAATCATATATTTTTCGATGTCTTCCATTTTTCCTGCAGCCATTTCGTCTTAGCTTCCCTGCACTTCCTATTTATTTCATTCCTCAACGACTTGTATTTCTCTATTCCAGATTTTCCCGGAACATGTTTGTACTTCCTCCTTTCATCAATCAACTGAAGTATCTCTTCTGTTACCTATGGTTTTTTCGCAGCTACCTTCTTTGTACCTATGTTTTCCTTCCCAACTTCTGTGATGAACCTTTTTAGAGATGTCCATTCCTCTTCAACTGTACTGCCTACTGCACTATTCCTTATTGCTGTATCTACAGAGTTAGAGAATTTCAAACGTATCTCGTCATTCCTTAGAACTTCCGTATCCCACTTCTTAGAGTGTTGATTCTTCCTGACTAATGTCTTGAACTTCAGCCTACTCTTTACTATATTGTGATCTGAGTCTATATCTGCTCCTGGGTACGCCTTACAATCCAATATGGGATTTCGGAATCTCTGTCTGGCCATGATTTAATGTAATTGAAATCTTCTCTTATCTCCCGGCCTTTTCCAAGTATATCTCCTCCTCTTGGATTCTTGAACAGGGTATTCGCTATCACTAGCTGAAACTTGTTACAGAACTCAATTAGTCTTTCTCCTCTTTCATTCCTGGTCCCAAGCCCATATTTTCCGGTAACCTTTTCTTCTACTCCTTCCCCTACACCTGCATTCCAGTCGCCCATGACTATTAGATTTTCGTCCCCCTTTACATACTGCATTACCCTTTCAATATCCTCATACACTCTCTCTATCGGTTCATCTTCAGCTTGCGACGTAAGCATGTATACCTGAACTATCGTTGTCAGTGTTGGTCTGCTGTCGATTCTGATTAGAACAACCCGGTCACTGAACTGTTCACAGTAACGCACCCTCTGCCCTACCTTCCTATTCATAACGAATCCTACACCTGTTATACGATTTTCTGGTGCTGTTGATATTACCCGATACTCATCTGACTAGAAATCCTTGTCTTCCTTCCACTTCACTTCACTGACCCCTACTATATCTAGATTGAGCTTTTGCATTTCCGTTTTCAGATTTTCTAGTTTTCCTACCACATTCAAGCTACTGACGTTCCACGCCCCGACGCGTAGAACGTTATTCTTTCGTTGATTATTCAATCTTTTTTCCATGGTTATCTCCCCCTTTGCAGTCCCTTCCGGGAGATCCGAATGGGGGACTATTCCGGAATCTTTTGCCAATGGAGAGATCAGCATGACACTTCTTCAGCTACAGACCACATGTCCTGTGGATACACGTTACGTGTCTTTAATGCAGTGGTTTCCATTGCCCTTTGCATCCTCATCTTGTTGATCATTGCTGAGTCTTCCGCCTTTAGGGGCAATTTCCCACCCCTAGGACAAGAGAGTGCCCTGAACCTCTATCCGCTCCTCCGCCCTCTTTGACAAGGCCGTTGGCAGAATGAGGCTGACTTCCTATGCCAGAAGTCTTCGGCCGCCTACGCTGATTATTTTTAAAAATTTAGGCAGTGGCGGGGATCTAACCCGAGCCCGAAGATGTTTTGATTATGAATCAAAGACACTGCCTCTAGACCACGTGCACTGGTCAGGAGGGCTCTTTAAGTAGAAATATAGATGCAAAGAAATCGAATTATCTCGACGATAAGCAACGGCAACAATTCAAATAGTTATTGGAACATTATGGAATTGTATTCCCCGAGAAACCGGGGATAGTTAAGTGATACGTTTATGATATGCAGGTCCAACCTCATGAGACCCACTGCCGTGCAACCTATATACGTTGCCATGAAGTAGAAAAGAAACAGTGTCTAAGGAGATACAACATATGTTTAAATGGGGAATAATAGAGTCTGCCTCATCTTCCTACAAAAGTCCGTTAGTCGCTGTCCACGAATATAATAGTAGATACGATTCGTGCTTGATCAACGAGATAGCCAAGTCAGTGCGAAACGATCTGAAAATGTGGATGAGCATACATAAATATTTCAAGGAGTACAGTGTTTAGCGAGCATCGATTTAAAAGCCTCTAGCGTAAAGAATATTAACAAAAAGGGACAACTGTTGTTGTATACAGAGCCACATCTAATTGCAAAAATACCTCATCAACGTTGTTAACTTCTAGGTAATCCAAGGACACCGATATTTAAAACCTTTTATTGCCCCTGAATAAGCCGACACTAAAGGTCTGATAAAGGGAAAAATAACGTTATAATTATGTAAATAGTTAGTATATATCTGACACTTGTATTTGATTGATTTGTATGTTTAGTGGAATGAATAGTCTAATAAGCACACGTTATCGATAGGTTGTTGATCAAAGTAAGGCAAACGTAATGACCAGTAAAGGAAAAGAGATTAGCGATAAACATTACATAACAGTTGGGAACCACAAAGTAGACTAAGTGAAAGAATTTTATTACCCAGGAAACAAAGGAACACTTGACGGAGGGACCAAGGATGATATAAAAAAAGAATGGTTCAAATGGCTCTGAGCACTATGTGACTTAACTTCTGAGGTCATCAGTCGCCTAGAACTTAGAAATAATTGAACCTAACTAATATAAGGACATCACACACATCCATGCCTGAGACAGGATTCGAACCTGCGGCCGTAGCGGTCACGGGGACCCAGAATGAAGCGCCTTAAACCGCACGGCCCCACCCGCCGGCGAGGATGTGGAAAGCCGACCAGCACAGAGAACAGCAAAGAGGGCGTAGGAAGACCCTCTCTTCCTCCCTCTCTCTCTCTCCTGCCCTCTCTCTCCCTATCTCACTCTCTCTCTCCCTATCTCACTCTCTCTCTCCCTATCTCACTCTCTCTCTCCCTATCTCACTCTCTCTCTCCCTATCTCACTCTCTCTCTCCCTATCTCACTCTCTCTCTCCCTATCTCACTCTCTCTCTCCCTATCTCACTCTCTCTCTCCCTGTCTCACTCTCTCTCTCCCTGTCTCACTCTCTCTCTCCCTGTCTCACTCTCTCTCTCCCTGTCTCACTCTCTCTCTCCCTGTCTCACTCTCTCTCTCCCTATCTCACTCTCTCTCTCCCTATCTCACTCTCTCTCTCCCTATCTCACTCTCTCTCTCCCTATCTCACTCTCTCTCTCACTATCTCACTCTCTCTCTCACTATCTCACTCTCTCTCTCCCTATCTCACTCTCTCTCTCCCTATCTCACTCTCTCTCTCCCTATCTCACTCTCTCTCTCCCTATCTCACTCTCTCTCTCCCTATCTCACTCTCTCTCTCCCTATCTCACTCTCTCTCTCCCTATCTCTCTCTCCCTCCCCCTATCTCTCTCTCTCTCTCTCTCTCTCTCTCTCTCTCTCTCTCTCTCTCTCTCTCTTTCTGTCTCTCTCTTTCTGTCTCTCTCTTTCTGTCTCTCTCTTTCTGTCTCTCTCTTTCTGTCTCTCTCTATCTGTCTCTCTCTATCTGTCTCTCTCTATCTGTCTCTCTCTATCTGTCTCTCTCTATCTGTCTCTCTCTATCTGTCTCTCTCTATCTGTCTGTCTCTATCTGTCTGTCTCTGTCTGTCTGTCCCTGTCTGTCTGTCCCTGTCTGTCTGTCTGTCCCTGTCTGTCTGTCTGTCCCTGTCTGTCTGTCTGTCCCTGTCTGTCTGTCTGTCCCTGTCTGTCTGTCTGTCCCTGTCTGTCTGTCTGTCCCTGTCTGTCTGTCTGTCCCTGTCTGTCTGTCTGTCCCTGTCTGTCTGTCTGTCTCTGTCTGTCTGTCTGTCTCTGTCTGTCTGTCTGTCTCTGTCTGTCTGTCTGTCTCTGTCTGTCTGTCTGTCTCTGTCTGTCTGTCTGTGTCTGTCTGTCTGTCTGTGTCTGTCTGTCTGTCTGTGTCTGTCTGTCTGTCTGTGTCTGTCTGTCTGTCTGTGTCTGTCTGTCTGTCTGTGTCTGTCTGTCTGTCTGTGTCTGTCTGTCTGTCTGTGTCTGTCTGTGTCTGTCTGTGTCTGTCTGTGTCTGTCTGTCTGTCTGTGTCTGTGTGTCTGTCTGTCTCTCTCTCTCTCTCTCTCTCTCTCTCTCTCTCTCTCTCTCTCTCTCTCTCTCTCTCTCTCTCTCTTCTTCACCTCCCCCTCCCCTCCCCTTCCCACACACCCACCCTCACACATACACACACACACATTTCGAGTGATCGTCTTCTAACTGGTTTGATGCGGCGTTCCACGAGTTCATCTCCTGTGCCAAACTTTTCATCTCAGAGCTACACACAACGTCCTCAATTATTTGCTGGTTGTGTACTAATCTCTGTCTTTCCTTACAGTTTTATCCTCTATAGCTAGTACCATGGAATTTATTCCCTGATGTTTAACGGATGTCCTATCATCCTGCCCCATCTTCTTGTCAGTGTTTTCCATATGATCCTTTCCCCGCCAATTTTACGGAGAATCTCCTCTTTCCTTACCATATCAGTCCTTCTAATTTTCAACATATTTTCTGTAGCACCTCATCTCAAAGTCTACGTTGGCCTTAGTTTTACGATGGAATCTATGGGAGCGTATATGTGGAGAATAGCGTTTTGTAGAAGTTAGACATGGATTGTGAGAAAATCGGAACGGAAGACAATCGAATGTTTGAGATGTGGTGCTGTAGAACGATATTGAAAATTAGGCGGACGGAATATAATAAACAAGGAGATTCTCCGTATAATCGGCGTGGAGGAGACGTATGGAAATCATGGACAAGAAGAAGAAAATGAGGACAAGCCGTGAGTCAAGATATCAAGAAATAAATTTCACGTTACCTGAGGCAGCTGTTCAGAGTAAGACTTCAGGGAAAGACGAGGATTGGAGTATATTCTACAAATAATTGGGGACATTGGATGGAGGTTCTACTAAGGTAAAGAGTTTGGCAGAGCAGAGAGAGTCATGGAGAGCAGCATCAAATCAGTCAGAAGACGTGAAAGAACAGACTTGCCGTGGTATTTACTGTCACATTTCTTTTGGCTGATGTTGGTACGCCTGTTTAGGACATTGCCCTATTGCTTCGCTGGTCGAAAAACCATTAGACAAGGTTATTGCAGACAGATGGAAATTAGAGCTTACTGAGAATCGCTTATGGCAGGTCATAAGAAAAGTATTAGATCTTACTGTTAATAGTTGATGCCTGAAGCGTCCATCTGACAACCCTGGCAGCTGTTTAGACAACATTGTGTCGTGACGTACTGTCCCATACATCATTCTCCAGTAGGTCATCAATCAATCATCGTGGACATCAGACGGACATTTGTAGGTAACAGGTGCATTAAACATGGTAGATTTAGTTAATTAGCTTCATGGTTCCAGGTGATGAACAGGTTAATCGTGCGGTCGGTAGGAATGTATGTGTTAAGTTATACGTTGCATGTCACACTGCAATGTCGATATCCTAAGTTAGGATCAATTTTTATAGTTTCTAATCTTTGTTAAAAATCAGGAATTAGGATGAGCTTAATGTAAGCTACAATTTTATATATAAATAACGTGATTTAATCTATTACCGTACGTTAATAGTTAATTTATTTCGCTTCAAACACTTAACCCATATTTAAACAAAAGTAGGCACATGATTCACTATGGGTAGTTTAATATTTACAAACTACGAACTGTAAGCAACATTGGTTGTGCGTTTGTGGGCACGTGTTTCCTATTTATTGTATGCAGGTTTGGTTGGAGTGGGATGTGATGTTGTGGGCATTATATGGGTAAGAACTGAAACTGCAGCTCTCTCTCTCTCTCTCTCTCTCTCTCTCTCTCTCTCTCTCTCTCTCTCTCTCTCTCTCTCTCACACACACACACACACACACACACACCTTAACTGTTCTATTCGAAAATGTTCTGTGAGTTTCTAATGATCAATAACGTACTAAAATTTTTCGTGAGTATTCTCAACCGCAATGCAAGTTTTGAATAATACCGTATATCTTACGAGTGTTCTACGATAATCTGAAATCGCAATCATTAATTTTTACTAACATCTAGAGCATACTTCATTAATTTTCAATGTTCCAGAAGTGAGAAAAAATTTAGCGATGTGTTTAGAGGCCTCGTCGCTGACTGTATGTAAGATTAAGTTTGATCTGATGTTAATTAGAATCTAAAATTAATAGTTTGTGACCTGGTTCCAAGGAATCTTTTACGTAAGATAAGCCAGAGGAAGAGTGTAAAAGACGATTTGTTTCTGAATGGCTAGTAGTAAAGACCACGAAATAAATATCTGGTCTTCAAATTTTTGTACCTAACGTGTCTGAAAAAATAAAATTAACGTGAACTAATATATAAAATCATTGGCTCAAGGCTCCTGTGACTCGCTTCCCCGTCTCCAAAAATGTGAATAAAGACAAATTGGAGAGGGTTAACACCGTCTATAAGGTGCGTGGGTTTAGGTTTTGGGACTGTACACTTTGTAAAAGAGTACTATGGAGGACAATAATCGCTGTGAACTCCACTCGCATAATGTTAGCTAATTTCTTTTAGTGAAGTTGTGTCATAAATTTTCTTTCTCCCCAGTTGTGTTCAGTACCCGCCTCGCCGTTGTCCAATCTGCCCACTTAATCTTCATAAATCTTCAATGGAACAACATTTCCAGCTCTTCTATTTGAAAGAATCCTTTAACATATTTCAATACTCACGTAATTATGAAGTCAGACGGTAAAATATGCAAAGATGAGTTACCGAAAAATGTTGACCGAAGCCTATTTGAGATGGAGATATGTGTACTCTCACACTACACGATGTGAAATCCAAAGTAACCGGCCGATTAAACAATACGACCGCGATAAACAAATCTGTTATGAATATAACTTACGTACACTATCTGACTCTTTGACAAAATGACTTTGTATTAAATGTTAGCCCTGAATGTTGCCAATCTTTCGTAGTTTAGAAAACTATTATGATTATAGAATACAGGGCATCTGACTGTATCTGTTAAATCTATTAACATATTGAGTTTTAACTGAGCTTCATTATTTCACAGCAGTAAGACAACTTTCCACTCTTCTCTTGAACTAATTTTCAAAATGTCTCTTCGGCATTTATCACTGCAGTGAAGGACAGAAACATATAATAAAACCTTACAGAAAATCTAATTAGGAAATAGGACAGTCACCATTCATTTTTTCTTCTTGTCTGAACTGCTTATTGTCCATGTTTCACCGGCCGCTGTCGCCAAGCGGTTCTAGCTCTTCAGTCCGGAGTTGCGCAGCTGCTACGGTCGCAGGTTCGAATCCTGCCTCGGGCATGGATGTGTGTGATGTCCTTAGGTTGGTTAGGTTTAAGTAGTTCTAAGTCTAGGGGCTGTTGACCTCAGATGTTAAGCCCATAGTGCTTAGAGCCATTTGAACTATTTGTCCACGTTTCACTTACGTATGTGGCTACACTCCATATAACTTCCTTCAGTAAAGCCTTCCAAGCACTTAAACTTATGTTTGCGTTAAAAAATTCTGTTTTTAGAAATTCTGTTATTGCCAATGCTAGTCTACATTTTTTACTCACCATACTTCACCCATCATAAATTATTTTGATAATCAACTAACGAAATTTCTCTACTTTTAGTTCCTTATTTCCGAATCTGATGTCCTCAGAATAACCTAGTTCTTTCGATGACGTTGATATTTTATCCTCTTACCAAGACATTATGGATTTCACTCTGTTGCCCTTCGTTGTACATTGCCAACTCTGATAGAATTACAGGATAATCGGCAAATATCGAAGTTTTTATTTCTCCCTGAATGCTAAATCTCTTGCCGAATTTCTGTTCTGCTTGCTCAGTGCACAGATTAAATCCTTTATCCATTTCTGCTTCCCCTTTATAGCTGTCGATTCTTATTATCGCAGTGTGGCTTCTATGAAGGTGTAGATAATCTTTCGATCCGTGTATTTTATCTCTGCAACACTTAGATTTCCAGTCCTCAGTTCGTGGTATAGTGTCTAGCGTTGCTGCCTTTGGATGACGGGCCCCTGAGTTCGATTCCCGACCAGGTCGGGGAATTTCTCATCCCGCGGAGTGGATGTTTGTGTTGTTCTCATCATTTAATTATCATACGGGAAAGTATCCAGACTGGACATTGACAAGATTGGGAATTTATACGAGTATACTGCAGGCAGCATTGTCAATTGACATACAAAATTTATTAATCTTATAACTCTATATTCACCTATCTTCAATCAATATCTTGAGATACATTGTACGCTCGGTATTGCCAAACCTGTTTCTATTTTTCTCCTAATTGCTTACCGATCCTCCACAATGTTGACTTCTACTAGGCTTTCCGTAATCGATTTCCTTCATTAACTTGCAGCCATGACTTATTAAACTGGCATGTCCCATTATGTGCATTGCTCCGATAATTGCCTTCATTTGAATTGGAATTACTGAATTCCCTTGAAGTCTGAGGGAATTTAGCGCGCTGTGGGCAGGAGGAACAATTTTTTACCTTACCTTTCTCTCACTTACCACTTTGCATCATTTCTATACTTTCATGTTCAACACGAGAATGGAAATCCATCTCAATAGTTATTTTATTTATTTATTTATTTATTCTTCCGTGGGACCAAATTAAGGAAACGTCTCCATGGTCATGGAACGAATCAGTACATGAAATTATAACACAATATTAGGAACAGATAAAATGACATATAAAAAAAATATTCAGGTGACAAGTCGTAAGTTTAAATAAAGAAAATCAACAATGTAACACTAGAATTTGCTTAATTTTTTAACTCTTCCAGGAGCTCCTCGACAGAATAGGAGGAGTGAGGCATGAGGAAACTCTTCAGTTTAGACTTCAAAGAGTTTGGGCTACTGCTAAGGTTTTTGAGTTCTTCTGGTAGCTTATTGAAAATGGTTGCAGCAGAATACTGCACTCCTTTCTGCACAAGAGTCAAGGAAGTTAATTCCACATGCAGATTTGATTTCTGCCTAGTATTAACCGAGTGAAAGCAGCTAACTCTTCGGAATAGGCTAATATTGCTAACAACAAACGACATTAAAGAAAATATATACTGTGAGGGCAATGTCAGAATTCCCAGACTATTGAGTAGGGTTCGACAAGAGGTTCACGAACTTACACTACATACAGCTCGAACAGCCCGTCTTTGAGCAAAAATACCCATTTTCAATCAGGAGAATTACCTCAAAAAATAATACTGTTCTAATGGTAAATAAAGCAGTATATGGTTTCTGAACAAGATCCTGGACATGGGCTTTCCACGGCAGCTTACTATCTATCCGAACGCCTAGGAACTTGAACTATTCCGTCTCGCCTATAATATGCCCATTCTGTCTGATCAAAATATCGGTTCTTGTTGAATTGTGAGTCAGAAACTGTAAAAACAGAGTCTTACTGTGATTTAGCATCAAATTATTTTCCACAAGCCACGAACGTATTTCATGAATTTGGTACTGTTTCAATATTACTAGAAGCATATCATTTATATTAATAAGAAACAGCTGTGGCCCCAGCACCGACCCTTGGGGAACACCCCACTTAACAGTGCACCATTGGGACTGAAGATCACTACCACCCTCAATATTGCGGAGAATTACCTTCTGCTTTCTGTTCTTAAAGTAAGAGGCGAACCAATTGTAAGCTACTCCCCTTACTCCATAATGGTCCAACTTTCGCAGTAATATTTTATGGTCAACACAGTCAAAAGCCTTCGTTAAATCAAAGGAAACACCTAGCGTTCGCAACCTTTTATTTAATCCGTCCAAAACCTCACAGAGAAAAGAGAAAATAGCATTTTCAGTTGTTAAACCATTACTAAAACCAAACTGAATATTTGACAGCAAATTATGTGAATTTAAATTCTCCAGTCACCTTTTATATACAACCTTCTTGGTAACTTTAACAAACACCGATGGCATAGAAATAGGTCTGAAATTGTCAACATTATCAATGTCTCCCTTTTTATAAAGTAGCTTCCCTACCGAGTGCTTTAATCAGTCAGGAAACCGACCAACCCTAAAGG
The DNA here is from genome assembly GCF_023897955.1 of Schistocerca gregaria. Lineage (NCBI taxonomy): Eukaryota > Metazoa > Arthropoda > Insecta > Orthoptera > Acrididae > Schistocerca > Schistocerca gregaria. Next base: position 920,454,592 of record NC_064920.1, read on the forward strand.
AAAAGCTACAGATATGGCTATGTACTGGGCTAACATACGTAGAACAATACTTCAGTATTCTACTAGATACCCCGTCATATCCATGAGAGTTCTTGGTCTTTAGTGATTTAATTATCTCCCTCTTGTCAGTATCATGGAGTAGCATTTCAGGTAACAGTCTAGGAATACTTTTTTCTAAGAGCGCTGTATGATTCCTGTTGGGACTAGGTTTCTATTTAGTTCACCTGATATATTCAGAAAGTGATTATTAAATACTGTACATATATGCGACTTATTAGTAAGACGGACATTCCCACTACGCACTGATTCTATATCCTCGACCTGTTTCAGCAGACCAGCCACTTCCTTTACGACTGACCATATGGTTTTAATTTTATCCTGAGACTTAGTTATTCTATCTGCATACCACGTACTTTTCGCCTTCCTAATAACATTTTTAAGCACTTTACAACACTGTTTGTAATGGGCTACTGCATTTAGATTCTGACTGTTTCTAACGTTTTGATATAATTTCCACTTTGTTGTACAAGATATTCTTATCCCGCTAGTCAGCCACCCAGGCTGCCCATTTGTGCCAGTACCCTGTTTTGAACGTTCTAACGGAAAGCAACTTTCAAAGAGCACGAGAAATGTCTTGAGAAATGAATTATATTCATCGTTTACTGTATCAGCGCTATACAGATCTTGCCACTCTTGTTCCTTGATAAGGTTTACAAAGGTCTCTACAGCAACTGGATCAGATTTCCTAAACAGCTGATGACTATATTTAACACGTGTTGCAGCACTAAAATCTTTTAGAGTCAAAATTTGTGCATCATGATCTGAAAAGCCATTCACCTTTTTGCTAACGAATGCCCTTCTAGTAATGAGGAATGAACAAAAATGTTGTCTATGGTTATTCTACTGTTCCCTTGCACTCTCGTTGGAAAGAATTCGGTTAGCATAAGATTATATGAAGGTGGTCTACCAGCATCCTCTTCCTTGCAAAAGTCACTCATAAAGTTAATATTGAAGTCACCACATATAACTAACTTCTTGTATTTCCTATAAAGTGAACCAAGAACCTGCTCTAGCTTTAGCAAAAATGTTATGAAATCGTAGTCTGGTGATCTATAAATAACAACAGTTGGAAGTTTAGCTCCGTTAAATTTAACCACACCTGCACAACATTCAAACACCTTTTCAATGCAGTACTTTGAAACATCAATTGACTCAAATGGGATGCCATTTCTCACATACATGGCTACTCCCCCACACCGCAAAGCGCTCCTAGAAAAGCTGCCAGCCAACCTGTATCCTGGTAAAGGAAGCCTCTGAATTATCTCCTTATTTAAAAAGTGTTGAGATATAATTTCAGAGTCAACATCTGTAAGCAGTTCACTAACTTTATCTCTAATACCTTGTATATTTTGATGAAATATACTGATTCCCTCATTAGTCGGATACCTAAACTTTGTGAAAAGTGGTTCCTTTGTTAGAGAGACTTCCCTTAAGCAGGAATACCTATCAGCTGACTTCAGGACACCCACTACTGCAGGAATTTTCCCATGAGTGATCCCACCAACCCCACCTATGCTGTCACCTATAAGCTTTGCCAACCTCCCCTTCCCATACCCGTTGAAGTGCAGGCCATTTCTAGTGAAACCTGTCCTGCTGATATACTAATCCATCTACGTAACAAACGCCTATGATCTACGCATATGTAGTAGTCGTCTGTCCAAAGACTGGTTTCGCACTGCTCTTCACTATATTTTATCCTCTGCAAGACTTTTAAACTCGAAATCTCTAGAACTGCAAGCCATATTCATTAAACACTACTTACTGTAATCATCCTTTTCATTCTTTCTACAATTTTTACTACCCACACTTCCCTGTAGTAGAAGACGAACAGTTTCTTGGTGCTTCAGAATGTTTACTAGTAACGGAACACATCTACCAATCGAATCTTACAATAATTTTCTTTTGTCCCCAATTCGAATCAATACTTCCTTATTACTTACTGAATCCAGCCGACTAATATTCATTACTCATCAAATGCACTACATCATATATCCATATATTGCCTTCTTGTTCGAACTGCTTTCGTTCACGTCTCTCTTCAGTTAGACTCCATAAAATTAACTTGTGAAAAGGTCTCCTCACGTTAAAATATAAATTCAATATTTACAAATTCCTCGTATTCAAATGTCAGAATAATCGGTACCATAAAAAGGTAACTTTGATCAATATTTTTGCGCAGCATCGCGACACGCGATCCACTTCAGCTGCCGCCGCCCACCTGTCGGACGGTGACCAACCTGTTACCAAAACAAGAGACACTCTGCCACGCGGCGTGGGTGACATTTACGACATCCGCACCAGAGTAACACAACTAATACTTTAGCCGCATAAAGATGTTGGCCATACTGGTCAATCTGTCACCGAGTCGAAGTTACCTGTATCGTTATCTTCCGCCATTTATCCAGTACTTTTCCACTGTCTTTCAAACAGGAATGCCTGCCAGGGGATCTAGCTTCAGCATGAAAGCTCCAAGGGTCAACATGAGGCCCTCCTCTCCACAAGCCCACTGGTTGTCCACAGGCCACAGATTTTTCTTTTATTTATCGTAAGGCTTATACGGGTCAAACAATAACATAAAATCAAGTACAGACATCTAAATCATTGATAATATGATGATGTACAGTTACAAAACAAACTGCTACATACATATATATATATTTATAATTTTACAGTTTAAATGCAAGCAACTATATACGTATTTAGAAATTATTATGATGTCTGACAATTAGAACTATACTGTAACATTGAGGCCATTGATCCAGTGCAGCGCCGTGTCAGCAGATTGGATGATATCAGCTGGGTCTCCAGGATATGATTGTAGTGGGCAGGTGGATGTAATGCGTTGGAGAGTCTGGAGAGGTTCACCACAGTAGCTGAACGATGATTTTGGTAATCCCCGTTTGTGAAGTGCATCCTGACAGACACCATGTGAAGTTCTTATTCTATTGTCTTCCATATGTTCAATTATTCCTGGCATCATCTCAGTGGGGTGTAGGGGGGGGGGGGCATGGACTTGCATAGTGGACTCCCAGTAGGCCCTCCTTTTGTCATCTTTGTATGTTTGTCACAGTTTTTGAGAAATTTTGAGTGTATCCTATCAAAGCCATGGGCCTTACCAGATTTGGTGTCGTTTAATGCTCTGTTTATTTTTGTTATGGTGAAAGGTCTCGAATATTCTGGATGAGCTCCTGTTGACCGACGAAGAGTTTTTAGCTGTTTTGTGATACTTTTCGTGTGCTATTTCATTCTGGGTGCCCTGGAGAGCGTTACAATTCGTGCGGCGATTTCGTCGGCTGTTAACTGTACTATTTCCCAAGTGGGGCTATTAGTGCTACCTAGATTCCTCAAGAGGCTCCAAGCTTTCCTCCTCGATCATTTAAAATCTGTGTTGCTAGTGGTTTCTTCCCATTTCTTAGGTCGTTCCATGTCAAGTCGGCGCCAGATATTGGGCCCAGGAACCGGACCAGGTCTCGCTTACCGAACACCTACGCTCTCGTCATTACACACAGCTGGGACGAAATGCTAGCGTCTCCATTATTTGGCTGGCTGCGTCATTCTGCCACATCAGCTCCTGTGCAACCGCCTGGCCGTGAGTGCTCCATTTGCCATCTTACCGCGCTAAGTGATTTAATTACTGCGCCTTCACGTTAATGCACGGTAACGCTCCCTGCCGATATCCGTGAGTTCGGTGACCTCAACTAGCTCCTGAGGGATGTGGATATCAGCTACCCACAGAAGCTATTGTGGAACGACACAGTGCTGTCATCGAGCAGTTTTTCACACACTGTGAACCGCCACCCTCCTTAACTTATGGCAGAAATGGGATCAGTAGGGGTGCTACTGTCCTCGCAGTGTAGTCGAGAGTGAAAAGCAGTATTTGCATTCTGAAACGTTAGTGGATTCCTCATGTCCATTGCTCCTGGGTTTGTCATCTCCCTATTTTTCTGCTTCGTATGTTTTGATTCTGTCAGGACCGATGCGGTTTTGGTACATGGGAAGGGCCGAAGAAGCGGAGTAATGAAGCCATTTGTATGCACACAGTTTAACCTACCATGTCGTGTGGCTCTATGTAATGAATCACATGACACGATTTGCAGGACAGACCAGGAAAAAAAGGCATTATGTCAGGCAGTGTAACGAGAGTGTGTAGCTAAGACATGGTAGACTGTGGGTGCTGAGAAAGTTCAGGCGGTTAAAGCCGAAGCATAATTTATTGTAATACATTTAAGAGTTCTACACGAGCAGTTATGTGATTTCACGACCACACACTCAGTATGTGCGGAGCTATTCTCTAGCTTTCGGGTTCTGTGCTGCTCTCTTTCTGCTTTAATTACGATTCTGTTTTCTGGTGAGTTATTTGTAAGCCATAGTGCTGCCCTAACAGAATAAAAAATTGATCATTGTTGCAATAGTCTCTCATGGTTTGCTATTTTTGTCTACTCTTCAAGTGTTGCTGAATCAAAACCAGGCCCTCTAAGCGAAGAGTTCGATACTTCCTGAAGTGATTTATCAGTAATATTCAAGCTTGCCACCATTTGTTTTCTATAGAATTGGAATTATTGCATTTATTTTGAAGTCTGAGGGCATTTTGCTGTCTCATTATAGTGAATCCGCATTATTTATTATTACTTGGCTGCCGAAATAGTCACCTGCATAATATTTACAGTGTGGTTTCTTTGTCTGTCGTTTCTGTCCACAGAGGATGGCTAATTCTTTCTGTATGTTTCATCTGCTATTGTCGTTATTTATTTGCCTGTATCTTCCTGAGATTATGTGCTCATCATACTTTTGCGTTCTATATTTAAGTTTAATATGATACCAGACAGGGTCACTTTATATTAATTGCTTCCCTTATGATTTACTACAGCTGATTCCTTTTAAATCTCACTTCATTAAATCTAACCAACACCGCCTGAAGGCGACTTTTTGTTTAAGTTTGGTTTGCCCGCCTGTTCCAGGCAAGTTCACTACTTCTCTTATCGGGTGGAGAGATGCAGGGTTCCCCTTAATAGATCAGGAGTGCACTATACACAGGAATAGCCTACTATGTTTGCGAAGTATATATGCTTGGCACATGTAGGTTTTATAAGACAAACAAATGTCTCCAAAGACCCTAGAAGGTTCCTTCTGAGTCCAGAAAGAGTACCATTCGTCACAAAAGAAAAAGTTAATACACTGTTAGTTAATGTCAAGAGCATCTACGGAAAGATCCCGCAATTAATGAGTCTTATAAACGGTAAGAACAGTACGAGAGACAGAAAGCTGGCTGAAACCAGCAGTAGGTGGCAACGAAATTCTAAATTCCGAGTGGAATGTATATTGCAAGGATAGGTTGAGTGCCATTCAAAAATATAATAGCGTCTAGTGAGATCAGTAGAGATTCTAAATGCGAAATAATTTGGTTAAGACAAGTGTTAAAGGTGCATCAGACACCGTCATCGAAAGATTTTATAGACCCCAGTAATGGTGAAACAGTGGAAAGGAAACCTGAAACATGTTTTACGTAAATTTTTGGTCTTGTTATAGTTTTAAGCGGAGATATTAACTTACCAGCAACGGATTCAGAGACTCAAGTAATTTGGGTGGGTGATAGGGACAGAGTACTGTGTTGAAACGGTTCTGTGCTTTATCCTAAAACTACCGGCTTATGAAGATAACATCTTAGACTAGCTAGTGACAAACAGACCCGAATTTCTCAACTCAGTCAGCGTATAACAGTGAGTGAGTCATCACTAGGTCGTTCCAGAAACACTGAATATGGCTGTAAATAGGAATACTAAGGGAAACAGGAACATCTGTTTGCTTAGGAAAAGCAACACGAAACAAATTCCCTGTGCAATTATCACGAAACTTTCATATGTAGCACTAAAACAGCTACGTATCAGTGGTGTACGTCCAGTAGCATTGTAAAGTGTGCATTACATAGGTATATGGTAGGCAAAATTGTACGGGATGGAGAAGACACAACGTGGTTAAACAGCCATGTTAGAAAATTGCTATCTAAGCAAAGAGTGCTTCACTGTCAAATTAAACGTAGTCAAAGCCTCACATACAAACAAAAGCTAGAAAAAGCTAAAATTTGTGTAAGAAGATCCATGCGTAAAGCGTTCAACGAAATCGAAAGTAAAATTCTGTCTACCGTCTTGACAGAATATCGTCAAAAGTTTAGGTGTGGTGTTAAATCGGTTAACGAATTCAAGCCATCTGTAATGACGCTAGCTAACAATAATAGCAGTGAAAAGAGAGATGACACAGAAGAAGCCCAAATAATAAACGTCCAAAAACTGTTTCACAGAGGAAGGTCACACTGTACTGCCTCCTTTAAATCGTCGCACAAACAGCAGATTGACTCGTGTTGAAGTAAGTGTCCATTTAGAAAAGCTACAGAAATCGCTCAACAGAGGGAAGACCACTGGACCTGACTGGATATGAGTACCATTCTGCATGGTCTACGCGAAAGAACTCGGCCTTCCTCTGGGTGTAGTGTGCCGTAGGCCTTTGGAGTACTGAAGTGTTCCTTATTTTTGAGAAAAACGCAGGTCATTCCCGTTCTCAAGAAGGGTCGTCGAACAGACATCCGAAATATAGGTCTCTTTTTGTGACGTAGGTGTGTGTGTGTGTGTGTGTGTGTGTGTGTGTGTGTGTGTGTGTGTGTGTGTGTGTGTGTGTGTGTCTGTCTGAGTGAACTCCTAATTTACCAAACTGCTGAGGTCATAGTTCGCTAGACTTACACAAACTTAAGCTAACTTTAACTTATGCTGGGAACACACACACACACACACACACACACACACACACACACACACACACACACACATGACCGAGGAAGAACTAGAACCTCCGGCGATACATGCCGGACATCAATGATATGGCGCCTCGAATCGCACGCCCACTCCGTGCGGCTTTGTCGTTGGTCAGATGTAGAGCTTTTGGTCAATATGAAATTTCTGGAGATCTAAAATCTCCTATCAGGAACCAACATGGATTCCAAAAGTCACGATCGTGTGAAAGTCACGATCTTCTGAAACCCAGCACCCTCTGTTCACCAACGAGGCCCAGAACTAAATACAGGCGCCCGGGTAGATGCCGCGTTCCTCGATTTCCGGAAGGCATTCGATACAGTTTCCCACTGCCACCTAATACCAGCGTGCGGAACATCAGATCAACCATGTGATTGGACTGAAGAGTTTCTAGCAAACAGAACGCAGCATATCATTCTGAACGGAGAGGAGTGTGCAGGCGTGAAAAAAAACTTTGGGCATCCATAGATGAGTGTCACAGGACCATTACTTTTCAGAGTGCGTATACGTAAATGATCTAGTAGATAATGCTGCAAGTTCCATGCGGGTTTTCGCGGACGATGGTGTTGTATGATTCATGCAGGGAATGACAATTGACACTCATCATAAACAAACATAAGCGAATACATAGAAAGAAAGGGATTTCACTGTACGATTACACAAAGGCAGAACAGTCACTGGAAGCGGTTACATCTAAAATATGTGGTAGTATGCGCCGGAGCGAATGGAACGTCACATAAAATTAAAGGTGAATAAGGGAGATGCCAGAGTGAGATTTAAGGGAAGAGCCCTCTGAAAATGTAATCCATCAAGAAAGGAAGCAGGATTCTCAACACTCATTCGACCGGTAACTGAATATTGTTCGTCAGAATGAGGCAAACATCTTATAGTACTGACAGAGGAAACACAAAGGTCCGAAGAAGAGCGGCCAGTTTCGTCACAGGTTCATTTAGTAATCACGAAAGCGGCACGGAGACGATGAGCCAACTGCAATAGCAGACGCTGCAAAAAGAGGCATTCTGCATCACGGTGTGGTTGGTTGTTAAAGTCCCGAGAGCGTACTTTCCAGAAGAGTCAAAGAAATATACTAACGAAACAAAAATCGGAAGCCCAGGAAGGAGTTTTGCGACAGATGGAAGTCAATAGACTCGTTTCTATATCTGAAATATGAGATCTATTCAAATTTCGCGCCAGTCGTATAAAAGTATGTGAGGATATCAGGCTTGATTTAAATAACACTGTAACGATCGTGAACGCCAGTTACCTATGAGACGGGACTTCGTGAGCTGATGCTAGTCAAAAATGCCTTTAAGGCAAAAGACGCCTTGTCAGCACCTCACTGATTTCGAACGAGGTCATATGGCAGGGCTACGAGAAGTTGGGTGCTCCTTCTGAGGTTTTACAGGAAGACTTGGCACGAATGTAGCCACTGTGCCTGATTGCTGGCAGCGGTGATAACGGGAGTCAAAGGTCGCAAGACGATTACGCTTCGTACAGCCACTTGGTACTACCGGCAGGGAAGACCAAAGTGTTCGGCGTGTGTCTTGGGCGCATCGTAGTGCAACTGCATCGCCATCTGAATCAGCAATAAGAGCAGCAGTTAGCAACATATTGACACAACGAACTGTTACAAATTTGTTACTTCAAGAACGTCTCCGAGCCAGACGCCCTGTAATGTGCATTTCACTGACGTATGACAACCCCAACTCTCGAGTTCAGTCTTGTCAAGCGAGAGCTCATTGGAGGCAGGTGGAGGTCTGTTGTGTTTTCTGATGAAAGCTATTTCCATGTCGGTGCCAGTGATGGCCGACTGTTGGTTAGAAGGATGCCAGTGAACGGCCTGCAACCAACCTGTCTGAGTGCTAGACACTCTGGAACTACACCTGGAGTTATGGTCTGGGGTGAGATTTGGTATGACAGTAGGAGCAATCTCGTGGTCATGCCACGCATCCTGACTGCAGATTTGTACGTCAGTCTGGTGATTCGGCCTGTTGTGCTGCCATCCACGAACAGCAGTCCAGGGGGTGTTTACCAACCTGGTAACGCTCGCCCACGTACCGCTTTTTTTAACCCAACATGCTCTACAGTATGTCGTACATGTTGCCTTGCCGTGCTCGATGACCAGGTCTGTCACCAATCGAACAGATATGCGACATTATAGGGCGACAACTCCAGTGTCATCCACAAGCAGCTTAAACTGTCCCTTTATTGACCGACCAGATGCTACAGGCATGGAATACCATCCCACAAACTGACCTCCAACACCTGTACAACACAATACATGCACGTTTGCATTCTTTCATTCCACATCCTGGTAACTACACTGATTATTACTGTACCAGCATTTCATACTTACACTGATTTATCTCGTCCTTACATTATCCTGGGATTCTGCGATATTAATCATTTAACTATGTTACCTAGACATATGAATTCCAGAAATTTCTTTACTCTCCATTAATTATTTTTTTTGGTGTTGCAGTTTTCTTTCCATCACTATATATTGCTTCCTCTTCGGTATCTTTCTCTCTCTCTCTCTCTCTCTCTCTCTCTATCTATCTATCTATCTATCTATCTATCTATCTATCTATCTCGAAATGATCATGAAGATAACATTAGGTATATTTGAGTCCACGTGAACGCTTACCGACAATCGTTCTCTCGGTAATCTGTCTGCGGCTGGAAGAGGATAGGGAAACTGACCGTGATACGCAAACTACCCTCCGTCACACAGCGCTAGGAGGCCTGCGAAGCATAGACGTTGATGTAGATTTAGATGTAGAAGGTCTCATCAACCTCAATCTTTGTAGCTGGTGTTTTTGTTCGGCCAAACGATTTACTTTCGTAGTGCTGGATGATATACTTTGAAAAGTGCAGCGCCGCGATAGTAAACCAAAAATTTGAAAACTGTAGCTATGGTTTGTAACAATCATTGTGACGTCAGAGTATATCATGTGTTAATGAGAAGAAGCGTGTCTCTTTATTTCTTTGTATTTCAATGCGCGTAGTGGAATTAATTCTGCAGACGCCAAGAGTACCTCTTACATTCAAAACTGGCGCTCATGACCAAGGAGATCAGCATAGGTGACACCTTCTTATGGGATTGCACTCTCAAAGATCATTGAGTAACGACGCGGATATCAACGATTCGCCGCCAGCGTCAGCCAAACAGAAAGCAACACTGGCGAACTACTTCCTCCTATTCAGCGATGTAAAAATTCTTCACATACAAACAACAATAGCTCTTGTTGGTGCTTCAATTTACGTAATTGTAAACTGTCAGAATGTAATTCTATACAGCTTTATTTTGAAAAACATTCAGAACAGTAGTTAAAACTTGGTTTCATTTGTTTGATTATTTGTTTTCATAAACATAATCACCTTGCAAACCCATTATTTCCCGACAGTAATTTTGCACACAATAGTTAAAATGGTAATGAGATTAGACTTAAACAGTTTTGGTTGTTTTCATTTGCTTTTAATTGTCATTGTTTCCGTATTTACGTAGTCTGTGTTTACCCACATTTGTATGTTCGTGGTTGTGCATTTCATCTCGTACTAATTATCGTGCTCTTACGATGAATTTTACGGGCTTTGCGTTAACCGCCATTGCATTAGTAGGTAACAACACGACGCGGGTTGTTCAGTATGTGTAGGAAAATTTTGTATCAGTGATAATCTGTTTGATCTGGACTAATAGGTGATTGGGTAATTACCCTTATATGTAGAGGTAATGTGTAGTCCATTTGAAGAAAAGTAGGCTATTCTTGGATCCAGTTAACTTAAAATCTCCGGATGCTGTAAATTTAGGGGAGACGGTTCGGAGTATTGCCAGTCCCAATAGCTAAACACGGTCGGTTGTAGCCTAGTCGACGTTCGGGGAGGTGCTATTTCGGATGATACAGTTAGTTTTGTAACACCCTCTGATCCGTAATCGTCACGCTATGGACAGTCAAAACACTTTGGACGCGTCTCCGTGTCTCATCTAAGCGGCATTCATGGAATGGCTCTCTATAAAAGTTACAAGTGGTTAGGATCCCCTCTGTATCAGATAGCAGACGCTTCATCTGTTCCAGTTAACATCTGATGGTGCCAATGCACGTGTGTGGTGTCGGTTAGGTGTCTCGTCTCATTCAGTACAAAATCAATACTAAATTAATGGAAACCATTTTGTTAAAAGGTGTCTGTCAGTGTTATACACTATCATTAAAACGAAGACTGTACTACAGTCCCTAAGAATCTGCTGACGGACTCAAATAGTATACAAAATCGAAGCTCCAATAATCTGCCACTGTAACATTTATGGCCCAACTTCCTTCCACAACAACTGTGATTACTAAACGTATAGCAATATCATTACGATTTCCGTACTAGAGGGGAACATTGTGCGTTCCTACACTTTTAAGGTTTTCGTCTCTAGCCAAACCTATAACAGAAGTATAACAGACTTTATCTTTCCGTTTTTAAATGATGACATTCTTTTTATGTCCGCGATCTTTTTATGAAATGATAAAAGTTACTCCAGAAAATTAAGGTTTCTCCACATCTGAACACATGTTTCAAGGTAAAAAATTGTTACGTAACTAGAATGAAATATTCTACTGAAATTTCGAGGCAGCCAAAAAAATCTTGTCAGTACTGTATTTCATCGTCTACCTGTTGCATTATTACTTAAATGACATGTCATATAACTAGTCCTAAAACTCATTTGGCATTTCACTCACCACCAAATCTGTACCTGAAGAATTAACATTTAGTCCCGAATGGCTTTAATATATTAAACATCACTTGAATGTGTAGAACTCGAAACATTTGCAAAAGCTGCACAAAATGCTGCCTCATGTCTTACAACAACAATAACTGTCGAAAATGCGGGATTTGTTTATGTCGGCACTTCTTCGTCCATGTCATTCTAAAATATCACTAGACGAAAATCGCCACCTAAAATATCACAGGTTCCTGGGTACTATGTACGGCACTCACCCCTACATCTTAATATCATGAGGTAGCGTCAGTCTTGAAGTCGCAGTAAAGACTAATTTGATATCACAAATACAATAATATAACCCTATTATTTAAAAGTCGTTTTGGCACATCAGTTTAAACGAAGTCTGGGACATGGAGAAGAAGATGAATAGTCACTTACTATTCTACTATCTCCCAGTGCTGTAGGACTAAACAGCTTATGTCGATCGCTGCATGTATGCTTCCCGACCACCTAGGGAGACATGCTGAAATGAGGAACACCTCCACCATCAATTAAGCGCTGTACTTGGTTGATTTTCAGTAGCCACTGAAAAATATTTGTTGCCAAGAAAAGACGAATGAAATACCGATTACGAATGATTAAGTGTAGTGCTCTGACATCAGAGAGTCTTTATTGGTTAAATGTGCTTGACATAATTGTGAGAATAGCTACCCACTAGCTATTTGCTACTTATTAAACGAAATATTGACTTAAACTTAAAAATTAGGAAGTATATTAGTCTTCAGTGCTTTATACGTTGGTTGTGAAGGTGCTATATTTCGTTTCTTCAACCACAGAGTCAACCAGTGATTAATAAATAGTCCTCTACGCGAGAGAGAGAGAGAGAGAGAGAGAGAGAGAGAGAGAGAGAGAGGGAGAGAGAGGGAGAGGGAGAGGGAGAGAGAGAGAGAGAGAGAGAGAGAGAGAGAGAGAGAGAGAGAGAGAGTTCTCCAGTGGGGACGATACAGAAAATACAAGCTTAATCATTCAAGTTAACAGGAAAACGTTTTTTGTTGTTTTGTTATGACCAAAAGAAAAAGAATACAAATAAATTCTATTGATTGGGTGAAATTATATATGGCAACATTTCACGCAGGGAAAAACCTGAAAAATGTTAACATTGAAGAAACCCTAGCAAATGAATTTGTGAATATGTAGTTAAGCGCTCATTGTTTCCAAACTATTTAGAACTGAAACCGTGTACGACAGTTCGATGCAAACAGGGAGCCTTTTCTTTCACGTAAAAATCTCCAACCAACTGAGCCACCACAGAACAATAGAACATTCGCTTCGAGCGGTTAAATTTAGCGGGTTACATGGAATTTACGACAAAGGTTTCACAACAGTGCACATTCCGCTACAGAAATAGAATTTCGAAAAAATTGTTTCAAATGGCTCTGAGTATTATGGGACTTAAAATCTGAGGTCATCAGTCTCCTAGAGCTTAGAACTACTTCAACCTAACTAACCTAAGGACATCACACATACCCATGTCCGAGGCCGGACTCGAACCTGCGACCGTAGCTGTCGACGGTTACAGACTGAAGCGCCTAGAACCACTCGGCCACAATGACCGGCAATAGAATTTCAGCTTTGGAACAAACCCTTTGCTGTGATCGGGTCATTCAGCCTTAATACCCTTCCAGCCATGATGGGCAGTCCAGTTAAGTGGCATAGAGACCTGAGAAATTTGGGAATGGAGAGAGAAGCTCTGCCAGAAATGAAGCTGCAAAATATCATCTCGAGTGGTCTCTGTGTAGCACAGTATTCTCCACGAGAGACAACCAGAGTACACTTAGCTTTAAATCTGTATTTTTAAGTTTTAAGTAGGGTTTGGCGGTGATCAATATGAATATTACACGAGAAAACTAATTATTGTAGCAAATCACATTTAACATTATTTTGTAAAGAAGATATACGTTAGTGATGCTGCCAACATCACCCAATTTTGTGTACCACCCGTAAGTTATTTGTCAGTATTATTCAATCACATTGATACTGTGTGTGTGAGAGAGAAAGGACATTGGATAGTTTAGATTCTCGTTAGAAACAGGGATAAAATCGCTCTAAATATTATTTTCAGTTCTCAGAACGGGATGATGTCATTTTAACACGTTTTTGTAACGTCAACTTCTTGTCTGCTTGTCTATTCGTTACAAATTATGAAACTGATTTAAATTAACTCTTCGGTTAACTAGAGGCGTGAAACTTGCAACATAACACAGAAATGGATGACAACACAATATTAACTCGGTTTCCTGTAACACAGAAATGGATGACAACACAATATTAACTCGGTTTCCTGGCTGGTGTGTTTCGGATGGCACTCTTTTTTCCTGGCTTCCCGATGAGTTATCTCTGGATTGGAAAAGAATGACATATTAACTCGCGAGTCTCCTGTGTGGCGATGGGTTCTTCGTGTATCACAGCTATATTCTCTTTTGGAATTCCAGTCACGGATGTTTCGTGGTGTTCACAGTTGCTGGTGAGCCTCCAGTTGAACTCGAATCTCCCAAATTGTTACCTTCACAATTTTTTAGCGATATATACGTGGGAAGAAGACGTATATTGATTGACTCAGGTCAAAAGAAACTTACATAATCCTGAAATTTACGACCTGTCTCGGTTGCAATTTCAGAAAAATGTTGGAAATCGGTTGAAAAACTTCGCACCCGCGCAAGACTAAAAGGTAAACACGTTTTTAAAACGGTCTAAAATTTATAAAGTAATTTCTCCCATCTTCGTGTAGATTCTTAACCCTCTTGAAACCTTCCTGCCTGTAAATTGTTAATATCTATGCAAATATTTGTAAAATATAAAACGAAGAACGTGGGGCATATGCAGTAGATAATAGTAATAGTTGAGAAAAATCAGGTCACAGTTCTTGTCATTCGTAGTGTAAAAAGTCGTAGTAACATAGGTGAAGTATCGAAATATCTAATATCTATTGCACACGATACGTGTTTTTCGCTTTAAAGTTTACTTGTGTTGTCATAGTTGTGAAAAAAATCATAACTATAAATTTCCAAGACTGTCTGTATGGACTGAGGAAAGTGCGGCAAGGAGGAATTATTTTATACTTCGTAATCTGCTTTAAAAACGTATTAAATTAAAAAGTTTTTATTTAAATAATTATTGTTTGTTTATTTCAAATGTTTCAAAGATGTCTGCTTTTTCTTTAAGTTACATATTTTATTCTTTCACACTGGTTGGTAGCTCTGCTTTTGGTTTTTTACTTATTTATTTTATATTTTGCATGCTTTTGCTACTTATTAAGTGCTGTTATGGCACTTTATTTTGTCCCGTTTGTGCCTGCACGGTAGCTGCCCTCTGTAATAATTAAAAAAAACTGGGTTAATGGATCAACAACGAACTGAAACGGGTGTCTTTAGACGTCCACCCAGAGCAGATACCACAAACGAAAACGAAAAAAATTAGATTAACAAAAAAAGAAAAAGTGGTTAGCGTTCACGCCCCGTAATCGCTGGCTCGATGGATCAGTCCCCCTTGTGACTTACAAAAAAATTTTAGGAACTTCCTTTATTATGAACACCGCCCGAAAGAAAAGAGAAAACGAGAAGACATGTCGGATGTCATTGTAATTTCGTACATGCTCACATAATCGGTGGGCACATAAATGATTACAACTGCAATTGTGTGACACAGGTAGAACGACCACTAGAGCATATAGTATAGGGTTGACACCTGCCCTGGTACGGTCTGTAGGCGTCCTTAGTTGACAGTTCACCGTAAAGGCCCAAGAGACGCCGAGTGAGCGTGTGAGACAACGCTGTCAGCAGCTGGCAGAGATTAAAGGGGTCTCATTGTCTGACTGACTGACTGATTGGTCTAATCCTGCAATCCAGGTATTTGGATGTGACTGTGTCCTGATGCCGAACTAATTAGGAACGTGACGGAAGGCATATTCGTCTTCAAGGCTCCGTTCGATGTTGCCTGGCCAGGGTGTCAGTTTATTAAGCGCCAAGCACATCGTAAACTCTTCGTATTAGTGCTTGCCATCCGAGACAAGTACTTGATCCACTGCGATCATCTGTGTCATCCCGATCCATTGGTCGTAATCTAGTAGCAGTACTACCGGGAAATTACAGTCCCATGCATAGCCACTGTTAATGCCACAACATAAAAGCAGTCGTTTGTATTACTACCGTAACAGGGAAGCAAGCACTACTGAGGAACAGAGTGACATTCTGTTCAGCAATGAATCGCGGTTCTACATTACGCAGAATGACTTTCGCCGGCGGCTTTGGGAGCGATCCCATCCTAATGTTTTGGAGAAGTGCATGGTGTCATGGTGTGGGGAATCACCGGATTTGGCTCCTACATCTAAATCTACATGTATACTCCGCTGGCCGCAAAGCGGTGTGTGACGTAGGGCACAATTCATACCAAAGTCATATCCCCCCCCCCCCCCCCCCCCCCCCACTGTTCCACTCGCGGATCGCGCGGGGGAGAAACGTCTGTCTGAATGCCACAGTACGAGCTCTAATTTCCCCTATCTTTGAATGGTGATCATTGCGCGATTTGAAACTTGATGGTAACAATATATGCTCTACATCCTCGACGAAGATCAGATTTCGGGATTTAGTGAGCAGCTCCTTCCGTTTAGCGCGTCGTCTATTTGCAAGTGTGTCCCACTTCAAACTTTCTACGAGATTTGTAACGCTTTCACGATGCCTAAATGTACCAGTCACGAATCTTGCCGCTCTTTTTTGGAACTTCTCAGTCTCTTGAATTAGACCCAACTGGTAAGTGTGTCATACTGACGAACAGTACTCTAAGACTGGACGAACTAACGTATTGTAAGCTATTTCCTTCGTTGAAGAACTGCATCGCTTATGGATTCTACTAATAAACCGCAATCTAGAGTTCGCGTTAAACGTTACTTGTGTAATCTGATCATTCCATATGAGATCATTTCCCATAGTCACACCCAGATACTTGACTGATGTTGCCGCTTCCACAGACTGGGCATTTATTTTGTACTCGTACATTAATGGGGATTTTCGCTTTCTTATACGCAGTAGCTTCCACTTACAAATATTGAGATATAACTGCCAGTCATTACACCTCGCATTTATTTGCTGCCAATCCACATTGATTTGTTCACAACTTTCGTGCGTACTACTTTCCTGTAGACTACAGAATCATCGGCAAACAGATTAATGCCGCTGTCAGTACCATCAACCAGATCGTTTATGTAATCCATTAACGACGACATACTGCTCTTTGGCCGTTAGAATATTTCCATCCAGCCGCATATGTCATCCGATAGACCGTAAACGCGCAGTTTTAGGAACAAGCGGCATTGCGGAACTGAGTCGAACGCCTTTCGAAAGTCGAGAAATATGGCATCAAACTGGGATCCGGTATCTAGAGCCTGTTGTATATCATGTACAAAGAGGGCCAGCTGTGGGTCAAATGGTTCAAATGGCTCTGAGCACTATGGGACTTAACATCTGTGGTCATCAGACCCCTAGAACTTAGAACTGTTTAAACCTAACTAACCTAAGGACACCACACACTTCCATGCCCGAGGCAGGATTCGAACCTGTAGCGGTCACGCAGTTCCAGACTGAAGCGCCTAGATCCGCACGGCCACACAGGTCTGCTGGCCAGCTGTGTTTCACATGACCGCTGTTTCCTAAAACAGTTCTGGTTTCTGCAGATGAGCTTATCAGAGTCTAGAAAGGTCACTGAACACAAAATATGTTCCATGAATCTACAACAAATCGATGCCAGTGAAATTGGCCGGTAATTATGTGCATCCTATTTTCTACGCTTTGTATAGATTGCTATGACCTGGCCTTCTTCCCGTCCCGTGGAACTTTCCGCTGTTCCAATGATCTCTTATAGATGATAGGTAAGAATGGTTCTATATTTCTAGTACAGTCAACACATAATCTGGCGGGGATACCGTCTGGGTCAGATGCCTTCCTGGCGTCTATGTATCTTAATTGTTTTATAATCCCAGAAACACTAAACACTATGCCAGCCATCCATGCGTTTGTTCGATAAATGAAAGTGGGAATGGAGCTGCAGTGCTCTACCGTAAACCGAGTTTTTCAAATCTAGGTTTAGAATTTTGGCCTTCTGTTTATCACCATCCGTTACATTACCCGTACTGTCAGCAAGAAAAGGTATTGAATTATTTGTAGCGTTCATATATTTTAAGTACTACCAAAATGTTTTTGGATTATTTTTAGAATGTGCAGATAAAATATTGCTTTCAAATCCATTAAAAGAATCTCTAATTGACCTTTTGAGAGCTACCTTCATTTCGCATAATTTCTGTTTGTTAGCGGGGCAGTGACTACGTTTAATACGACTGTGCAAAATTCTGTGATTTCTCAGCAACTTCCTAATACGTTAGAGGTACCAAGGTGGATCCTTTCCCTCCCCTGTACTTTTGCTAGGCACATATTTCTCTAGCACATGGTTAACAATACCCTGAAATTCCGACCAAATCCCGCGGTGAATGCCTGGAGCTGACAATGAAGATATTTCGTAATGACACTTTTATTTGTTTTCCTAAACAAGAAAACTCTACGCTGTTTATTTGGTTTCTTTTGCCACTTCCACTGACGCAGATGCCACAACGATATAGTGGTCGCTAATACCTTCTTCTAGATGAACTTTCTAAAAGGACCAGATCTGTTTGTCGCCAAGATATCGAATATGTTCGCATCTCGAGTTGGTTTTCTAACCAATTGCTCAAGGTTGTATGTTGAGAGTGCTCCTGGAATAACTTCACACGAGTCTTTGCTTCTGCCTCCTGTATAAACCTGTAATTTTCCCAGTCAATGGACCCAGATTAAAGTCTCCATCGGTAACTAATAGATAATTTTGATATTTATTTTCTATGTATTCAATACTTTCCCTGAAACGTTCGTTGCAGATGCTGGTGGTCAACAAAAACGTCCTAATCCAATGGCCAATCCTTGTCTGATGGGCATCCTTATCCAAACTATTTCATAGTCCTATCGATTATCGGTCTCAACTGCGTTTCCATAGCATCAGTCCTATACCTGTTAAACATTGTCCAATCGGAGTTCAAAATTTCACTGCTGTTTATGTATGGTTTCAACCACCTTTCAGTACGTAATACAATATTGACATTGCTACTGTTTATTTCGGGGAGTAACTCGGGGATCTTGCTACAGACACTTTGACAATACACTAACATGATATGTAGCATATTCAAATCCTTTGGAAAGACCTGTTTAGGCGAACTAATCATTTTTACAGTTGGCACACCAACATCAGCGTCAAGAGCTGGTAATTATTCAGGCCAACGTTTTGTTTCCCGTGGGAAGGAAGCTAACGTAAAAAACCACCCAGCCTTGGGCCATGTTGTCTCACAACTGGCTACAAAGTCTTTATGACAAGTTACCTAATTGTATCAAAAAAGGGCTCTGAGCACTATGGGACTTAACTTATGACGTCATCAGTCCCCTAGAACTTAGAACTACTTAAACCTAACTAACCTAAGGACATCACACACATCCATGCCCGAGGCGGGATTCTAACGTAATTGTATCAGTGCATGCATTCAGACCACAGGGCACACATTTCGAGCTCTTTCTGAATGTGATTCGATATTTTAGTCCAAACGAAGGAAGACTGGGTTTAACTTCCCGTCGACATCGAGGTCGTTAGAGACGGAGGAAAGGCCCGGGTTGCGTCGAGGATGCAGAAGGAAATCGGCCTGGCGCTTTCAAAGTAACCATCCCGGAATCTGCCTGAAAAGATTTAGAGAAATCATGGAAAATCGAGATATGGATGCCCGGATGCGGGTTCGAAGGTTCGTCCTGCCATATGCGAGTCCATCATTATAACCACTGCACCATCTCACTCGGTGATATTTTAATGACTGAAATAACATCACATACTCACTTAAACTAATAAAACTCGCTTTCTTCTCTTTTTCTGGATGCTTCATTGTTGTCTGAATACGACGGGAGAAGCAGCCTGTAACAACTAAAGGGTATTTACATATTTGTTACCGTTCACCTATGCAAAAATCATCAACATAAGTTACACTTTTGGGTATTTGTGTCTACATTACTTCAGATGACAGACAATACAACATTCTGCCCAAGCATTATACGGTACTTGCAAATTGTCCTTACCTTATTAGTTGAGATAAAGGTTTATTATGATGGAAGTACAACCCTGTGAAACACGTAGAGCAAAAAACAATGTATGTGATTGTCATGCTACATTTAAGCTGATTTATATTATAAACAGGTTTAATCTGTCAGGAACTTTCTTCGAGCAACAACGGCTGACAACTAAAGGAAAGTTCCTACAGAGCTGCTCGAGAAAAAGGCGATATGCTGCCAAAGTAAAATCTCATAACCATGATTTTCGTAGCATACAAGATTATTGGAAGTAATGTGCTTCGTTTACTTTTAATCAAAATAAAGGCTTTCTTCCAGCGTGGAGAAACCGTCCCTCGCTATAAATACAGTAGTTTACTCGTATTATACCCTAGAATGCACCATATAGCTAGAGATCTGAATGTGGTGTCCGCTGTCTGTTGGACGAGGTGGTGCTCGCTGTGTGTTGGACGAGTGTATGGAGCAAGCGGTAGTTCTGCGAAGGAATTTCAGGTCGGGCGCTGCGAGAGCCGTCTATAGACATTCCGAAACTCGGGGTATGCAGGATTTCAGACATGAGAAACCGCTTCTCGCCAGTACAGTAGGAGAGAGACCTGAGTGCTGCTGCAGGAGCATCGTGGCATCTGCACAAAGCGAGGTGTTCATTTCCTATCACCTTGCGGTCACCAACAAAGCGAATGATCAAGCTTTGTTACTGCGTCTGCAATTCCACCTAAAACCATTTCTAAAAATGATGGTACAGTGCAATTAAGTTTTTGGCCATTAAGTTACTAGAGTGAGCACGCCCGGTAACCCGTGCGGTCTAACGCACTGCTTTCCGACCTGGAAGGCATGCCGGTCCCCGGCACAAAACCGCCAGGCGGATTAGTGTCAAGGTCCGGTGTGCTGGCCAGTCTGTGGATGGTTTTTAAATCTGTTTTCCATCTACCTCGGCGAACGCGAGCTGGTTCTCCTTATTCCGCCTCAGTAACATGGTGTATCCGATTGATGGACAAACAGTCTCCACGTATGCGTAAACGGTAATTACTCTACCATTCAAACATTTGGGGTTACACTCGACTGGTGTGAGACGTTCACGGGGAGGTCCACTGCGGGCTGAACCGCACAATAACCATGAGTTCGGTGTGAGGCGGCGGAGCGGTGCGTCTACTGCTGTAGCCTGTTGTAGTGGGGTTGTGAACCACTGTGGGCTACGGCGGAGGCGAAGCCTTTCCGTCGTTTGTAGATCCCCAGTTCAATACAATGCGATACTAGTGTTAAGAAAGATTTTATTAATAACGGGAGTTTTCCCAAACAAGGGCAGTGGACTCATAAAATCATGCACAAAATAGAGCTGCAAACACGTACTGAAGCACCAAAGAAACTGGTACATCATGTGTATTGAAATACAAAGATTCGTAAACAGGCAGAATACAGTGCTGCTTTCGAAACCGCGTATATAGGACAGCATGTATCTGGTTCAATTGTTAGATCGGTTACTGCGGCTACAGTAGAAGGTTGTCAAGGTTTCATGAGTTTGAAAGTGGTGTTTACGGTCGTAACACGAGAGATAGGGCACAGCTACTCCGAGGTTTCGATGAAGTGAGGATTTTACCGTACAACCATTTAACGAGTGCTCCGTGAATATTAGGAATCCGGTAAAACATCGAATCTCCGACATTGCTGCGGCCAGAGAAAGATCTGCAAGGGCGACGACTGAGGAGAAACGTTCAACGTGACAAAAGTGCAAGCTTCCCGCAAATTTCTGCAAATTCCAACGCTGGGCCATCAACAAGTGTTAGCGCGAGAACCACAGCAAGACAGTTTTGCGCCTCGCCTGGGCCCGTCAACACTGTCATTGGACTGTTGATGACTGGAAACATTTTGCGGACGAGTCTCGTTTCGAACTGTATGGAGACAACAGTATGAATCCATTGACGCCGCATGCCAGCAGGGGACTGTTAAAGGTGGTGGTGGCTCTGTAACGGAAGGGGGGAGGGGAGGGGAGGCGGAGGGGCGTGTGCAGTTGGAGTGATATGGTGCCTTTCATACGTATAGATACGACTCTGACAGTTTACACGTACCTGAGCATCCTACCTGACCACCTGCATCGATTTATCTCCACTGTGCATTCCGACGGATTGGCCAGTTCCGTAAGGACAATGCGATGCCCCACACGTCCAGGAACACTCTTCTGAGTTTAAACACTTCCGCTGGACACCAAACGACTCAGGCATGAACATTGTTGAGCATATCTGGGATGCCTTGCAACATGCTGCTTAGAAGAGATCTCCTCCTCCCCCCCCCCCCCCCTTCCACCTTGTACTCTTCCTGATTTACGGACAGTTCACTCCAGCACTACTTCAGACATTAGTCGAGTCCATGCTACGTCGTGTTGCGGCACTTCTGCGTGGTCACGGGAGCCCTGCACGATATTACCATATTAGCCAGGTGTACCCGTTTCTTTGGCTCCTCACTATGAACACCGATGTTTGGAGATGTATTTTCTGCATGACTGTGTGAGTTCCCTGGACTTAGTGTTACAACGAAGATTATCACTCCATGATTGAAATCCGTGTGCAATAATTAGGAAACGGTTTCAAATTTACACGACCAATGCGGCAGTTTCCATTGTTTGAAATATTAGTTGTGTGATCATGGTGCACAACTTTCGTAATGGAATCCAATCCCAAGTGCAGTGGTTTTGTTGTTTTTGATGCTTTTCACAGCGATGGTGTTGTATTTGTTTTCTGTTCCTGTTATAATATTAATGGAAATGATCGGTGCGACATGTACGTTATGCTCGCCTTGAAGTTTTTACATTTACTCTAATCTAAAATGTTTGAGGATGCCAATGACACTGAATTGCTGGTATTGTTAGATCTAAATTCCTGAATGTTCTTGTTACTAGAGTCTGCTTCAGCCACTGACTGAGGCAGCAAGATATTGTTGCAGCTTTTAACCACAAATTGAAGTGTCAAATAAATGGTAAGTGCACGAACTAAATATTCTTGGGGAAGTTGCTTTTTTTTAAACCCTTTTATGCGGGTGAAAATAAAAAATAAATAAAAAAGAAGAGAGAGACTTGAGTTGCACACCGAATTTAAAACCAGGGCAGTCGACAGGTAGAAGCGAATAATGTTGTTATGCAATGTTAGTTTTATATTTTACCCTATCTCAGGACAAGGTTACATATGCAGAAACTGAGTTGGAAGTGTGGCTCGCCCTCAAGATTCAATTTTGGTTTGAGGAAGAGTGTCGTAGGCGAAAGAAATGGAAGTTGAGGAAAACAAAGAAAGTTGTATGAAACAATTTCTGGTGAATAAGTTCATTCTCAGAATACAGTGCAATTTCCATAAATACCGAAAGGAAGTCATATAATTTCAACCTTAAGAAAGAGTCTAGACGACTAGCTGCTGTTGTTCAAGTTGTGCGTCGAAAACTAAATTGAAAGAAATCAAAGAAAATATCAAAGAGTACAAATACAAAGTGAAGTTTGGAGACTAGATGCACTTCCTGGCTGGATTCATGAAGACCTAATACTTTGAAAAGGATGGACTGCTTACATAGCACAGACTGTGGTAGGAACGTATGGAAAGCTGAGATTAAGTTTGTGGAGAATATTAGAAAACCGATAAACTATTAGCTTTACTTCAAAATAGGAAATAATACGTAGTGGAATAAGTTAAAGAATTCTCCTATCTAAGAAGTAAGGTTTGACAGAGAGATTTCGACATAAGCTCCCTAACGGTGTCAGTTGTGATACGGAAATATAGACGGTCCTGAAAGTTTACATCAGGTATAAACTGACGAACAGGCCCTGTTCATATCATATACTGCTAAGAGGTACTTGCTACCGCGTGAACTGTGATGACATTGAAGAATAACAAAGTCAAAGGGGCACGTAATTTACGATTTCAAGAAGTTCTGGCTGGATTAGGTGAAGATAGAGGCCCGCAAAAATTCTTACCAGGAGAATGGATAGCTTAGTGGTAGGTTCAGGCATCCATGATAGCTAACTCGGCACTGTAAGAGGCACTAACAGGAATATCAGTAGGATGGACTGGGTCTAGAATGCACATAAAATACACTGCCAGACAAAGAAGGTGAAACACATAGAGGTTACAGTCTGTATAACTTTTTGCATGTAAACACCATCGGCGTATACCTGTTCCCCAATCCTTGTGGCAAGAGTGAGCAGGTCTTGATCATGGATCCCTAATTCAGTTACAGGCCGTATCGGTATACTTTCAGCTTTTGACTGGATGGATGTTTGAGTTGTTCTCGTCGCTGTTCCATCATAAACGCTGAGCACATCGCCGAAATGGAATCAAATAAAAAGACTTTCACTCAGCGGTAGCGGCCCCCAGAAGGATAATCCTAGCCAAATCGGCCATAAATATTCATTTCTATGTTAGGTACAACGACCACCAGAATGTGAGCCGATCCGCAAAAACTGCTAGCTCGAGTTCGCCTCCACGTCCACATACGTGACATTGGCGAGCTTCCACCGCCAGGCAAGGTCTCTTGTCAGTTTCTAATGGCACTGAGAAAGGGAAGCGTTCGGCAGCCAGAGTCCCACGTCGTCCTGCTGCTTGCAGCTGTAGGGTTCACCGCCGACGATGGCAAGGGGGCCGGTCAGATACGACGATAGGGCGTTACCGAGGAGGGCAATATGGGGCCTAACAAAGTGATTCAACCACCTTCCCTAGCAGCCGATGTGTGAAGCTGTCGCCTGGTCTGCGAATACACTGCCTGATCGCTCTCTAAGGCGAGGCCAGCATGTTGGTATCGGGAAGGCATCAATTCAACTGCCTCCGTCCGACAAGCACCTTCCTGTTCGACAGTGAATCATAGTCTTACAGTTTCATGGATGATCGTCATTGGTCAGTGTGAGCTGTGGAGAGTTTCATTCTTCCGATGTTTGGAGAGACACAGCAGTGCCACACATGGTATCATTGTGTGGGTAATCTCTGGATACGACATCAGATCACGGCTGGTACTGATTCAGAGAACTCTGATGGCACAATGGTATGTCTCGGACATCCTGCGTCCTCAAATGTGACAGTTGTGTGGTGGCATTTTTCAACTGCACCTTCCATCCACACATGGCACATGCCTCTATAAACATTCTTCGTAATATTAAAGTTCTTTTGTCACCATCAAGATCCCCAGATATGTGCCAAATAGAATAAGTGTGGGATCAGAATGGACGACAACTCCTCTCACAGCCAGTATGCAGAACATCAAAGACCATTTACAGGAAACGTCTAGGGGTAGCGTCTTTCATTAGAACTAAAAACGACGGCGGTTCCGAGTAGAGACTCAAGTCATGTAGTCGTTTGTCTTCATCTTAAGCTGGAAAGAACAACAGGCTTTTGAGTTGCAATTAAACCACAACCTCGGTGATGAAGGTCACCCTTTGAGTCACTCATCGAGATAGGGCGAGACGTTTATACCTCTGGTGTAGCGGCGCGGAAATTTTACTGATTTGGGGACCTGGTGTGTTGCTAGCATTCACCCTGTATGGGACTTTGGCCGAAAGACTGCAAGCTTTCTACAATATGACTGGCGTGAGCGCCTTCTGGTCACCTAGACATCATTGGCCATCATCCTGATCGGTCCCTCGGAGGCTGACCAGAGAATTACTCCTCAGCAACGGATATCTCGTGTCGGCTACTACACCCAAGTGCACGACGCGACGACCGCGGATAAGTGTTGACTTGTGTAGCCCATAAGACACCAGAAACCTGGTGGGGCACGCTCGTTCTTCACCACTGGCTGCACGCGCCTGCTGATGGGCTGCTCAGCGTCGCGGCAGCTGCTGCGCGCGGACCAGAACAACGGACATGCAAGCACGCAGCGCGGCCGTGAGGACAGCAGGAGGACTGTATAAGACTTCTTTAATAATCACCAGTCAACACTGTTTGACCGCACGCCACAGGGTAAATCTGACCTCTTCGTCACCCTATCTCTCACCAATCCTGACACGTTGTGGTCAGGAACAAACAGGTTACTGGTTAATTTAAACTCCTTGTGGTCCAAGGTTTCACGTTACTTGTCTCAGCACCGAATCCTGCGGACGTTGTGGGCCGTCGCCAGGTCGACACCATCTGCGCTAATCGATAGTATCAGCGGGCCGTCAAAACCTCAGGACGAAAGTATCAGTCTCAAGTAAGATGGCTCGATGAAACTGGGAGCATAAATGAGAAGAACTGATACAGTATAGCACAGAAGGTAATTGAAAAAAAAAACGAAGTGAAACGGACAGAAATTACAATTTTATTCAAATACAATAAATGTACTGAAGTCACCTCAATTTATGATGGACTTCTGAATATTACAAAAGACAGGACATGACTGTTATAGGGTGTGTGATTACCGCGGACGGCAATGCATACTCTGTACCGCTGTTCCATGCTGGCCACAATCATGGTCGGGACGTCATGCGACAGACCGTTTCATTCCTTCACGAACCCTGTTGACAACTACTGGTAGTCGTTGGTGCCAGTGGAAGTGCTGCCTTATCTCTCCCCAACGATCCCACGCCTGCTCGATGAAAGCTGGAGGAATGGGCATGCCAGTCAATTTGCTGAACATTATGTCGTTGAAGGAGATTCTCTAGCTGAGCTGTTGGATGGGGTAGTGCATTGACATCCAGAAAAATTAAGCCGATGCCGAATGCACCTTTGAAAATACACACATGGGGGGGGGGGGGGGAGGAGGGGGGGGGAGTACACTGTCACAATTCTGTTGACAGGTGAGTGTACATTTTCTGACATTTGGAGATTAGTGCGACATAGCTACACTATGATTCCCCCCACCATAACTCCTGAACCAACAAAGGGAACATGTTAGATGGTGTTCCTGGGTGCTTTATGTGTTCCCATCTTTCGCCATATCAGAGTAATTCCTGGATCTCCACTGAGACTGAATCTGCTCAAAGATTACGTGTAACCTCGTCAGATCAGTCCCTATGCTCTTGGAACTATCGCAGACACTGCTAGCGTTGTACGAATGTCAAGGGAACACAACGAACTTGTCGTCGAGGTAGTTTCTGTGCCACTGTCGTTCAGGGGACTGGGTGTCTCTCTGTCCTCTTAAGTGTGGTTGCAATTGTATCCAATGTTTGATGTGGGTGCCTTCTTGCCAACTGCACAATCTTACGGTTGTTTGCTACTGCAATTCACCTTGAACGACTACCTCCTCTTTTTTGGTGTGACGTCATAAGCGCGTGACTGCGTGTGAGATCGCTCTCTAAGTTTTCATATATTTCTAGGTTTCAGATACATATTTTAAAGGTTTTTGTGGTAATATTTACTATATAAGTGACTTACTAGTGGCTTCTTCATTCACCTCCGCCTTTCTTGTGTTGTTTCGTATCGAGAAACGTAACCTCTTACCTGTGTTTACATTCCGCGCTGACCAGTTGCAGCTGTATCGGCGCATCGAAAGCTAAGTACTAATTAATTATTTGTGTATGGTGGATTATTTAGAAACTTTAGTAGTCTTCAACCGGTGTTCTTGGAGTTTTCTGGTGAAATACTTTCCGAAGACATTTTTGGAAACTGTTTTCAGTTTCGTTAGTGTGCCATTAGACGTTTGATTTTCTTTCTGTGTTTGTCTTTTGTTATATTCTCATTTTCTGTTAATTAATATTGTTAATAGTAGCAGTTACTTCCCTTGTAGAATAAGATTGTGATTATTGTAGTCAGATTTTTAACATGTTCTTATTGTAGTAGCGGAACTTAGATAAAGTAGTCTTCTTGGTTCAATAACAGTAAATTTTACCATGGGTGAGAAGTGTGGGCCTTGCCGTAGGTGCGTGAGTAGTGGATTGCGGTGTGACACATGTTCGAAGTATTTTCACTGGAGGGAATGCAGTGGGGAAGCCAGTCGACATTCTGGTGAGATCCTCTCCAGGAACTGCAGGTTATGTAGCAAGAGCAAGTTGATAGAGGAGCAGGTGCGTACAGTTGAAAAACGCACAGGAGGAGCAAGATAGGATGAGGAGGGAGTAGGGGGTTGGGGAATGGGAGCTGACTGTTGGCAAGAGATGTGCTAGGAGAAGGAGATTTTCAGATAGTTTTACTACTAGTGTTTGATATAGATATGACCAACTGTCAGAGCCTAGTGGAGTGGAATCTCTAGTAGCTGTAGATGTAGGAAGTATGCAGCAGACCTCAGCAGTTACGGTGGCTAGGGCAGTTGCAAAGTCTAAGAGAAATAAATAAATAAAACATCAGGCAGCAGCCGATGTAGTTCAAAATGTTCTCCATGCGCGTGACACACTGCTGTAAACAGTACGAAACTCTCGCGATTCACCTGTCACACTCTGTCCTCCTGTCTCGTGACAACTCTTTCTTGTGTGAAGTAATCCAGATATTGTCTCCTGAGCATACTGTAATCAAGAGCACCACCACAGTGCACAGCACCGCAACTTTTCGTTGATAGACCGATATTGTTATTTCCCGTTCTTCAGTTGCGTCGTGTTACGGAGCCAAACCTATTTTGGCGCTGACTTCATGCAACTGAGATCAGTTTTCGAAGCAGGACCGGCAGTCTTCAAACAACATGCTACCTCACTTCCATTCATTACCACCGAGTAGTTAATGTGTATTTACCTCGTTCCTAAGTCGAGAACTGTGTACATAATCACACTCAATATAATAGCAGATTATGTGAAGTCAGCGTTATCCAGCTCATAGTAATAAAGTGACACAAATCATTTTAGAAGGTGAACTCAAGAAACACCTACAATGCATACCACAAAGATCTTTCAGGTGGCGCACAATCTGGTGGAATTCCTTTCAGTTAACAGCAAAGTGTCACTGTAAGTGCAATGATGAGCGATTCTCGTGTTTATGGTGGAGAATGTAGGGTGACGGTGACATCCACTGATCTCGAAACTTTATGTCAGAAGCCAAGGGACGGATCACCAACAACGATACCACGTGACCACATTCCATTAGTCTCTGATTTACATCGAAAGCAATTGCTACAGAACGATGGCCTAAGACGCCAAAAGACAATTCGATGCCTAATAAATGTAATTTTTCACAATATTAGACACTCTTTTCAAATCCTAAAGTCTAGCTTAAGGTATAGTGATCAGGAGTTTTATGCTATCTACTCTAGTTCC
The DNA here is from genome assembly GCF_023897955.1 of Schistocerca gregaria. Taxonomy (NCBI): domain Eukaryota; kingdom Metazoa; phylum Arthropoda; class Insecta; order Orthoptera; family Acrididae; genus Schistocerca; species Schistocerca gregaria. Next base: position 920,483,461 of record NC_064920.1, read on the forward strand.
GTTGTCGGTTAAATACTGATGATAAAATTTGTCTGCTACCGGGAATCGAATACCCTACACCTAAATCGAGTGGCGCTACACTGGCGTGCGCTAACTATCTCAGACTTTTCTTTCCTTTTAAAGTGAAACTAAGTTGTAATTCCGCTGTTTGAAAGTATACAGCTCAGACCGCCCATCCTTGATATAAGAGTGGCCAAACTGAGATAAATACAATCAAGCCGCGTAAATAAAAATATATAATTTAACTTTGAAGAAATCTAACCCGGATATGTGGTGGCTTTGAAACATGTAACATTACAGATGTTGCTTTCATCGACCTGACGGGTGCTTAAGACTGCTAGTCGTCTTATTCTGCTGAAATAGATCGATAACCCTACCAAGGACAGACGTTTCGCCAGACTCACTGAAAAAGTACTTGGAAACACAATTTCCTATGTTAACTTTCTCGAACAATGCGCTGGGTGGTGATTTCAGCAAAATGGATCACTCCGTACTGGCCCGTGCTGCCTGTAACATCTATACTAATGACTCGCCACTACCAGAGTAGGCTGCAAGTCTTCCTGATGAAGATAACGTGATATCGGCAGAGAAGGCTTCAAAGTACTTTGAAAAAGTGCTTTTAAGTACCTAAGTAATTCAATAAGAATCACCTTCACCAAAACCTATAAAAATATATTTTGTTGGTTCCATCTTGAATCCCAAAAGGAAAATCGCAAACTCGTTGTCTCACTGAACTGTATGCTGCACCACATCCAAAATATGTGTGCCATACATTATGGTGCCTTGAGCTACAGCCAACATTACTGCAACACAAGGCTGTAAGCAGAAGCCAGAAATCATATGTACAGGAAGGTAAGCGATAATGCATTGTGATCTTATTCAAATACTTTGTTAACAAAGACATTATTAGTGTGTTACTCCTTAGATTACGCATTCCTTGTTTAGTAAAGATCTACGATTAAATACTCACATCTTGAGATCCATTGTAATTGGAGAGCAGTGTGCCAGTTTGATGTGTTTCGTATGGCCTAATAGTGACTTTCGATGGCTGAACACACTAACAGATTGCTCTGTAACTACAAAGGATCTGAAGATGTTCATGATTTGAATGAAACCAGTAATTACTATAGGGACAGATCCGACGATAGACTACAGTAAAATGAGTAATTATATATGTTTATTATGGCCTGTTTGAAGGCATCAGATTTCATTTTAAAAATTTCACATTTGCAAAATGACACTTCAGTAACCTACGTAGATTTCGAGAAATCTAACGAAATTTGACAATTATTAACTAAGCATTATCCGTATTCAATAAATGGCAGTGTAAATATCGACATCACGGAAGGTTCCTTGTTGACTAAGATATTAACCTTATTCGCGGAATGCTGGATGAGAAGTAACTAGTCACGTAACTTAATAGTAGCCTACTATACAACAGATTTTATTGTCTATCTAGATTGCATACATTTTCAAAGAGTCCCTGGTTTCGGTTCCATTGGACCATCTTCAGGTCTCAGTAATTCAGTTTAAAGAATCATCATCACCGCTACCACCACCACTATCATCATCATCATCATCGTCGTCGTCGTCGTCGTCGTCATCATCCTGAGCAGATTCTTGCCTAGGGCTTTGTCAGTTTGGAACTCGCCTCACCATCTAGTCTTGTTCTCCAACTATCTTTCCTTGTTCACTCTGTTTCAGCTCTCGTATCGTTTTTTAAACACACTCCTCCATCGTTTTCAGCCATATGTCTCTTGGTCTTCCTCTTGATCGTTTGCAATGCATCTCTGTTTCGTGTATCTTCTTGGGATTCCTCTTATTTTCCGTTCTCTCGAAGTATCCATACCATCTTAGCGATGATGTTTCTGTCTCACTCTCTCTCACTATTTCCCCTACCCTTTCATTCTTCTTCCTATTTCATCTTATTGTTCCTATCCTACTTCCCAGGGACTTCATTTTACATGCTTGTAATTTGCTTACATCGCTTTTCTTCTTTAACAATATTTCAGATGCATAGGTCAATATAGGGATGTAGTAACTTCTATGAATCACTTCTTTGCCTGTCTGCCAAGTTCACTGAGCTCCTTCTCATTTCCTCCATTTTCCACTATCACACTTCCTACATGACTGACACATCCCACTTTCTTCATTTGCCTACCTCCAATCCTTATTCAGGTATTTCGTCTGTCTTTCTTTCTAGCAGTAATCATAATCACAGATTTGTTTACATTAAATTTCATTTCATACTGTCTTCTTCCTGAGCATCCAGCTGTTCCTGAAACTTTTCCACTCTGTGTCCCGACATCATGAAGTTATATGTGAACACCATTACTTTTATCTTGTCTTCTCCTCTTTTTCCTGCAGCCTTCGTCATTCTATGATACGAGGCCACACTGAAGAAAACAGGTGACAATGCACTACCCTCTTATAGACTATATTATTTGATGACGCAAACACTTCCTTTCATTTCCCACTTTCACACAACTCAGATTTCCACTGTACAGCTCCTCCACTTTGATTGTTGTTCTTTATCCAACTCCTTTCTTTTCTACGCTTTTACTTCCTGTTAATGTGTAACTCACTTCGTATCACAACTAAGAACGCTGGTGTTGGAATCAGTGGCATGCGATGTGTGAATGAGGAAATGACACTAGTCTCTTAGCAAGCATCTCAGAAACAGAATTCAGTCCACAATTAGCTAAATGTTTTCCAAAACTTTTTTACTATGAAAGAAGCAAACAAATAATACTATTCCTGTTACCTGAAAAATTTTCAACGCTATTTATTATAGAATTAATGTGAAAACCTGCCTTTTAAAATAAAATCACATCGAACTTGGAGAAGATTGCTAACTAGTAATATGTTGCAAACTTTATTATGCAAGTGTCAGTCTGAGGGAGTATCAACAAAAGATGATGCTGAATATTAGGACAGCACTGACAAGGAAAACAAAAAAAAAAAAAAAAAAAAAAAAAACTTGTGGCAGTTTTTAATTTCGATGCAGTTTCGTAAGCCCAGGTACTTAACAAGTAAGTACCGAAATCATACATATTTTCAACAGAACTAAAAAGAAATTGTAGACCTTACGCAGCACTTCAGTCATATGTGTAAACGTGGCGTCTGTCTTAAAGAATAGACACAATTTGATCCTGGAGCAAGTATGAATCAAGACACAAAGGAATTAAAAGCATTAGGTGAATTGCATTGATTTGCGGTCCGCCACAAATTTACAACTTGCCCCATTGATATATATCAATGCCCACTGTGAGCTACCGTCATTAATTCTTTGCATCTTTAATCATATGTATTTATCAGCCTAAGCTCGCTATGTATATTCAGATACAATTCAATTGACCAGTCATATGACGAAATCATTTTAAATTATACATATTTATTCCCACATACCACAAACTCATAATGCAATTAATTGATCCTTCGTGCTTCGCATTGTTCTCCACATATCGTTTGTCCTTCGTTTTATTACGTTAATTTCATATTGAGGAAGTCCCAGCCTGTCATCGTTATGATCTGTAAGCGGGATAATCGGGATGAAACACCTATGTGAGTAATATAAAATGTCTTACTCGACCCCATAGCCACACATACATATCTGGGTGGCTGCTACATTTATGAAGTTACCAGCGTCTGAAGAATTAAACGTGTAAAGTATGGGCAAGATGTATGCGACTCGTGGCTGATCCCACGTTTTATTTTTTATAGTCGCTATTCTGCTATTCCCTGAAAAGGGAGATGCAAAGGCTCAATCTAGATATAGTAGGGGTCAGTGAAGTAAAGTGGAAGGAAGACAATGATTTCTGGTCAGATGAGTCTCGGGTAATATCAACAGCAGCAGAAAATGGTATAACAGGTGTAGGATTCGTTATGAATAGGAAGGTAGGGCAGAGGGTTTGTTGCTGTGAACAGTTCAGTGACCGGGTTGTTCTAATCAGAATCGACAGCAGACCAACACCTACAACGATAGTTCAGGTACACATGCCGACGTCGCAATCTGAAGATGAACAGATAGAGAAAGTGTATGAGGATACTGAAAGGGTAATGCAGTATGTAAAGGGGGACGAAAATCTAATAGTCATGGATGACTGGAATGCAGTTGTAGGGGAAGGAGTAGAAGGAAGACTAATTGAGTTCTGTAACACGTTTCAGCTAGTAAAAGCGAATACCCTGTTCAAGAATCACAAGAGGAGGAGGTATACTTTGAAAAAGCCGGGAGATACGGGAAGATTTCAATTAGATTACATCATGGTCAGACAGAGATTCCGAAATCAGAAACTGGATTGTAAGGCATACACAGGAGCAGATATAGACTTCGATCACAATATAGTAATGATGAAGAGTAGGCTGAAGTTCAAGACATTAGTCAGGAAGAATCAATACGCAAAGAAGTGGGATACGGGAGTTCTAAGGAATGACGAGATACGTTTGAAGTTCTCTAACGCTATAGATACAGCAATAAGGAATAGCGCAGTAGGCAGCACAGCTGAAGAGGAATGGACACCTCTAACAAGGGCCATCACAGAAGTTGGGAAGGAAAACATAGGTACAAAAAAGGTAGCTGCCAAGAAACCTTGGTTAACAGAAGAAATACTTCAGTTGATTGATGAAAGGAGGAAGTACAAACATGTTCCGGGAAAATCAGGAATACAGAAATACTAGTCGCTGAGGAATGAAATAAATAGGTAGTGCAGGGAAGCTAAGAGGAAATTGCTGCAGGAAGAAACAGGAGTCGATTTAGAAGAGATTGGGGATCCCGTATTAGAATCGGAATTTAAAAGAGCTTTGGAGGACTTATGGTCAAATAAGGCAGAAGGGATAGATAACATTCCAACTGAATTTCTAATATCATTAGGGGAAGTGGAAACCAAACGACTATTCACGTTGGTGTTTAGAATATATATGAGTCTGGCAAAATGCCATCTGACTTTCGGAAAAGCATCATCCACACAATTCCGAAGACGACAAGAGCTGACAAGTGCGAGAATTATCGCACAATCAGCTTAACATCTGATGCATCGAAGCTGCTTGCAAGAATAATATACAGAAGAATGGAAAAGAAAATTGAGAATGCGCTAGGTAACGATCAGTTTGGCTTTAGGATAGTAAAGGCACGAGAGAGGCAATTCTGACGTTACGGCTAATAATGGAAGCAAGGCTAACGAAAAATCAAGACACGTTCATAGGATTTGTCGACCTGGAGAAAGCTTTCGACAATATAAAATGGTGAAAGCTATTCTAGATTCTGAAAAAAGTAGGGGTAAGCTATAGGGAGAGACAGGTCATATACAATATGTACAAGAACCAAGAGGGAATAATAAGAGTGGACGATCAAGAATGAAGTGCTCGTATTAAGAAGGGTGTAAGACAAGGCTGTTGCCTTTCGCCCCTACTCTTCAATCTGTACATCGAGGAACCAATGATGGAAATAAAAGAAAGGTTCAGGAGTGGAATTGAAATACAAGGTGAAAGGATATCAATGATACTATTCGCTGATGACATTGCTATCCTGAGTGAAAGTGAAGAAGAATTAAATGATCTGCTGAACGAAATGAACAGTCTAATGAGTACACAGTACGATTTGAGAGTAAATCGGAGAAAGACGAAGGTAATGAGAAGTAGTAGAAATGAGAACAGCGAGAAACTTAACATCATGATTGATGATCACGAAGTCAATGAAGTTAAGGAATTCTGCTACCTAGGCAGTAAAATAACCATTTACGGACGGAGCAAGGAAGACATCAAAAGCAGACTCGCTATGGCAAAAAAGAAATTTCTGGACAAGTGAAGGCTACTAATATCAAATATCGGCCTTAATTTGAGGAATAAATTTCTGAGGATGTACGTCTGGAGTACAGCATTGTATTGTAGTGAAACATGGACTGTGGGAAAACCGGAACAGAAGAGAATCGAAGCATTTGAGATGTGGTGCAATAGACGAATGTTGAAAATTAGGTGGACTGATAAGGTAAGAAATGAGGAGGTTCTACGCAGAATCGGAGAGGAAAGGAATGTGTGGAAAACACTGATAAGGAGAAGGGATAGGATGATAGGACATCTGCTGAGACATGAGGGAATGACTTCCATGGTACTAGAGGGAGCTTTAGAGGACAAAAACTGTAGAGGAAGACATAGATTGGAATACGTCAAGCAAATAATTGAGGACGTAGGTTGCAAGTGCTACTCTGAGATGAAAGGGTAGCAAGGAAAGGAATTCGTGGCGGGCCGCATCAAACCAGTCAGCAGACTTCAGACGTATGGTTACAAATCAGCTAAAGCGCCAGACTTTTAAGCACGTTACCGACAAAAAGTTCACAATAGGTTTGAAATTAGGCTTAGAGTTTGATAGAAGTGCTTAAGTTCTCGCTAATCCTCAAGAACTGGATGAATAAAGTCCAGTCATTTGCGCGTCGACAGTTACGTTGCCTCTATAAAGATATTTCGTTTGTGTGGCTCTCAACTACTGGGTTATCAGGGCCCGTACAAATTCCCAATCTTTTCACTGTCCAGTTCCCTCACTTTCCCAAATGAAAGTTATGTGATAAGGACAACACGCAGTGTCCGGGCGGAGAAAATCGCCGACCAGTCCGGGAAACGAATCCAGGACCCATTGTCCATAGGCAGCTACCCTAGCCACTAGACCAAGAGCTGCGGAGTAGGCAGCCTCGACACACACAGGTTCTAGCTGTGAAACTATATATAATTAAGGCGTGGAGAGCTTCGTTTTTCTGACAGACACGGATGAGATGAGCTTCCTTTACAGTTCCAGCCACAGTCAAGCACTCTTAATTTCGCTCTTCAACAGTGATCAGAACGCTTTAAGGCACTCATCCTTCAGTTATATAAACTGATAGAAATCACACGTAGCAAGCCCGTCTCTAATGACCTCGTTGTCGACGGGACGTTAAACACTAACCACCACCACGTAGCAAGCAACTTAATTGATAGTAAAATGGGCAGCAGTCTATTGCAGAAGCCTCCACAGCACGATATTCACAATTTTTTAGCCTGTGCCTGCATCTGAGCGAGTACAAACCACAACCGGAGTAACCACTCACACTGATTCCAACGATGTGATCAGGACAATAGCAACTTTTATTAGTAACAGCCAAGGTGAAAGAAAAGCAGTCACAACACCCAGGATTCAAATTCTCTGCTCGCTCTATTCATCAATGAAGTCCCTGTAAGAGTCCATTGTCCACCTTGTTCTACAACAGCAGGAATCCAATACTGGACGCGACATCCAAATTGAAAACACCTTCTTGTTCAACGAAGCCTGCTGTGGCACTCATTCCACAAAACTCTCGCTGTCCCGCAGGAGCGGCAGACCGTGTCACACCATGCAACAGAGAGAGACTGCAAGCCTCTCGAGAGTGCCTTCTCAGCTAGGAACGCTAACGTAAAATAGCAGAAGTTTGCCAGCAGAGTGAAAAACAGGTAGCCTACTGTTCTAAGCTTTTAGCACAGGCTTATACCTTTTAATGCGTAGATACGTAGATTATGACTGCATTATAAATTTCTAAATTACGCCAAAAATCACGTAAAATACTCGAAGAAAATTATTTTTTTTGGTCACTGGAAGCCCTTAGATAGGCAGCCTGTGAATGGGTTAGGGCACCGTGCTGAGGGTTCTGCGATAGTACTTTAATAAAATATCAGGTGGTTACAGTTAAAGTAGGCCTTCTTACAGAGGTCCAGTATGGGCTGTAATTATCGTAGGGCAGCGAAAGTTATTAGGTATGCTAATGAGTTAGTGTGGAAGTTGTTTACGCTGGAGAAAGATAGTTCCAATTTAGGCCAACAGGTACAAATATGACGTTGTCGATTGCGTCGTTTTGTTGGTGCAGCATCTCGCCGTCGTCCCCGCTGATCATGCTGAACAAACTGTGTACAAGGCCGTCGTTAATAAAATAAACTTTATGCCATTTTCATTTGTTTGACCTCTTCTTTCCGCTTCATGTTCCTAATCCCTTGTGTACGGAAACATTTCTATCGACTTTCTTGGATTCAAATGGGTCAAATGGCTCTGAGTGCCGTGGGTCTTAACGTATGAGGTCATCAGTCCCCTAGAACGGAGAATTACTTAAACCTAACTAACCTAAGGACATCACACACACCCATGCCCGAAGCAGGATTTGAACCTGCGACCGTAGCTGTCGAGCGGTTCCAGATTGAAGTGCCTCGAACCACTCGGCCACACTGGTCCGCTCTTGGATTCAGAGCGCCAGATTTGTATCTGGTGGTCGGGACTGGGAATATTTAGTTTCCAGCGTAAAATGGTTCTTCATTAAGGCATTAACATATCTCTGAAGTTTCGCTGTGGTACGATAGTTATAGCCCATAATACACCTTTGTGATTTGCTACTCTTTAATTATGACCACCTGTTAGATACTGATAGCCAGCAAATAAAAGAATGCGAAAGTAATGATGTTCAGAACTAGCATCGAAAGTGAGGACAACATCGTAGGCGAAGTAAAGAAATTCAGCTACCTTGTGCTCGAAATATAGCACTAGCGACGATGTAAGCATTATGTAAGAAGCAAACGAAATAGACAAGGAAGATTCCTCGCATGTAGGAATATGGTATACTGTATCAATCATCAGGATAAAGCCTTGAGAATGTTCTATGGAACACAGCATTGCGAGGATGTTAATCGTGGCCTGCGGGAAACTGGAAGACAGCAAACCCAAAACTCTTAAACGTGGTTTTACAGGGTGCTCAAAAATAATAGGGGTGTTAAGAAATAAGGACGTCTTCATTGAATCACCAACATATGGAGAACATTGGATAGAAAAGTATCAGGATGATACGACATCAACGAAAAATTTCTAAGACCTAAAAACGATAGGCGAAGAATGAGTGGAATACATCCAACAAATAATAGAATGTATTGTGTGTAACTGCTACTCTGAGAATAAGAGTCGTGGTGGTTCGCATTGAACCACTCCACAGACTAATGACCAAAAATAAAATAAAACAAACAAAAATTGCTATTGCCATTCATTATACAGTTACTTTCGGAGAAGACATGGAGATGCAGACATATCGAAGTATTTTATACTGAGTTCTGAAATTATCAGTAGTGTGCTGTGTCGTACCCCGCAGGTTTTTTGCTTGCTAAGTAGGAAGTTGTGACTGCCTTGCACTCCGTCTAGTTGAACGCTGATGCGCTTTACTTTTAGGGAATGGGAAGCCTGAGGTCTGAAGGACACCATGTGAAGGTAAGAGGAAGGGATAGGATTATGTCATAGTAGTGATGTTAGCAGAAAGTCTGAACGTAGAATGAAGAGCGCTTTCTCGGATTTCTGACGTCAGTAAGGAGTCTTATTACCCATTACATTACTGAACAGAAAATCACAATGAGCTAGAGACGTTTAATCATTTTACCACCTATTCTATTCATCAGAGATAGGTGCATGGAGTTACAGGTTGTTCCAGCTACTATATGATGTAAAAAAAGATTTACTGTGTACAGCTTAGAAGCCGACGCCACACAGCATAGAAGCTGAGTCAATAGTCATACCTAAAGAGCATTCCTTTACATCTTGTCGCCTATACTGAGACCATCTGTGGACGACAATGTCCCTTAATTATCGTGGATGCGTACAGAATTAACTGATGTTTTTACATGCTCCATAATTTTCATAAGACCACAACCTACTCGTATAATCTTCTCTCAGCTCTAACACAGCCTGACTCTCCGCGATTAAACTACCAGCGAGCAGCAATCCCAGTGAGCGTACATAATACACCCTTAATACTATCTTTCAATTCGTGTAGGCCCATTTCGACCCCGCGGAATATGTAGGACCTCCCCCTTCAAATGTGATATGAACAATTTAATGTTATTAACGTAGAAAATTACTTGTACTTTTTGTAAACAATTCTCTGTGACCTTTGGCCGGTGGCTGCCTCACTGTTCTCTTGTCACAGTGTCCGCTGCATTTTACACACTTCTTATCCACCGTTAGTGATAGCTACTGGAAACCACATGATGTTGCCTACGTTGACCAAATCCATATGTCTTGTGTACGAGCTGCTGAAAAGATTCGTTAAGGGTTACAAATTGCATTCTTTACTTCACTTGGTAGGCAAAATTGACTATTACGGCACTCCTTCCTACATTTCATCTTCCAGTGAACTTATAATTTAGAGACATTACTGGGAATCTTTCTCCACCCATACAGTGTACATGTTCCTTCCATGTTTTCCTATTTTCGTGTATTTTTCGTTTAGGTTGTATGTTCCTAAATCATTCCTTGTGTCTTCATTTCCTTTTCGATCTTATCCCGTGTATCCTTCTACTCGTCTTATAAATCTCATTTCATGAGCCTGTATTCTCCTTTCTTCTGGTTCCCCGCGCTTCACTTCCTAATGTAAGGGTTGTTACTGCTATCGTTTTATAAAACTTCATCTGGGTTTCTTTCCTGGGCCGCATGAAGTGGCCGCGCGGTTTGAGGCGCTATGGCACGGATATGGCGGCCCCTCCCGCCGGAGGTTCGAGTCATCCCTCTGGTATGGGTGTGTGTGTTGTCATTAGCATAAGTTAGTTTAAGTAGTGTCTAAGTCTAGTGACAGAAGACCTCAGCAGTTTGGTCCCTTAGGAAGTCACACACATTTGAACGTTTCTTTCTTTCCTGACATTATTCTGCAAAATTATTACGACTGTTCCACATATGGAAGTAAATTTATTTAATTTGCGCACCTCGTCATGATTGTAGTCGTAAGTAATGTTGCAGCGTAAATACTGATTTTTTTTTTTTAAATTTGCTCCAAGGATTATTGTTCAAGACTATTTTAGATAGGTCATCACTTTCCCTTTATCTACCGACAATGTTAGATTGTAATTTGAGACTGTCCACTACGAGTTACAACCTCCCATTTGAAGGTCGTCTTCATTCCCTGTAGTCAGAATTGTTGTTGTTGTTGTCTTCAGTCCTGAGACTGGTTTGATGCAGCTCTCCATGCTACTCTATCCTGTGCAAGCTGCTTCATCTCCCAGTACCTACTGCAACCTACATCCTTCTGAATCTGCTTAGTGTACTCATCTCTCGGTCTCCCTCTACGATTTTTGCCCTCCACGCTGCCCTCCAATGCTAAATTTGTGATCCCTTGATGCCTCAAAACATGTCCTACCAACCGATCCCTTCTTCTAGTCAAGTTGTGCCACAAACTTCTCTTCTCCCCAATCCTATTCAATACCTCCTCATTAGTTACGTGATCTATCCACCTTATCTTCAGTATTCTTCTGTAGCACCACATTTCGAAAGCTTCTATTCTCTTCTTGTCCAAACTAGTTATCGTCCATGTTTCACTTCCATACATGGCTACACTCCAAACAAATACTTTCAGAAACGACTTCCTGATACATAAATCTATATTCGATGTTAACAAATTTCTCTTCTTCAGAAACGCTTTCCTTGCCATTGCCAGTCTACATTTTATATCCTCTCTACTTCGACCATCATCAGTTATTTTACTTCCTAAATAGCAAAACTCCTTTACTACTTTAAGTGTCTCATTTCCTAATCTAATTCCCTCAGCATCACCCGATTTAATTTGACTACATTCCATTATCCTCGTTTTGCTTTTGTTAATGTTCATCTTATATCCTCCTTTGAAGACACTGTCCATTCCGTTCAACTGCTCTTCCAAGTCCTTTGCCGTCTCTGACAGAATTACAATGTCATCGGCGAACCTCAAAGTTTTTACTTCGTCTCCATGAATTTTAATACCTACTCCAAATTTTTCTTTTGTTTCCTTTACTGCTTGCTCAATATACAGATTGAATAACATCGGGGAGAGGCTACAATCCTGTCTCACTCCTTTCCCAACCACTGCTTCCCTTTCATGCCCCTCGACTCTTATTACTGCCATCTGGTTTCTGTACAAATTATAATAGTCAGAATTAGGTCATCTGCATATAAAATTACATTTATTCTAGTGTCACGATCTTAAAGAATTCCAAATATGCTCAACATTTTCCATTCCTGATGCCTTCATCCATACACATACTGAAGAGCTTTGGAGAAATACAGCATCCTTGTCCTACTCGATGGCATGAGTTCATTGACTTCGTTGTTACACTTCTCATATGTATAACAATTTTGGTGTTTGTGTTCAGACTTGTATGAGCATTTATGAGGTGAGATGGAGAACCTCGTACAGCTATGATATTCCATAGCATTTCTCCATTCACTTTATCAAAGGCTTTTTAAAAATCTACAACAGCAAGACGGGTTTCCCAGTTGAAGTCTCGTCTCTTTTCCGTAATTTCTCACACTGTGAAAACTTTGTCAATAGTTAGTCTTCCTTTCTGAGAGCTGATTGTTCTTCAGCTTTCCCAACCTTTTCAAGTCTAGCTTACAGGATTCTGGCATATAATTTATAGGATGAGTGCAGGAGAAATATTTGTTGATAGTCAGTCTACTACATTTATTTTTATCCCTCTTTTTAAAGATAGATATTACTGTGGCTCTCAGCCAGTCAGTTGGTACCTTCTCAATTGAAGTATCATCATACCACGATTCTTTATAATGACTTATCCATTCGTTCTCTCCCATGTTATTAACAAACATAGGACCATTATTTTTATTAAAGACGATCAGTTTCGGCCATGAATATGGCCATTCTCAAATTGGGTACTGCAGTTGTGCAATTCATAGCAGAGTATCCTTTTGTGACCGAAAAATGGTCAGATTCCTTTAATAAACATAAAGAAGAAGAACTGCGACCTGTACGATGCAGTTTTTAAAATTCGTGTGAGTTAATATTATACAGTACAAACTTTATTTATGTCTGTACACCTGAATATGAGAAGTATCCAGTGGTCCGACACTTTCGGTTCGCTTTGTGTGCCATTACTGAATCCTGCTACATTATTGAGTAAGGGAAATACCGTTAAAGATACACACTACAAACAAACGACGTCAAAGAAAGCATTTAACAACGCTGAAACCGGCCTTTCCCAGGACAACATTGCTCTCTGTGATTGGTACATCGTTACAAATGGCAAACGCAGTTCTGCACGAAGCTATGCGGCAGCCGGCGAACAACCGCTGCCGAAGCCTCAGAGGAATTGTTTGAGCGACGGTGAACGCCCGTGCTGTGGTCAGTCCTACGCGAGTGAACAGCAGGGCGCCATGTCAATAGCAAAGCCTTCCCTGTGTCGCTCCCCGCGCCTCTCCCGGGGCGGCCATTCTCTTTGTGTGCGGACGTTTGAGTGCGCGCGCGCCGTCTGGTCCGAGAATGCGAGCATCCGCGGCCAACAATCACACCCTGGTGGCCCAGGAGGGCGTTTTTTTCGTTGCGAGGCCCGTCTGCCGCGCGCTGCTCGTTCCGCGGGATTGCTCGTTAGCGCCGCAGCGGGCGCCTCGGCACGCGTCACCGCAGCGCCATACACTTTGCTCGGTTTCGTCGTTCCCGCAGTATATCGCGGGCAGCCGTCATAACGGGCGACCCGCACAATAGCTCTCGCGTCAGCCTCGGGCCAGGACCGCGCTGTCCTTTGGCACTGTTCGCGTGCTATTACCGAGGAGAGAGTCTTGAGGCCGAGGTTGCGGCCTGTGGCTTTACACATAATGACCACTTCTTATAGCGAACAAGCAGGTGCCTCAGCAGGCGCCAATTGAGGATTTTTTATACTGGGGCACTTTCTCAATAGACGTTTTGCGTAAAATTTCTTATTGTGTGACAAATGACAACAGTAGAATCCTGGTACACTTGTTAAAACCAAGACCAAGCAGCTAATCGGTTCTCTGAAACGAGACATCTGAACAGTTTATACCACATACTTTGGAAATAGGTGAGTATACTGTAACTTAAACGTCACCCAAATGACTAGCAGCCGGCAGCTGTGGCCGAGCGGTTCTAGGCGCTTCCGTCCGGAACCGCGCGACTGCTCCTGCCGCAGGTTCGAATCCTCCCTCGGGCATGGATGTGTGTGATGTCCTTAGGTCAGTTAGGTTTAAGTAGTTATAAGTCTAGGTGACCGATGACTACAGATGTTAAGCCCCCTAGTGCTTAAGGCCATTTATTTGAAATGACCAGCAAACACCTAAGAACCTATTCGTTAACACAGAATTCCTGACAACTCTGATTAAATTTCGATTTCGTACCCTTCTCTTACCTCTCACCGAGGTTCACTCATAAGCACCGTACGTTTAAATAATTTCTCCGGTATTTGAATGTACAGCTTTTTTATTTTATATTAATAACATGGCTTTGGCCTTAAGCCATTATCAAGTATAACAATGTTCGGTGTAATTATAATCTGTTAAGTGAAATCATCATTAAGATCTGTTGTACTGGGTGTCCCAGCATGAAGGTAAGTGGAAAACAAACAGGTAGCAAACTTTATTTCCATCCGTAGAACAGGATAGCCACATAACCAACACCTGCACAGTAGTTATATGTGCAGTGACCAGATGTATTGGGACCTTGTACATGGCCTCGGAATGACGGTTTAGGGAAGTGCTGGCAGGAAACGCATTTGAACGGGGTTATACCGTAGGTGCCTGATGCAAAGGGACAGTCTCCGAATTAGTACAACCGATGGTTTTTTTCTGTTTGCAAATCACAGTGGAAACCTGCTATCTTTATGTATAGTCTGATCAAATGTATCACGAGCTATCATTGGACGTTAACATGGGATGTGTCTTAACTCTTGCCCTTTTTACGTCTTTACTAATGACACTTTGGTGTGTTTTAATACCTATGGAGGAATGCCAGTCCATTGTGTCTCGAAACCAGATAAGATAATGGCGTTGGACGCATGATCTGGGCCGCACGCTGTGGCCGAGCGGTTCTAGGCGCTCCAGTCTGTAACCGTGCTGCTGCTACGGTCGCAGGCTCGAATCCTGCCTCAGGCATGGATGTGTGTGATGCCCTTATGTTAGTTACGTTATGTTAACGGGGGACCTAGAAACGACAGAGTGACTCCGTCGCCGACGCAGCCGCAGTGATCCGCAAACCCACGACGACTATCGCAATCCACTTCACCCCTCCGCCGCCCGTCAACGAACCCCGGGTTATTGTGCGGTGCGGCTCCCGGTCGACCTCCCCCCCCCCCCCCCCCCCAGAGAATGTCTCACACCAGACGAGTGTAGCCCCTATGTTTGAGTCGTAGACTAATGATGGTGTACGCGTGCGTGGAGAACTTGTAGGAGCAGCAATCGTCGACATAGTGTAGCTGAGGCGGAATAAGGGGAACCAGCCCGCATTTGCCGAGGCAGTTGGAAAACCGCTTAAAAACCATCCACAGACTGGCCAGCTCACCAGACCTCGACACAAATCTGCCGGGCGGATTCGTGCCGGGGACCCTCGCTCCTTCCCACCCGGAAAGCTGTTATGTTAGTTAGGTTTAAGTAGTTCTAAACCTAGGGGACTGATGACCTCAGATGTTAAGTCCCATAATGCTTAGAGGCATTTGAACCAATTTGAGCTGGATCTGAAGCGTACTCTAATTCATCCCAAAGGTGTTAAATTGAGTTCAGTGATGTTGTTGGCCATAAACCACTGCTGCTATGGTCGCAGGTTCGAAAGTGCCTTGGGCATGGATGTGTTTGATGTCCTTAGGTTAGTTAGGTTTAAGTAGTTTTAAGTCTAGGTGACCGATGACCTCAGATGTTAAGTCCCATAGTGCTTAGAGCCATTTGAACCATTTGTCCATAAACCATTGTAGCACAGAAGGTACTTTTTTTACAGGGTGCACTGTCATCCTGATACATGCAATCGTCGTCTCCGATTTGTTTCTCCACACTAAGCCGTATAAAATGCCTTATCATGTGATCATATCGTTTCGCATATAACGTACGGCCATATCGTGACTCCACATTTTATTTAATTTACTGTTGGCACGTTTTCCAGGAATCCATCAAACGTAAACATTCATGGGGTTGCCACAGTGTATAGCCTTATAAATCACTCCACATAAATGGTATCCAGTCACACACTGTCTAGTGGTGTCGCGCCAACGGGTGTCGCTTAGTAATGACTACAGGTATGTTCGGCTGCTGAAGAGCTGCTCGACCTATGTGCCCCATTCTAACGCACAGGCATTGTGGTAACTAGACTGCAGGTAGCACTTTGGAATTCCCGAGTGATTTCTTCCACTGACTTCATTCGATTTTGCAGAACAATCTTCAGAACCTCGACATTCCTTATTCATCACGAAACGCGGGACGCCTATTCTACTATCTCCCCGTGACTTTCCATGTGTACCTCCTTCTCTTGTGATTCTTGAATAGATTACTCGCGATTACAATCTGAAATCGATAGCAAAACTAAATTACTCTTTGTCCGCTCTCATTCATACTGTGTTGGGCCTTTGTTGTCCAAGTTGTATATTAATGATCTTGCGGACAACTGTAGTAGTGAAGCTGCACAAATATTCAGTCAGGTCTTCATAAGCTTTTAAAGTGGTGTAAAGACTAGCGACTTGCTTCAAAGGTTCAGAAATTTGAAATTGAGCACTTAAAAAAACGAGAAAAAGCAAGGCATCATTTGACTATAATAGTTGGGTGGCCACTCCTGCCGGTGGTTCGAGTCCTCCCTTGGGCATGGGAGTGTATGTGTTGTTCTTAGCATAAGTTAGTTTAAGTTCGTTTATGTAGCATGTAAGTCTAGGCACCGAAGATCTCAGTAGTTCGGTCCCTTAGGGATTCACACACCTTTGAACATTTGACTATAATATCAGTGGGTCAAAGCTGGAATCGGTAAACTCCTGCAGATACCTGACTGAAACATTTTCTTATTACATGAAATTTCTTATTACCAGGATCAGCCGTGGTATAGCAAACAGCAGACTTGTGATTTTTGAAAGAATACTAGTAAAATGTAATCAGTCTTCTAATGAGTTTTATTACCTGCCACTCGCGTCACCATTCTTAGAACACTGTTATAGTGTGAGGGTCCCGTACGATACACACTGAAGCACCAAAGAAACTGGTATAGGCGTGCTTATTCAAATACAGAGATATATAAAAAGGCAGAACACGGTACAGAGTGGCTGCAGGAACATTTTCTGAGTTTAAGCACTTCAGCAGGCCACAGACCCACCAAATATGAATATTCTTGAGCTTATCTGGGATGTCTTGCAACATGGAATTCTCAAGAGATATACTCCGCATCGTACTCTTACGGATTGATGAACGACCCTGTAGGATTCATGGTGTCAGTTCCCTCCAGCACTACTTCAGACATTAGTAGAGACTGTGCCATGTCGTGTTGCGGCGCTTCTGCGTGCTCGCGGGGACCCTGCCCGATATTAGACCGGTGTACCAGTTTCTTTGGTTCTTCAGTGTATGATTAACAGGGGGCATTGTATGCATATAAAGTTGGGCAGCACGGACGGTCATCAGGAAAGTACCATAGGTGTATTGAAAAATTTAAGTTGCAGGCTCCTCAAGACAGACGTAAACTATACCGAGAAAGATTACTTATCAAATTTCAAGAAATAACGACTCTAGGAATATGTCACCACCCCTACATATCATGTGGTCAAGATTTTAGCACCAGAAAACTAAAGAGTGTGAAGAATACGAAATCCATTCATGGAATGTAAATGACTTTTCTGTTTTGAAGGACTAGGAAGCGAACGTCGATTGCTACTGAAAGAGCTGGAGATGATATTGATAATGTGGATGTAAACACAGCATCAGTCAAATGCTAAAATAAACAAAACCTTTATTGGAAAGAAGTGAACTGTTAGATTATAGTTCCATTGTTTAATAAGTACAGAAGATCTTAAACGTGCTTGTAAGAGTAACTGGTAATAAAACGAAATGCGACATAAGTGGTTGGTGGGTAAGGGGACTTACAGCAAGTGAACTGGTGAATGAAATCTGTTGTGGAATAGTTAAAGTAATCATCCTGCCTCGGGTGAAATTGAAATCAACAGGAAACATACATCGGCAAGTCTTGGAGCTCTTGCAGAATATTATTACTACTTATCAAATATCTACGGCTACGTTATATGTGCACATACTATTCTTCGATTAAACATTGAACATTTCATAAATATGTAGATACATATTCCATACATTCGGTTGTTGAGTGATTTATAAGTAAATTTCAGAAGAAACAAAAATATAAGGTGCAAACAGCAGACAGAAAACTTCCGAGCATTTTAGTAGTACATTTCATCGATCACAAACAATACATTACCTGAAACGTCGTAAGCTGAGGTAATAAAACAATCAGTTACTGTAATTGAAGTAATGAAACGTCATACGCCAATTTAAAGAAATTGGTTGAAAACTAATGTTCAGCATGTATGTAAGGTAACGCGGCGTACTCCATGTGACGAATTTTCTATGTGAGTATCGGCTTCTTTAATGTTGTATTGATTCAAACAGCGCTTCTCAGGAAACATCTATGGCTATCTGTGACGCGCTGAAATGCGTTTTACGACTTCTGGTATTCAGCATAAAAAAGGGATCCTTGTGCTCAGGCAGGTCTCTTCCATCTTACGTGATTTAACAACGGTGTAATGCACACATACACACACACACCCACCCACACACACACCCACCCACACACACACCCACCCACACACACACACACACACACACACACACACACACACACACACACACAACACGAGACCTTGGTACATTTCTTTATTTTACGATTCTTAAGTGACCGGATGCGTTTTAATAATTTCGTCAATCTCCAGGACCATTTCTATAGAATTCTGCTTAACTGTCTATCTCAGAACTGTATCTATACTCATACATTTCCTGTATTTGATGTTCCAATGGCTCTGAGCACTATGCGACTTAACTTCTGAGGTCATCAGTCCACTAGTACTTAGAACTAATTAAACCTAACCCCCTAGTGCTTAGAACTAATTAAACCTAACTAACCTAACGACATCACACACATCCATGCCAAAGGCAGGATTCGAACCTGCGACCGTAGCGTCCTCTCGGCTCCAGACTGTAGCGCCTAGAACCGCACAACCTGTGTTTGATGTCTTCCATGTCGTGCAGATAAATAATACGTGTATGTGACGGTAGGCAGCGATTGTGTAAGTGTTTATTTCAGAGCTGTACCTATACTGGTACATTTCCTGTATTTGATGTCTTTCACGGTGTGCGGATAGACGCGACGTATATGTGACGGTGGGAAGCACAGGAGGAAGAATATTCTGCACGCCAACGAGTAAGAGGAGTCATTCGGTCTGAAGACAGGGAAGAAGAGACTTTCTATTGTGACACTCTGAAGGCAAATGAGCTAATAAGATGGGAGATGACGATACGCTGAACCTCACTTTATATCAAATCTGAATCCTACCAACTGCCTAGAAGTGCAACACACACAGTCAACGGCCGACAGACGGATGCAGAGCACACAGAGGTTCTCTAAGCCGCCTACCTGTGTAAACACGAGACACGCTTTGCCACTGGGGCCAACGCTACAGCAGCTACGTCGCAATGCAAGTTAGAAAGGATTACGTCAGTGGCGAGTACTGGAATTCGGTGAGCAGTTACAAAGGAATAAAACTGTGCCATTTTTTCCGTGAAACAAAATTACATGTAACCAAGCTGAGTTCTCCTCTCCTTCAAGGTGAATCTGTAGAATTCAGTCTCACGACACGATGAGTGCAAGGTCGTAAAAGGCCAATAATATTTACCGTATTTGACACCGCACATATTATAAACCATGAAACCACCATATTTGCTGCTAGTGGCACCAGGGGGCCGGACTGGAGGTGTCCAGTGGTGAGCATCGCATAAGGCTGCAGAGAGCAGTTAAACTGATTACTCAACGACTAAGTCACATCAGTTTTACAGTGATAGTGGTGTTGATACCAAACAGAGCAGTGGCAACCATAAAGAAAGCAAACATTGCATTATATCTATAACCAAGTTTGACATTTCGTTACATAGGAACCCTAAGAAATTCGTCCAATGATAAAAAGTGGCAGATGAAATACTAGCGATTCTGCAAGTTGAACCAATGTAATGTGTGGTGTAGTATACCTCGACTATGCGGACAATGTACATGGGGAGTACAATGATGATGACACATGGTTACAAAGGGAAAGTTATGTTGAAACACGTGTGGGGCCATCGACTACATCACCCTTGTCGGGCAGGGAGCTACAAATTTCGTCTCCAGTGAAATGCAGTGAAGGATAAACGTTGTTCTATGAACTAGTACGAAGCATAATTATACCTACATGGAAGACCAACCTCAGAATAGTAAAAAATCAATTACGAACAGGCCCGCAGCAGGGTGACTATGTAGTGCGTAAGAAAAACTATGCATATTCATGGAAGGACAAGGTACATTTTTGTAGAAAAACTAATGTTAGCGAGTTTCAGGGATCCACGATAGAACTTACAGGAGGGGCTTGGTAGTGTCCTACTACGTTGTGCACATCAAACAGCGTGACGTAGATTACAGTGATTCCAAAGGAAGCAATGGGTGACCGCATAATTTGAAACTTTGCTACAGAATTCGAAGACGAAAGATAACAAAATTTCAGACAAAGCATCAACTGGCCGATGCACAGCGAACTGCGGAATCTATCAAAGAATTCATGAACGAGATAAATTTATCGCAGCCTTCAGTGAGGAATCTGTTTTCAACTCCGAGAAATCTGGATTTGAAGTGGAAATGAGTATGAAACGAACCCTGGAAATTAGAGGCTGTAGCAAGATCAACTAGCGTCAATGCATTAACGTATTCGTATAAAATTATGCCCGCTGTGACCTGGATGGTAAACTTGCTGCAAGTGTGTGACATTGCAACGGAAGTAGGTAATATTTCCGTCACAGCAAGCAACAGTGGGAAAATGGCGTATGAGCACTGTTTTTGATCAACAATGGCTAAAGCAACTGGCTTCTGGGTGATTCCTGCTTTCTTAAATGTTAGATATTTTATCGTATTTGGCAACTTATCGAATACTTTTGATGTTACATATTAAGTTCCTTTCTAAGGCACTGACAGCCTTAACAATGGGTAATGATGGTCATATTTTCCTTCAGTGTTTTAGAGATACGTATCACTATTATCCTCCATTAGCGATGGATTATATGCGACCCATTCCATTAAGGAATATCTACTTAGGTACAGTTAAAATGCCTTACACATGTAACAGGCGATGAACGCATGTTATTCTCACTGTTCGCTTTCGCGCAATCAGAACTTCCTTTCTGCGTGATCATTTACCACCTACAATACTTCCATAAGTCAGTACTGAGTGGAAACATGTGAGTATGTCTGAGACTGATTCGCTTGTTTCCAAGACAATGAATTATAGAAACAGCAGAAGTAGCCGAACTGAACGTTTTGGGAAAAAATGTAATAAGCTGATTGCAGTTCAGGATTTCATCAATACGTAAGTGCGAAATTTTGATCAACTAGTTGGACAACCCATTCTCCATTGTTGGCAAATTTATTGAAGATGGCGGATCCAAGATGACGGCGATAGATGGTAATGTAGCGACGACTTCATGATGGGAACTTCAAATTTGGCTGGAAAATAGGTAAATCGGGCTACCTCCACCAACTTAACCACTCCTCTCCCCTCTCCCCTGTCCATCGGAAAATGGCAAGAAGCTCAAATTCCAGCAGGACAATGCAACACACCACAGCTACCACCACTAACCTCAGAAACTGGCAGGAAAAATGGCACTTGGGCTACCTTCACTAACCTAAGTCATCTGACTGCTACCTTTTCCTACGAACTGGCGGGGAAAGGACTCAGCCAGTGCTGGTTAGGATGGACGTAAGTTCATTTTTAAAAACCCTTCCTTTAAACAATTTGAGGCAGTAGCTTAGTCTAGTGTTTCCACCATGAGGTCTGAAGTTAAACTGACATAGTACAAAGTGCTGCGATAAAAGGGCGCCGTCGCCCTCCCGTGACATAACCCAAAATGTGGTCTGGGGAGGGGAAGAATGGTAGGAAAAGGACTCAGCGTGAGCTGGGCTGCTGGAGAGAGGAAGAAGTGTACTTTATTTATTTTGGTTCAAAATGGGTCTGAGCAATATGGGACGTAACGTCTGAGGTCATCTGTCCCCTAGAACGTAGAACTAATTAAACCTAACTAAGGGTATCACACACATCCATGCCCGAGGCAGGATTCGAACCTGCGACCGTAGTGGTCGCGCGGTTCCAGACTGTAGCGCCTAGAACGGCTTGGCCACCCCAGAGGGAATTTATTTTGGGGCAATTTACGTATGGACAGATTGCATGTAGTTCATTTATTACACTAAACACTCTGTCGTGCTTGGGGTCACAATACACAGTTTACAGACCTGAAAACTACTTTTAAACTGTCGAAATAATGCAGTACATTGATGTACAGACAGTAAAACAAATCGTTAATTACCGAAAAATGCAGTACACAGCATACACAGCATACAGACCTGCCAACAATTCGTAAAACACAGAAATAATTCAGTACACTCACGTGCAGACTATAAAACAAATCCTAAATTCTCAAATATAATCTACGTAAAAAAATCTTTCATTCCCTTTACGATTATGGATGTGCTGAATCTACACTCCTGGAAATTGAAATAAGAACACCGTTAATTCATTGTCCCAGGAAGGGGTAACTTTATTGACACATTCCTGGGGTCAGATACATCACATGATCAGACTGACAGAACCACAGGCACATAGACACAGGCAACAGAGCATGCACAGTGTCGGCACTAGTACAGTGTACATCCACCTTTCGCAGCAATGCAGGCTGCTATTCTCCCATGGAGACGATCGTAGAGATGCTGGATGTAGTCCTGTGGAACGGCTTGCCATGCCATTTCCACCTGGCGCCTCAGTTGGACCAGCGTTCGTGCTGGACGTTCAGACCGCGTGAGACGACGCTTCATCCAGTCCCAAACATGCTCAATGAGGGACAGATCAGGAGAACTTGCTGGCCAGGGTAGTTGACTTACACCTTCTAGAGCACGTTGGGTGGCACGGGATACATGCGGACGTGCATTGTCCTGTTGGAACAGCAAGTTCCCTTGCCGGTCTAGGAATGGTAGAACGATGGGTTCGATGACGGTTTGGATATACCGTGCACTATTCAGTGTCCCCTCAACGATCACCAGAGGTGTACGGCCAGTGTAGGAGATCGCTCCCCACACCATGATGCCGGGTGTTGGCCCTGTGTGCCTCGGTCGCATGCAGTCCTGATTGTGGCGCTCACCTGCACGGCGCCAAACACGCATACGACCATCATTGGCACCAAGGCAGAAGCGATTCTCATCACTGAAGACGACACGTCTCCATTCGTCCCTCCATTCACGCCTGTCGCGACACCACTGGAGGCGGGCTGCACGATGTTGGAGCGTGAGCGGAAGACGGCCTAACGGTGTGCGGGATCGTAGCCCAGCTTCATGGAGACGGTTGCTAATGGTCCTCGCCGATACCCCAGGAGCAACAGTGTCCCTAATTTGCTGGGAAGTGGCGGTGCGGTCACCTACGGCACTGCGTAGGATCCTACGGTCTTCACGTGCATCCGTGCGTCGCTGCGGTCCGGTCCCAGGTCGACGGGCACGTGCACCTTTCGCCGACCACTGGCGACAACATCGATGTACTGTGGAGACCTCACGCCCCACGTGTTGAGCAATTCGGCGGTACGTCCACCCGTCCTCCCGCATGCTCACTATACGCCCTCGCTCAAAGTCCGTCAACTGCACATACGGTTCACGTCCACGCTGTCGCGGCATGCTACCAGTGTTAAAGACTGCGATGGAGCTCCGTATGCCACGGCAAACTGGCTGACACTGACGGCGGCGGTGCACAAATGCTGCACAGCTAGAGCCATTCGACGGCCAACACCGCGGTTCCTGGTGTGTCCGCTGTGCCGT
The DNA here is from genome assembly GCF_023897955.1 of Schistocerca gregaria. Taxonomy (NCBI): domain Eukaryota; kingdom Metazoa; phylum Arthropoda; class Insecta; order Orthoptera; family Acrididae; genus Schistocerca; species Schistocerca gregaria. Next base: position 920,507,313 of record NC_064920.1, read on the forward strand.
GCGTGTTATCATTGCTTGTACAGCCCTCTCGTAGTGTCCGGAGCAAGTATGGTGGGTCTGACACACCGGTGTCAATGTGTTCTTTTTTCAGTTTCCAGGAGTGTATATCTCCCTCACGATAGGACACGCAGTAGCGACTGCGAGATACTTGTACATATATCGCGAAGACTGTTGTATAGTCTGGGTCGGTTCCCCTCGACACAAAGGTATCTCTGATTCTAGCCCCGACCTACTTGCTTGCTTGTTTGCTGTCTATACACATCTCCAGACTCTGGGATTACGAGAACACACGTATTTTCACATGGTTTGCCAGAATATTATACAATTTACGAGATACTTCTCGATATCAAGCACATAGCAGTATTCTACCGATCGTTCGTGCAACGTAATTCAGAGGATGTAGACTGGAAATTATTTCTCAGGAAACCTGAAACTTTGGCGAGGTGGAGCGTGCTGTAAACCATTGAGTAACTAGAAACGTATCCCACATGGGGAGATCTGTAAGTGAAAACTCGAAAAAAAAATGGAGGAAACTTACATTTCAACTCGCAAATACCGATATCGGTGACACAACAGAATCCATATCATCCTTATAATTTACAAACTCGACTAAGGTCTTTCTCATGTCTAGAGAACCAGCAACGTGCCCTCCATCCAACTTTCACCTGCTAGATGTACTCAACACACCCCACGATCGATGTTGTCTCTACCAAATAAAGACGGGAAATGTGTAGAAGCAGTCAGTCGGACAATTTACATTTGAGGGAATAATGGTCCAGCATAAAGACATGCCCATATTGTTTCTTCTCAAATTTCCACGCTATCACGAAAGCTGTCCAACGCATACTAAGTACTAGTTCGCTGTTCGGACGTCCAGAGGACAACATGGGTAATTTAGATACATTCCTGCATCCCAACAGGCCTCTCAAAATGCAGATATACACGAACTGTTATCAGTCTCTGACATCATTATACTTGAATGAAATTTTCACTCTACAGCGGAGTGTGCGCTGATATGAAACTTCCTGGCAGATTAAAACTGTGTGCCGGACCGAGGCTCGATCTCGGGACCTTTGCCTTTCGCGGGCAAGTGCTCTACCACCAGAAGAGCTTCTGTAAAGTTTGGAAGGTAGGAGACGAGATACTAGCAGAAGTAAAGCTGTGAGGACGGGGCGTGAGTCGTGCTTGGGTAGCTCAGTTGGTAGAGCACTTGCCCGCGAAAGGCAAAGGTCCCGAGTTCGAGTCTCAGTCCGGCACACAGTTTTAATGTTCCAGAAAGTTTCATCATCATACTTCATTATCTTCAGAGTGCAGATAATTTCCCGACTTGAACTTGTTTTCTGTTCATTGCTTAGTCAAGCTTGATGATAATGAATGGAGCTGCGTTCCGCATTGTAACTATTTCAGCGCTCTGTTTTCCTATTCTCTTGCCCAACCATCCATACCATTTCCTAGACATGAAATCTCAATGTATTTGTGCCTCTGATTTCTCCAATTATTTCTTTGCTGTGAGACTGGCTGCCATTGCTACTTTCACCTATATTCAGTGTGTACCCTCATTCTCTTGTGAGTTTCCACACTAATATATACCGAGCGAGGTGGCACAGTGGTAAGACACTGGACTCGCATTCGGGAGGACGACGGTTCAATCCCGTGTCCGCCCATCCTGATTTAGGTTTTCCGTGATTTCCCTAAATCACTGCAGCCAAATGCCGGAATGGTTCCTCTGAAATGGCACGGCCAACTTCCTTCCCCATCCTTCGGTACACCGATGAGACCGATGACCACGCTGTCTGGTCTCCTTCCCCAAACAACCAACCAACCAATAATATATATCTCTTGCAGAAGTTACTTTTCTATCTTCGCACACGAACTCATAGAGACCATTGGAATGAAATGAAATGCGTCTAGAGCTTTCTTTTCATCAAGGAATAGGCGTCTCATATATATTGTTAGCATTGTGTTAATGAAAAATTGAATCAGCCCATATTACTGTTTGGGTGTTAGAGATGCTGATCGCGTTATAGGATCACAGTGAAATACTTTGTGTAAGATTGAAAGCACGATGCTACCAGTGGCGGGGCTTTTATCACAAAAGCTTATGCTTAAGCACACCATATTTTCTTCTGCAGCAGACCAGCTTCAGAACTGTGGACCTCAGTCCTGTGAAGGTTGTACAGTGTCTTGTAACTGTTAAGACTCTCGTGATTACATCCGCTCTCATAAGGTTAATTACAAACTCCATCTTTCTTCGAATTGCCAGGAGTTCAACTGCCCAATTCCAGCTCTCTACCTGCAGTGAAGTTGAGGATTTCCTTAGGAAAAAGAAATTCTTGGCATCAAAGAATGCCGTTTGGAAGACACTGACTCTAGTGCCACAAACAATTCCTTCACAATGGTCCTATCGTGTCTTCCGTACAGCACACTAATAGGCTCCCAACCGACGCAAATATGAGTGCACCCCTCATGACTGACTCTCATATTAATCTCTGCTAGGAACATTAAATGCTCCGCGACTTATTGTCACTCAGTTTCCCTCATTAACTTCTCTAATATTCGTTTCTGAGAATTTAATTAGTTCTGTGGTCTCAGTTCAGTTTTCTCATTTTTGTTGACGCCTTCTCCTCAGAGAAATCTAGCCCAACATCCTGCGGTTCCATGGAATCCTCCTGACAAAAACCGTTCCTTGCCTTACTAGATTGTGTTCTGCTTGTCCTATCCATGTATAATACAACTATAATCAAAATCTACGGCACAGTGAATAACTGCCATCATATATTTGACAAGGATGAATGAACCTAAACATAAAAATATCTTCACACTTAATACAAAAAGACCTTCTCATGAAGTATAAATCTAAACAATACTCTGTCCCCCACCCCGATTAGTGGGACATATAAAAACAAACAAAATTTGAGTATCACAATGTGTGCATACGCCGTACTATCATATATTGCAGCTGCAGATCAATGTGCAAGCAAATACGAAACGGGACAAGAAATAGTCACTACAGCTGTTTGCAGCTCATGATGTTTATATCTTTTCTATCCTAACGACAGGATATCATAATAAACTAAAGAGGAGCATCGATAGGAAACTTTGTGTTTGTCCCTCTGAACAGAAATGCAGTTTTCCCTTGACATACACGACGATATCACGTAGCTGTAAAACCGCTATTGCTCATTACATCTCGATACTGCAAGTTCGTTAGTCGGATGATCATGAAATCACACACAGAGGAAATCCACACAACGCCCCCTAGTCAGTAAAGAAATATGTAAACAAGAGGAGTGAGTGCAATGTTGTTTACCTTAACTGAATAATACGTAACGGATTGATGAGTTTGGCCTCTGTCCATAGCGATAAAACTGTCAGTCAGAAAAACAACAGCATACAAAGTACTGTACGTTTTAATAGTGGGTTGCTGAAGTTGAAAGACGAATATGGGATCTAGAAATTTAAGTCAAGTTTCCCTGTGACAATTTTTTTCCCTCATAATTGATGGGCATTGTCGCAACAATTTTCCCCAGAGAAATTTCTCTAACGTCCCGACTGAATTTGTATAAGATGGTAGTAACATACTAAATTGTATGGAAGACTGCATACGCAATGCTCTATATATGGATGGCGCTACTGTGGAGTGCGGCAATCACGTTTTCCAAAATCACAAAGTGAGCACGCTACAGCACCAGATGGAAGCCGGAAGACGAAAAATCACGAATCCTACTTCACAATTCTTCAAAAGAAGGAACGACTCAATGCTGTTGCCAATGTAATGGATCTGAATGTTGATTATTTCACGAAAAAGGCAAGTGAATGCAGGCTAAACTTTCCCCTCTGGCATAAAAAACGCACTTTAACGAATACAAGATTTATAACCAGTCTAGATTGTTCGCATGAACTATAGTGGGGGGGGGGGGAGGGGGGTGACTCGTTCGATATGGCACACCAAAATTTTTGGAGCAAAGGCAACCAACTTTATCCCGCTTTCGTTTGGTGTTCGTAGAGAAAAGACTTAAACGTCATGTTCTATTACCTCTACCGAGGACAAGTTCCGGCTCTGCCGATAAAAGCACGGAGCACGCTGCAGCCTCACTTCAGGAAAACTACTCATTTACCCGGGCTGATTCGTCTTTCCCTAAGACATTCACTGACTGCCTTCTAGCGAAAACAAAGAGCCTGCGACTACATCCGGAGTGCTCTTTTCCAGTGAGACAAATGTAATGCTTTCTTCTTTAGAAAAAAAACGTCCAGATGGTTCAAATGGCTCTACGCACTATGGTACTTAACACCTGAGGTCATCAGTCCTCTATACTTAGAACTACTTAAACCTAACTAACGTAAGGACATCACACACATCCATGCCCGAGGCAGGATTCGAAACTGCGACCGTAGCAGCAGCGCGGTTCCGGACTGAAGCGCCTAGAACCACTCGGCCACAGCCGCCGGCAAATACGTCAAAATACTGGCAGAAAGAAGAAAAACATATCTTAGTAATATGACAGTAGTATCACTAACACTATAAACCATATGTTTTTTCTAAGACTGTACTATTATTTTTTCAAATCAAACAATTAGGAAAGATCACAAAAATATCAGCTGGTGATATGTGATTACTTAATGCTTGTAATATTTGGTGGGTGAATGTACAAATCGTATACTTAGTCGAGCAACACCACACTTCTGACACGCTGAGTAAACTGTTTCTTCTACAGTATGACACTACTCCTAAGAAAACTGCGTTCTCTAATATCTTGAGAAAATGTGTCAATAAGGAAACTAGACTATATTTATGCAACACTTTCTTGTCAACGTTGTCATAATGGCATTTAATGATTGTGTACTTTTGTTTCTATGGAAAAAGTACCTGTTCCAGTGATGTATTACAACTACGACTTGGATATTACCTATTCAGTTAAAACAACTTTTCAGAATTCTGTTTGTAATGCCATCAGAGCGTTTCATGTATCGGTTGCAACTAGCTTCTAACAACAAAGATAAATGTTAGTGTTTGCAAGAATAAATATTACTGTTTGCATTTCAGTTTAAAACCTGAAATATCTTGCGTATTTGTATTTCTAGTAGCTGCAGTTTCGCATTTTACTTACTGCGTAGTTTATATTTCCAGCGTTTGTGTTGCACCAGGTGTTTTGGTTTTTCCGTGTGAATAGTCTATCATAAATGCAGAATTCGTTAACTGTCAGCTCCTACCGTCTATGAAGCTATACTTTAAGAGCACAGTGTATCGTTTGTCCGTTCCGCAGTTTAAGTACAGTTTACTCTACAGTTCTTCAGAATTTAATATGGACAGGTATATTCCGATGCGACCTGAGTTAATGACCTTTCGCTTACAACTTCAGGGGGTACTGGCTTCGATCATGGTGCTCGGCTGTAGGCAGTAATCATCGCCATTTTGGGCTGTATGCAAGGTACATCCAGCACGTCTCTCGTTCATGCATTGTCAGTCCACTACTGTGGCCACCACCTCACATGTCGTCGAGTGGATGGTTGCTTTTAAGGTGTGGCAGGCAGTGAAAAACTTGTTGGAGTGGCGATCCAACGGTCTCCCCAATTCGTCTTATCAAGAGCTTTCGGGCACTATTGGGGCTAACAAAGATTCTGAGACAGATTCAGTCACTCGTCTGATGCAAGAGGTCTGGAAGAACGAGACATCCACAGATGGTGGAGTGTGAAGGAGCCGAAAATTCCAATGCACACTGTGTGGGTACTGAGAGAAGTCATTCCAGATGTGGAACGAGTAATTCCGAATTCCATGAAGAGCACAGGCTGTAACCACCTGCAGGCCATGGGGGATGTAGGTATTAACGAAATGTGTCGCCTTAGATCAGATTCTCTCTCTTTTGGGGTTGGTACCTGAGATGGTAAAGACTTCTAGTTTTTCTTGGGAGCCGATTGCAGACGTTCGGTACAGAGCCAAGTGGAAAGTCTGAAACAGAGACTCAGACGTATCTGTGACCGTGTGGGCCGCAGAATTCGCGACTTGCGCGATAGGGTGGTACGATTTTATATTTCATTTGATAGGTCATGTGTCAACTACACGCAGTAGCAGGGTCTGTGTGGAGTGGAACTGGCGGTTTTTTAAATTATACTGCAGAAATGTCTTCAGTTCCAAAGCATGCTGGAAGAACACGGGAAGCGTGTTGACATGGCAACAATCAGTATTGTTGTTGTTAACTGTCTTAGCTATGTTGAGAAACAACCAGAACTCCAAGGGATAATAAACAACTCTGAAGCTGAAATTGCTATAGGTACCGAAAAATGGTTAAGATTGGAAATGAGTCCAGCCTGAAATTTTTACAATGGGCCTGACAGTGTTTAGAAAGGATACAGTAAATACAGTTGGTGGCGGCGCCTTAGTCGCTGTTAGAAGCATTTTACGTTCTAGCGATATTGAAGTACATAATTCCTGGGAATTATTATGGGTAAAGCTATGCTTGACAAGCGGAATAAATAAATAATTGTTTGCGTTTGCCTATCCCCAACTAAGATGATACAGTCGCTGAACAGTTGAAAGAAAACTTGAGCCTCGTCATAAATAGATACTCCACTAATACAATTATAATTGGTGGTCACTTCAATCTACCCCGATGTTTTGGTGACAATATGTATTTTAAGCTTTTGATAGATATCAAACATCGTTAGCAACTGTACTAAATGCTTTTTCCGAAATCCGTTTTGATCAATTAGTCCAGGAGCTCACTCGAAGTGTAAATGATTGCGAAAACATACTTGACCCCTTAGCAACAAATAATTCTGAGGAAATAGGAAGCATCACGACAGATACAAACATTAGTGAGCACTAGATCGTTGATAAGAGACTGACTACGACCAAATGCAAATCCACGAAATGATATGCCAAATATAACTAGTTAAGGAACCAGATAAAAATTGGTCTGATGTCTTCCTAAGAGAAACCAACCACAACCGACTATGTAAGTGTCGGATAGATGTGGCTTTGATTCAAAGAAATAGTCTCAGATAGCTGAGAGATATATACTAAACATACAATATGGTGCAGATCCCCCATAGCGCATAATACAGGCCAGAACACACTTGCAGAAGCAACGAAAATAGGATGCCAATTTTAAAATAACACAAAATCTCGAAGATTGGCGATCTCTCTCTGAAGCTTGAAACTGAGTGTGGGTTTCAATGCAAGATTCTTTTAATAGCATACACACTGAAGCTGCACCTCGAAATTTGACAGGAAACCCAAGCGGATTCTGGTCGTACATAAAGTAAATCATTCACAAGGCAGTCGATCTTGGCATGATAACTATGGTAACAGTACCGATGTCATCGCTTATAAACAGAGTTTATTAAACACAGTTTTCAGAAATTACTCCTCGAAAGAAAGAAGTACATATTCCAGAATTCGAATCGGATACAACTGCCAAGATGAGGAAAATAAAAGCATATATGCTAAGTGTAGCGAAGCAGTTTAAAGCCCTTAACAAATACAAATCTGCCAATCTAGATGGCATGCTAATACAATACGTCCATACATAACAGCCATACACAATCACTCGTTGGGGGAAAGACCCGTACCAACCGAAATAGGAATAATCCGCTGTATTACAGGTCCTTATTACTATTACCGCTTTGGAGTTTGGAACGTGTACTGTGTTAAAACATGAAGAATTACATAGAAAGTATCAGTCTTTTTACAGTCAGCACGGATTCAGAAAATATCTTTCCTGTGATAAATAACTAGCTCTTTATTCCCATGAAGTTATTAGTGCTCCCTTCAGGGGATGTCAAATTGATTCTATATTTTTGACTTCCAGGAAGCTTTTGTTACCATTCATTACTAGAGACTTGAAATGAAATTACTTATCTATAAAATTCCGTGTCTACGGGATATCTCTTCAGTTGTGCTACTGGATTGTTGGTTTTCTCGGATAGGGGCCACAGTACGTAAATCAACGGAAAATCATTGAGTAAAAAAGAAGAGATACCAGGCGTTTGCCAAGGACGTATGGTATGATCTCTGCTGCCCTCTTAGTTCGTTTGCAGATGATGCTGCAAGTTATACCAGAAGATAATGAGAAGAACTTTAAGTGCTTACATATTTGTTATAGGTGATACAGATCGGAGACACAGAGAGAGAGAGAGAGAGAGACGGAGACAGAGACAGAGACAGAGACAGAGACAGAGACAGAGACAAAGGGAAAGTGATAAAGAGAGAGAGGGAGCACAAAATATCGACATTTAAACAAACGTTTACGTTTTATTCATTCAAAACCACAGTTAATTATCATGAAAAAAGTTGAAAATTGCGCACTACGCCACTAAGGCCATGAATATAATACATAATTATACCCTCATTTCAAATTTGTTGTTCATGGCTTAACCGTGTATAGAATACCGTATTTCAGTTTAAACATCCCTTACACGGAAATAGCTCGACAACTGTTGCTTGCAAGAACATAAACTTTTCGCAATGCGGTTATTTTTACGTCGAACACACGGATCCGTAATGAATATGGTGAATCATCATATAACACTATTCTGCAACACTACTAGCCTAGTGCCTTCTTTCACTCACCGCAGTGCAGAATCAGCGACGGCAGCAGTCGCTAGTGAGAGAGAGAGACGAATTGTAACAAGTATCACATCTGCAGCCAGTCAGAGTTAACAGATACTTGCCTGATGACTTGTAGTCTTTCACAGTACTGTAAAGTCTCTCTCTTTCCCTCCCTCATGTATGGCCAGTAGCTGCACGGAAGTCCATTACATGTTTTCACACGTATGTGTGTCTGTGTGTGTGTGTGTGTGTGTGTGTGTGTGTGTGTGTGTGTGTGTTGCTGAACGGTGCCAATATTTGCACAATTCATGTGAACCACACAAAGTTCCTGGATAATTTTGTAAGGGAGACAGAGACGGAAAGAAATGAAGAGAAAGAAAAATTACATATGTAAGGAGCACATTATATGACATAAACTTGTTTTTGAGTGAGGTATGAAATACAGAGCTACCAATTTTCTCATTTCAGGTGAAGCTGATTACAAAATTTATGAACATGGCGTCAATTCCTGTGAAGATAATAGTTTTCCTAGTATGGAAAGTACGGTGGTACTGGCAAATAGCTTTGAACGTGGCACTAGTTGAAGCAAATCAGATGCACGTTATGTATCTTTCATCGTGGAAATACTGTAGTATCGGTAAACAGCTATGACCGTGGCGCCATTGTGACACAATTCAACACAAGGCCTTCTAATGTAGTTTCCCGCCAAACGGAAAAAATAGTGTCCCGAAAATCTCTCCACTCTTGTTTCCTCTTTGAATAGTGTTCTAGGCGGGAAAGGAAAATAAGTGGAAAAATTCATGTACTCGGAAAGTTTTTTTACAATGGTGGGAGGGAGTGTCTTGAACACGTTACTCAAAGTCTTGACCGGTGGGGTCTAATAGTGTAGTTTCAGACTGAGGGAGGAGAACGTTTATAGGTAACTTTTTATGCTTTTTTATGAATAACTGGCAAACCGTAGCGTCTAGCTAAAATGTTTCTTCGTAGAAAATTAAATTACGTTAAATTCATTACGTTAAAGCCATTTTTTCAACCCTTCATGGTTTTAGTATTGTAGGATGAGAATAATCCCGGATTATTAAAAAGTATTTATGGATATAAAATTAATGTTTATTGTTAATGAAGTGGTTTAAGAACATGTATTACATGTTTCAACCACACCTGAGTGCCGTAGAAACATATTAAAGAACTGAGGAAAGACAGGTCGCCGAATTGTGATCATGCACTTCCCTCCTATGTTGGCCTGTAAACTAAAAAGCGAGCAGACGAATGCACACTCTACCCTAAGTCAACTACGTCACGTAAAGCCACTACAGGGTATTGAAACATCGACAACTTGGCCTCATATTTTGAGATAAAACCAAAATTATAAGACATCATCCCCAGAAATTGATTCAGCTCGAACATTTGGACCGTAATTCTGATAATACACTGTTATGACTATCTGTAACTATAGCTTTTAAACTTTCACACACACCGGATGTTCGCCACTCACTCCGCCCGTTTGCAGCCACCTTTTACCCGGGCGGCAAGTGTCGTGCAGCGAAGTTACAACCGTGACTTCCTGTTGATGGATGGGAGAGATGGACGCATCAGCTCAATGTGTTTTTGTTGGAGAACACATTCTAGGCAAAAAACAATAACAGAGTACGTAATGTAATGAAGCCCGAAAAAGTCTGGTATAGGAATGAGTATTCAAATACAGAGGTAAACAAGCACAACACGGCGCTGTGGTCGGAAACGCCGATATAAGACAAGTGTCCGGCGCAGTTGTTAGATCGGTTGCTGTTCCTGCAATCGCAAGTTATCGAGATTTAAGTGGTTTGACTGTGGTGTTATAGCCGGTGCACGAGCGATGGGATACAGCATCTCCGAGTCAGCGATGAAGTGAGGGTTATCCTCTACGATGATGCTGTAGTATATCGAGAGGTTTTGTAACAATGAAAAATTGTACTGAAACGCAGGAGGATCTGCAACGAATTGACGCATTGTGCAGGGAATGACAATTGAATCTCAATGTAGACAAGTGTACTGCGTTGCGAATGCATAGAAAGAAAGATCCTTTATCATTTAGCTACAATATAGCAGGTCAGCAACTGGGAGCCGTTAATTCCATACATTATCTGGGAGTAGGCATTAGGAGTGATTTAAAATGGAGTGACCATATAAAAGTAATCGTCAGTAAAGCAGATGCCGCGCGGGATTAGCCGAGCGGTCTTGGGCGCTGCAGTCATAGACTCTGCGGCTGATACCGGCAGAGGTTCGAGTCCTCCAAGATAACACAACTTGTCACAAGGCCAGGAGAGTGATGTTCGAGATACCTGCCACTGCCGTCTGGAAATATGATCACCACGAAGTGGTGTACGTCGTCTGTAAGAAAAGTACGATACGTCTTGTTCACCATGGTACCTCACACGAGCTCCAGTAGACCCATGGACGCGCATGTAATGCTCCCCAGAGCATAATGGATCCGCTAGTCTCCGACTCGCAGTACAGATGTCAAGGAGCTGTTTCCTGGAAGGCGACCGATTTGCGCCCTCACATCTGCATGATAAAGACTCGTCAGACCATGCAACGCCCTGGCACTGAGTCAACGTCCAGTGCCGATGGTCACGTGTCCACCTCAGTGGTAGTTGCCGATGTCGTGGTGTTAACATAGGGTCACCGTCTGCGGAGGCGAATCGTTAGGAGTGTTCAGTGCACTGTATGTTCAGAGGAACTTGTACTCTGCCAAGCATTAATATCTGATGTCGGTTCCGCCACAATTCACCGTCTGTCCTGTTTTGCCATTCTGCCCAGCCTACAACGGTTGACATCTGTAAAGAGGGGTTGCCGCAAGACCCCCGACGTCTGGATGTGGTTTCAGATGTATTGAAGACACTCACCACCGCATTCCTCGAATATCTGTCAAGTCCTGCAGTTTCCGAAATGACTCCGGGCCATCACAATCTGCCTTCGACCAAACTGAGATATATCTGTGTGTCTGACTTGCAGTCAAACCTTGCCAAATATTTCTGCTATCGCCTTGACGCGTTTATCTCGACAGCAGGTCCGTTCAGTTTATACGACTGCTGCTGCGCAGAAAGCACTTTGGTATGTCGCGTTGGTCGTGGGTTCTAGAGGAAACCAAATTATGTACGTCATAAAGTACTATAAATCAAAGCTTAAATACAAATTCAAATTAATTACGTGAATATTAAAGTACTTTAACATACATTATGTATTATTACCTGTACTCATCTGATCGCTTAGGCGAGAGAAACAGCAGAGTCAAAACTCGACGCGGCGAGTGTCTTCAACACGTGGCGAACTTCAGTTGCCTTGTTTGCCCCTGGTCCAGTTACTCAAAAGAGTGTTAATGTTTGATTCGTTCATGTCTACATTCGTTGTACGACTCCATCGTTAAACCAAAACTACAAGCGAAGGGGTACAGCGTTATGCCCCTTCGGACAACCTGATTTTTGATTGAAGGTATAAGCAACACTCATCGGTGAAGAGAACGTGATGCCAATCCTGAGCGGTCCATTCGGCATGTTGTTAAGCCATCTGTACCGCACCGCGTGGTATTGTGGTTGCAAAGATGGACCTCCCCATGGAAGTCGGGAGTGAAGTTGCGCTTCAAGCAGCCTATGGCGCACAGTTTGAGTCGTAACACGATGTCCTGTGGCTGCACTAAAAGCATTGTTCAACATGGTGGCATTGCTATCAGCGTTCCTCCGAGCCATAATCCGTAGGCAGCGGTCGTCCACTTAAGTAGTAGGCCTTGGGTGGCCTGAACGAGGCGTGTCATCGACAGTGTCTGTCTCTCTGTCTCTCGTCCATTTCCAAACAACATCGCTTTGGTTCACTCCGAGACGCCTGGACACTTCCTGGCACAAAATAACAGTGCGAACTCGTTCTAACCGCAGTATTGACCGTCTAGGCATGGTTGAACTACAGATAACAGGAGCCGTGCACCTCATTCCTCGTGGAACGAATGGAACTGATCGGCTGTTCGACAGACTCCCTCTAATAGGAGCTACTCATATATGGTGGTTTACATCTTTGGGCGGGTTTAGTGACATCTCTGAACAGTCAAAGATACAGTTTATGTGGTACAATATCCACAGTCAACGTGTATCTTCAAGAGTTCTGGGAACCGGGGTAATGCAAAACTTTTTTTTTTCTGTGTTTGTATAAACATCATTTCTGAAAGGAATCACTGAATACATTCAGGGAATTCTACGATTGAACTGATTTCTATTTTGTGCAGCAGAGGGCACTGAAATCTGGCGTACAGCTCACCGGACATGTGTTCATTTCTCTTTTGACAGTTTGAAGCTGTGCTGTCGCTTAACATAGCACGGTCTGGCAGCAGGAAGCAAATTTGACCAGTCGTGGGCTCGTGCTGTTAACATCCTGCTCCAGACGACGGTGGATGATTCATGTTTATAAAATATCGTCCAAATAGGAGAATGTGAATCCTTTGTGAATTCATTTTGCTCATTTAACATTTAATCCGCGTCTTCTCGCTTAATTACTTAAGTTTAAATTTCATCGAGGATACACCAGCGTCTCTCCTTACCAAGTCTACAAGTTTTTAAATTTTAATTCTTTTTAGTAATGCTATGTTTTCCTTTGCTAAGGGGAAGTCACAACCAAGACGTTTTGTTTTTGTACGTATTGTCCTTAAAGCGATTGCAGAACAGTTTGTCAGTTTGGCTTATGAATTCTTTCTTGCTGTCGTGTTACGTAATTCTGTACGCTCCAGTTGCTGTGAACTTACCAGTCGTAGGGGTAATATGTCTTAGTTTTAGTTTAAGATTATTGGTCGTCTTAATAGCAACTCTAAAGTAATTTCGTCGAGACATTACCGATTTTATCTGACGAGGATCCATCATACGTCATTGCAACTGTTTTGCCTCAATTTCGATTGATCTTGTTTCGCTGTGGTTTACTGATTCGTCGATTCTGTCTTGATAGTGGCATAACTCAGAGGACGTTGTAATTTTTTTTTTGCATTGTCGTATTCAAAAAGAATGCTTTTATCCGATTGGATGATTGGAATGTGCATTTACGATAACGTTTTATGCATCTTGGTTTTTAATAATTTCGAAATATTACCTATAAATTTTTAAATAATTAAATCCAAGCGATTTATCTTCCTGCTTCTAGTCCTGTTTTAAATTGAATTGTAGTATACATTCTATTTAACCTATTTGATATCTCTTCAAAATGTGTTGTATCGCCTTTCCAAGGCATAATGAAGTCTTCGACGAATCTGCTGTAACAACTGATGCTATTTGCTACCCTCTGTTCTCCCTGAAGAATTGATTTTCTGAGCACTGCACGAAAACTTAGCAGACATCCGTAATAATGCATTTAGATTGTGGGATCATAATTTTGATGGTCATTTTCAAATATGCATTTAACTCTGGGAACTACTGTTGCTATAGTTACATATGTTTTAGTTGCAGAATAAATTTTCTGCTGTAATTTCAGCATGGAGCACATGATCAGGAACATTACAGCGAAGGCACGCCGAAATTAGCTAAACTCTACGCAATTGTCTCCTAACCACCACCTTTAACTGTTAAAATGCGTAGGACGGAGATGTCGACGTGACGAGACATGCTGCAGCTTGCTTTGTAATTACACTTAGTTCCGCAGCTGTGCACTAAGTGAAGTTGGCACAGCACTGACGTTTGCCGTGAGGTGAGAGAGAACGCTGGATTTGCGTCCACCCAATTTCTCCGCAACCTTAAGTACTTACTGCAGTTACATTTTCTTGTAAATGGAACATATAAAAATATATAAAAGACGCGATAAGCCTGTACTTGAATTTAAATGCAGATTTTGGCAAGCCTGCAGGTTGTGATGCATTTGACTGCGAACGGCACTTCTTCAGTATCCTCAGAATTTTGCAAGTGCCAGTTGAAGTCCGTGTTCAGTGTACTCAGAAATGCATTATGTCGAAGCGAGGCGAACTGGAACACCGTCAAATTGTTGGTGCTTGTAGGATGGGAGCTTCAGTAACCAACGTAGGCGAAAGGTGTGTTATTTCAACAGGCAACCTATTGAAAGTCTGTACAGCATACAGAGAAAGTCGGAAAATCAGTCGTAACGTAACAACACGGGCGAAGTTTTGTGTCCAGTGGTAGTGACAGACGGTCATTGAAGAGGACTGTGACGAAAAATAAGAGGACAATAGTTGCAAAAGTCACTGCTGAACTGAATGTTACACTCTTGAAACCTGTCAGCACCAAAACAGCTGAAGGGTGTTTCATAAAACGGGAACTGCCGGCAGAGCTGGAACTACAAAAACATGACGTCAGTGATGCTGTTGCTGGCAATGGGAAAACGTAGTGCTGGAGCGATAAAACCTAAAATATGGAGCAATTGCTTTGGAAGAGTCACGTTGCTCGCTGTTTCCAACTTATGGCCAACTGTGCCACAAGAGTGAAACATGGTGCGGGTTCGGTGATATTTTGGGCAGCAATATCACGGTATTTCTTAGTCCCCATGGGTAATATACAAGGCCGCGCAACCGCGTTACTGCCAAGAATAGTATGACCGTTTTGGCTGGTCACGCCACGTTCAAATAATTTATCGACCTGAAAATAGTGTTCGACAATGTAAAATGGGGCAAGAAGTTCGAAATTACGAGAAAAATGGGAGGAATCTGTAGGAAAAGACGGGCAGTCTACAATATGTACAGGAACCATAAGGCTGGAAGACGAATACTCAGGTGCTCCGATTAAAGAAAGTTAGTACATGGATGTAGTGTTTGCCCCTACTGTTCACTCTGTACAGTGTTGCAGTAATGACAAAAATGAAACGAAGGTTCTAGAGTTGGATTAAAATTCAGTGAGAAAGGATTTCAATGCTAATATTAACTGATGAAAGTGATATCCTCGGTGAAAGTTAAGAATCGGCCAGGAAGTTTCATATCAGCGCACACTCCGCTGCAGAGTGAAAATCTCATTCTGGAAACATCCCCCAGGCTGTGGCTAAACCATGTCTCCGCAATATCCTTTCTTTCAGGAGTGCTAGTTCTGCAAGGTTCGCAGGAGAGCTTCTGTAAAGTTTGGAAGGTAGGAGACGAGATACTAGCAGAAGTAAAGCTGTGAGGACGGGGCGTGAGTCGTGCTTGGGTAGCACTTGCCCCCGAAAGGCTAAGGTCCCGAGTTCGAGTCTCGGTCCGGCAAACAATTTTAATCTGTCAGGAAGTTTCATATCAGCGCACACTCCACTGCAGAGAGCATATCTCATTCTGGAGTTAAGAAGTATTACAGGATTTGCTGAATGGAATGAACAGTCTAACGAGTAAAGAATATGGATTGAGAGTTGTCCAAAGAAGCACGAAAGTAATGAGATGAGGCGGGAATGAGAACAGCAAGAGCTTTACATTAGAACTGGGGGGCACAAAGAAATTAGGTTAAGGAATACTGCTACCTAGGTAGCAAAATAAACCATGATGGAAGGTGCAAGAGGGACATAAACAGAAAACTAGCACTGGCAAAATGGACATTACTGGCAAATATAAGTGTACTGTTGTTAATCGTCGGCCTTGAATTGAAGGATAAATTTCTGGGAATGTATATCTGAGGCACAGGACTGTACGGTAGTGAAAAATGGACTTTGGGAAAACCGGTTCAGAAGAGAATCGAAGCATGTGAGAAGTGGTGCAAAAGAATAATGCTAAAATATAAGTAGACTGGCAAGGTAAGCTCTGTCGACGACCTCCAGAGAATGGGCGAGGAAAGGAATACATGGAACACGCTGATAGGTCATCGGTTAAGACATCTGCGAATAACTTTCACGGCCCTGAAGTAGCTGTATAATATGAAGACAGAGAATGGAAAACATTCAGCAAACAAATGAGGACGCAGGCTGCCAGTGTGAGTGAGATAAGAGGAATGGTGCGGAAGAGGAATACATCGCAGACTTCAGCAAATGTTTCACAAGATTGATGACTAAAAAAAAAATGAAAATGAAAAAAAACAAAGAAATAGCCCAAGGCGTGTTAGAATGTTTGTCTCCAGTGGTGACGCTGTGTTCCAAGACGACAAGACCCGTTTTCAAACAGCTCGCATCGTGAAGGACTGAATTTGGGTGCACGAAGACAAATTTTCGCATCTCCTCTGGCCATTACAGTCATATGATCTCAATATTATTGAGACTTTGTGCTCCACTTTGGAAAAAAGGGTGCACCTGGACTTTTCATAATTTGCGGGAACAATGGTATATGGTCTGCTTGACAACTATGCAGGACCATTGTTACACATTTGAGAAGGCTTGAAGCTGTTTTGAATACCTGCCAGTTTCTTATACCGTATTAGGCACTTTAAACCATGTACGTTCTGTATGTAAGGGTTCTAGCGCATCGTTATTACTGAACCTGGCATCACACGTAGACGTCTGCGTGTGAGAGACTTGATGTACGGTGAGATTTTTTTTTCTTTATGTGTCATCAGTCTTCTGACTGGTTTCAAGTGGACCGCTAAGAATTCCGCTCCTGTACAAACCTCCTCTTGCCAGAGTAGCACTTGCAACCTATGTTCTGTTTTTTCTCTCTACAGCTCCCAGTAGTACCACGGAAGTCTTTCCCTCATGTCTTAATAGATGTCCTACCATCCTGTCCTTCTCCTTGTCAGTGTTTTCCCCATATTCATTTATTTTCCGATACTGCGCAGAGTTTTCTCATTCCTTAGCAGTTCACCTAATTTTCAGCATTGGTCTGTAGCACAACATCTCAAATGCTTCGATTCTCTTCTGTTTCGGTTTTCCCACAGTCCATGCTTCACTTCCAAACAATGCGGCACTCCAGACGTACTTACTCAAAAATGTCTACCTCGAATTAAGAAGTACGTTTGATACTAGTAGACTTCTCTTGGCCAGAAATGCTCTATTTGCCATTGCTAGTCAGACTTTGATATCCTTCTTGCTCCATCCGTCATTGTTTATCTTAATGCCTAGGAAGCAGAATACCTTTACTCCATCAACTTCGCGATCATCAGACCTGATGTTAAGTTTCTCTCTCATTTCTTCTATTCCTCATTACTTTCCTCTTTCTTCGGTTTACTTTCAATCAGTATCCTATACTCGTCAGATTGTTCATTCATTTTAACAGATCATGTAAATCTTCTTCGCTTTCACTCAGGATAACAATGTCATTAGCGAATCGTATCACTGATATACTTTCACCTTGAATTTTAGTTCCGCTCCTAAACCTTTCCTTTATTTCCATCATTGCTTTCTCGATGTACAGATTGAACAGTAGGGGCATCGTTCTTCATCCGAGCAATTCCTTCTTCGTCTCCCACTCTTATTGTTCCCGCTAGGTTGCAGTACATATTTTATGTTACACGTTTTTCTTATAGCTTACCTCTACTTTTCTGAGAATTTCGAACGTCTTGCATCATTTTACACTGTCGAACGCTTTTTCCAGGTCGACAATCCTATGAACGTGTCTTGGTTTTTCTTTAGTCTGGCTTCCATTATCAACCGCTAGGTCGGAATTGCCTCTCCCGTGCCTTTACCTTTTCCAAAGACAAACTGATCGTCATTTAGCATATCCTCAATTTTATTTTGCTTTCTTCTGTGTATTATTCTAGTCAGCAACTTAGATGTATGAAAAAATGGTTCAAATGGCTCTGAGCACTATGGGTCTCAACATCTTAGGTCATAAGTCCCCTAGAACTTAGAACAACTTAAACCTAACTAACCTAAGGACATCACACACACCAATGCCCGAGGCAGGATTCGAACCTGCGACCTTAGCAGCCTCGCGGTTCCGGACTGCAGCGCCAGAACCGCACGGCCACCGCGGCCGGCTGGATGTATGAACTGTTGAGCTGATTGTGCTATAATTCTCGCCCGCATCTCGTGGTCGTGCGGTAGTGTTCTCGCTTCCCGCGCCCTGGTTCCCGGGTTCGATTCCCGTCGGGGTCACGGATTTTCTCTGCCTCGTGATGGCTGGGTGTTGTGTGTTGTCCTTAGGTTAGTTAGGTTTAAGTAGTTCTAAGTTCTAGGGGACTAATGACCATAGATGTTAAGTCCCATAGTGCTCAGAGTCGTTTGAACCATTATAATTCTCGCACTTATCAGCTCCTGTAGTCTTCGAAGTGTGTGGATGATAGTTTTCCGAAAGTCTGATGGTATGTCGCCAGACTCATACGTTCTACACACCAACATTAAAAGTCGTTTGGTTGCCACTCCTCCCAACGATTTTAGAAATTGTAATGGAATGTTATCTATCCCTTCTGCCTTATTTGATCTTAAGTCCTCCAAAGATTTTCTAAATTCTGATTCTAATACTCGATTCCATATCTCTTCTAAATCAACTCCTGTTTCTTCTTCTATCACATCAAAGATATCTTCCCCCTCGTAGAGGCCATCAGTGGATTCTTTTACACCTATCCGATCTCTCCTCTGCGTATAACAGTGTAATTCCGGTTGTACTCTTAATGTTACCACCGTTATTTTAGTGTCACAGAATGTTCTTTGACTTTCCTGTATGCTCAGTCTGTTCTTCCGACAATCATTTCGTCTTGGCACCTTTGTACTTACTATTTATTTCATTCGTTAGTGACTTGTATTCCTGTATTCATGAGTTTTCGGGAACATTTTTGTACTTCCTACCTTTACGATCAAGTGAAGTATTTTTTCTGGCAGTCATGATTTTTTAGCAGTTCCCTTCCTTGAACCCATGTTTTCTTTCCAACTTCTGAGACAGCCCTTTTTAGAGATTTCCATCCTTCTGCAAGTGTACTACCTACTGGACTGTTCCTTGTTACTGCATCTAAGAGATACTCATAAAACAAAACGTGGAGGTAGCGTGTGACCCCAGGAGAATGGCGACAACCGCAAGCGCACTGCGGAACGCCCTCCAAACGAGGCGGTCCCGACCGCAGCGTGACGCACCTGCGTGCTGCGCCGGCCGCAGTCCTGTGGTTCCTGGCTCGATTCCCGACGGCACCGTTCCCTCTCGAAGCCTATATAGTGCCCCAGGTACAGCGCAGTGGGAACATGAGATCACACCCTACGCCTACAGTCATGTACTCATTGGATTGGGTGTGTGAGCGGTTGTTGGTTGACAACGATGAAAGGCACCCGAGATGTGCTTCATTCTCAGAAATTTCTTCTTCGGCCTCTTTTTTTTTGATACTATATACTAGCAAATTTCCTTTAGCGATAAATATTCACTTTGACTGTTCTTTGATTCTGCTTTTTATACGTTCACTGCTTTATCCGTCGTGCGCTATTTGGCTTCCAGCGATACCAGAATTCTTACCTCTACCACGTGGTCATCGGTTTAATGAAGATGGATGGTTTAGCACATGCCTTCTCAACCTGTTCCTCCTTCTAGTCACTCTTATACACATGTCCCTTTCTTAGTCTGTTCTGCGGAGAGACGTGTCATTCCTTTGTTTTCATTTGTTTTGAATACAGTCCAGAGACAGGTAGTGCTATTTTCATTGTTTTCTACAAGAAGTGGTTAGCAATCACAGTTTAGTCAATAATCAGCCGCCTTTAGTGAATTAGCAGTCTAGTTAAAAGTTGATTAAGTCTCTTCAGTAAATTGATTCCTTAGGATGGATAGGATGTGTGACTGCTGTGTACGCAGGAGGAGCTGGCCACTCTTCGCGAACAGCTGAGCGTGTTGATGGCCACGGTCAGCCGTCTTCAGGCTGCTGCCTCGGAGTGTAGCGGCAGTGGAGAGTCTGGTGCGTCGCAAGGTACACCCCAGGTGTTACATGCTTCACCCACTGTCCCTGCTGTCGAGACATCTTCGCGGGTACCGGGCACGGTTGGGCCACCCTCTCCCCAAGGGGAGTGGCGGGTTCAGCGGCGTTCGCGGCGCACGAGGCGGAGCGTAAATGTGGAGGCTGGCCGTGTGGCATCGCCCGCTCTGCCTGTGAGTGGACATGTGGCTGCTCCTTCAGCAAGGTCCGAGCAGGCACACGGGGGGAGGGGTTTATTGGTTATTGGGAGCTCCAACGTTAGGCGGGTGATGGAGCCCCTTAGGGAAATAGCGGAATGGTCGGGGAAGAAGGCCAGTGTTCACTCTGTCTGCTTGCTGGGGGGTCTCATCCGAGATGTGGAGGAGGCCCTACCGGCGGCGATGGAGAGCACTGGGTGCACCCGACTGCAAATTGTTGCTCATGTCGGCACCAATGACTCCTGCCGTCTGGGTTCAGAGGTCATCCTCAGTTCGTACAGGCGGTTGGCGGAGTTGGTGAAGGCGAAAAGCCTCGCACGCGGGGTGGAATCAGAGCTAACTATTTGTAGTATCGTTCCCAGAACCGATCGCGGTCCTCTGGTTTGGAGCCGAGTGGAAAGCTTAAACCAGAGACGAATCTGCGGAGAGCTAGGGTGCAAATTTGTCAACCTCCGCTATCGGGTGGAGAAATGTAGGGTCCCCCTGAATAGATCAGGCGTGCACTACACCCCTGAAGCGGCTACGAGGGTAGCGGAGTACGTGTGGAGTGCACATGGGGTTTCTTTAGGTTAGAGAATTCCCTCCCTAGGCCCGACAAGACGACTCCTGAGACGCAGCAAGGCAGGAGTAGGCAAAATGCAACAGGGAATAACAATATTAATGTGCTTATAGTAAACTGCAGGAGCGTCTATAGAAAGGTCCCAGAACTGCTCTCATTAATAAACGGTCACAACGCCCATATAGCACTAGGGACTGAAAGTTGGCTGAAACCACATGTAAACAGTAATGAAATCCTAAACTCAGACTGGAATGTGCACCGCAGAGACAGGCTGGACAGTGAAGGGGGAGGCGTGTTTATAGCGATAAGAAGTGCAATTGACAGAGATTCGAATTGTGAAATGATTTGGGTGAAGGTCACGGTTAAAGCAGGCTCAGTCATGGTAATTGGATGTCTCTATAGGCCCCCGGGCTCAGCAGCTGTTGTGGCTCAGCACCTGAAGAATAATTTGGAAAATATTTCGAGTAGATTTCCCCACCATGTTATAGTTCTGGGTGGAGATTTTAATTTGCCGGATACAGACTGGGAGACTCAGACGTTCATAACGGGTGGCAGAGACAAAGAATCCAGTGAAATATTTTTAAGTGCTTTATCTGAAAACTAACTTGAGCAGTTAAACAGAGAACCGACTCCTGGCGATAACATATTAGGCCTTCTAGTGACAAACAGACCCGAGCTATTTGAATCAGTTAATGCAGAACAGGGAATCAGCGATCATAAAGCGGTTACTGCATCGATGATTTCAGCAGTAAATAGAAATATTAAAAAAGGTAGGAAGATTTTTCTTTTTAGCAAAAGTCACAAAAAGCAGATTACAGAGTACCTGACGGCTCAACACAAAAGTTTTGTCTCAAGTACAGATAGTGTTGAGGATCAGTCGACAAAGTTCAAAACCATCGTACAATATGCGTTAGATGAGTATGTGCCAGGCAAGATCGTAAGAGATGGGAAAGAGCCACAGTGGTACAACAACCGAGTTAGAAAACTGCTGCGGAAGCAAAGGGAACTTCACAGCAAACATAAACATAGCCAAAGCCTTGCAGACAAACAAAAATTACGTGAAGCGAAATGTAGTGTGAGGAGGGCTATGCGAGAGGCTTTCAATGAATTCGAAAGTAAAGTTCTATGTACTGACTTGGCAAAAAATCCTAAGAAATTTTGGTCCTATGTCAAAGCGGTAGGTGTATCAAAACAAAATGTCCAGACACTCTGTGACCAAAACGGTACTGAAACAGAGGATGACAGACTAAAGGCCGAAATACTAAATGTCTTCTTACAAAGCTGTTTCACAGAGGAAGACTGCACTGTGCTTCCTTCTGTAGATTGTCGCACAGTTGACAAAATGGTAGATATCAAAATAGACGACAGAGGGATAGAGAAACAATTAAAATCGCTCAAAACAGGAAAGGCCGCTGGTCCTGATGGGATACCAGTTCGATTTTACACAGAGTGCGCGAAGGAACTTGCCCCCCTTCTTGCGGCGGTGTACCGTAGGTCGCTAGAAGAGCGAAGCGTTCCAAAGGATTGAAAAAGGGTGCAGGTCATCCCCGTTTTCAAGAAGGGACGTCGAACAGATGTGCAGAACTATAGACCTATATCTCTAACGTCGATCAGTTGTAGAATTTTGGAACACGTATTATGATCGAGTATGTCTTTTCTGGAGACTAGAAATCTACTCTGTAGGAATCAGCATGGGTTTCAAAAAAGACGGTCGTGTGAAACCCAGCTCGCGCTATTCGTCCACGAGACTCAGAGGGCCTTAGACACGGGTTCACAGGTAGATGCCGTGTTTCTTGACTTCCGCAAGGCGTTTGACACAGTTCCCCACAGTCTTTTAATGAACAAAGTAAGAGCATACGGACTATCAGATCAATTGTGTGATTGGATTGAGGAGTTCCTAGATAACAGAACGCAGCATGTCATTCTCAATGGAGAGAAGTCTTCCGAAGTAAGAGTGATTTCAGGTGTGCCGCAGGGGAGTGTCATAGGACCGTTGCTATTCACAATATACATAAATGACCTGGTGGTTGACATCGGAAGATCACTGAGGCTTTTTGCAGATGATGCTGTAGTGTATCAGGAGGTTGCAACAATGGAAAATTGTACTGAAATGCATGAGGATCTGCAGCGAATTGACGCATGGTGCACGGAATGGCAATTGAATCTCAATGTAGACAAGTGTAATGTGATGCGAATACGTAGAAAGATAGGTCCCTTATCATTTAGCTACAAAATAGCAGGTCAGCAACTGGAAGCAGTTAATTCCATAAATTATCTGCCAGTACGCATTAGGAGTGATTTAAAATGGAATGATCATATAAAGTTGATCGTCGGTAAAGCAGATGCCAGACTGAGATTCATTGGAAGAATCCTAAGGAAATGCAATCCGACAACAAAAGGAAGTAGGTTACAGTACGCTTGTTCGCCCACTGCTTGAATACTGCTCAGCGGTGTGGGATCCGCACCAGACAGCGTTGATAGAATAGATAGAGAAGATCCAATGGAGAGCAGCGCGCATCGTTACAGGATCATTTAGTAATCGCGAAAGCGTTACGGAGATGATAGATAAACTCCAGTGGAAGACTCTGCAGGAGAGACGCTCAGTAGCTCGGTACGGGCTTTTCTTAAAGTTTCGAGAACATACCTTCACCGAAGAGTCAAGCAGTATATTGCCCCCTCCTACGTATATGACCATGAGGATAAAATCAGAGAGATTAGAGCCCACGAGACTGGAATAGAAGGGAGAACCGATAGAGGTACTCAGGGTACCCTCCGCCACACACCATCAGGTGGCTTGCGGAGTATGGATGTAGATGTAGATTAGTATATATAATTTACAACTTCCTCTTGTAGCACCGAATCCTAATTGCTTAGGCTTCACTGTTTCCACGTTTTCCTCAAAACGTACATTCTCAGAAATTTGTATCTCAGAATAGAGCCAACATTTGATAGTAGCAGATTTGTCTTTGACGGAAACGGCATTACGTTTGCAAGGACGGCGATTTACTTATTGTCAGGCTTTTTTTAATTTTTGTTGTATAACACTTTACGATACGATGGAAACAGGTTTCGCACTCCAAAGGCCATCTAAAGATGCTATGGGCTTCGTTTGATGAACAAGTGTTCGTGCGTTGTCATCGGCAGTTAGTCTTTGAAAGCTGAAAGCGGTTATGATTGTATCATATAAAGTGACTGTGTCAAAATAATAAATACCATTTGTATTGGCCATGAATGACATCTTTGTTGACTAATCTGTTATTCATGCCCTCCTTCTATGGTTAGTGATGTATTTTGCTTACAGGGTAGCAGAATGCCCTAACATCTTGTCTTCAGCGTCTGTAAGTTTATTACTTATGTTATTGATGCTACTGATCACTACTTTGGTCTTTTTTACGTTATTGTCAATCTGTATGCTGTATGCTGTACTCATCAGACTCTTCATTCCATTCAACACGTCCTGTAATTCATCGTTACATTAACTGAGAAGAGCAATATCTTCAGCGAATCTTATACTGATATACTTCCACTCTAAATTATTTCAGTCATTGTTTCTGTGATGCCCGCATCTCGTGGTCGTGCGGTAGCGGTCTGGCTTCCCACGCCCGGGTTCCCGGGTTTGACTCCCGGCGGGGTCAGGGATTTACTCTGCCTCGTGATGGCTGAGTGTTGTGTGACGTCCTTAGGTTAGATAGGTTTAAGTAGTTCTAAGTTCTAGGGGACTGATGACCATAGATGTTAAGTCCCATAGTGTTCAGAGCCATTTGAACCTTATCCACTATAAATGGGAAAACAGTGCAGGCTTTTCCTTTTTTCTTTATTCTTCTACAAACCGAAGTTTAATGCTTTCATTCACAGTGTAATTACGTTTCCAATAGAAGCAATTGTTGAAATTCACAGCGTAGTACGATACGATGGACATACTACCTGTATGATGTTATATCTGCTGCAACTGAATGCCTCTTTACACTAGCTTTGTTGAAAATAATGATCATTTCATGCAGCTGACGCTTCTCGTCTTTCTTACAACACCTGTTACACAATGTGCACTCGACAGCCCAAGGAGAGGACGCACCTGAACTCCACCTGAATAATTGCAACCAATATAGCATAGATCTGTTGTAGATCCTCTGAACCCTATCCGGTACAGTCATTCCACTATACACGAAGGGGACCACATGAGACCACTAGAGAACATTGCTCTTTATGGCAGTCAGTCCAGACGTAAACAAATTCCGTCATACTACAAATATTAGGGAACATGGCACAGATGAGATAGTCTTAAACACTTGTAAATTTAAGTGCGTTACAATAAATGACATAAGTCTTACTCATTACGTAACACGACGAGTTGTTGTCCTTTATCCAAATCTGAACCCACTGTTAGCCAAATAAAGCTTGCATGTCTGATCGAGACTCGACTAGAAATAAAGAAATGTAAAATACCGAAGTGTTTACCAGTATTACTTTACAAAGCCGAATGTTCCGACCTGGAAACAAATGACGATACGTTTAGTGCTGTTCTGGGAACCTCATGGAGCTTATATTGCCCCTAATAAGTAACCATGAAAGATATGCAATAAAGTGCAGTGTACAAGTGTGAAACGTCATGAAGTGAAGCTGTGGTGAAGGATGGGGAGTATAAACCAGTACCTATATGAATTTTTAACCAAACAGAATCAGATATCAAACGACGATAGAAATGGATTTTTCCTGGCAGGCAATCGAACATGTAACCTTTCGCTACAGTCTTATAGCTACGAATAGACATGAAATATTTATTTTTTCTTCACCAATAGCAAGATGCGCACATTTTGGGATAGAGGTGACGCTGCCGGTTGTTCTGTGGTGTCTGGGACCCCTACTCCGAACATATCGAAGTTGTTGACCCTACACAGAGACGTATCAGGTATCCAATTCTCGTCCACTAGTAGTTAAAATAACGTCGTTTTCGGGTAGCTGGAGGAGTCTGGCATTGTAAAGAAGCAGCGACATGATTGGACAGTATAGTGTCGAAGGCTTCAGATCCAAAGAAAAATTGGAATCCTAGCTCGAATACCAGTCCGCTGCGAAAATTTTCAAAATCTCTAGGTCACTTAAAATAAGAAATGAGGAACCTATTATCTTACATGACGATTGGTGTCTGAACTAAAATAACATTGGCAGGGTAACAAAGCTTATCAAAGACAGAGTTTCAGCAAGCAGCGACTTCCGCCTCTGACAGCCAAAACAAATCCAATTTTTTCCAGTCAGTAGTGAATTGATATGTTCATTGATGATGTGGAACCATGACACAGTCTTGTGTTCTTTATTGACGTTACTTTAGGTGCAGAGAGTCTGTTCACGCCCGTTAAAAACCGGCATGCAGAGCGGGGATCGAACCCACACCACAATCATTAAAGGCTAGCCACTGTCCAACCAACCACCAACCACTACATGTGATAGCATCATGTTTTCGTGATAATGTGGTGATCAGCATACGATAGGAGAAGTGTTGAATTCCACTTGAGCTGCTGAGCTGTGGTTGTAAATAAACTGTTCGTAGTCTAGTAGTCACCATCATGCAGTGTGAAAGCAAAGCCTTAATATCAATCTCACCATTTTCTTTTCTTTTTCAAGCTCTATACCGTTCGTCAGTTAAGAGCATTTCTTTCAGTTACCCAATGGGTAACGCTATTAATATACACTGCCCTGATACAACTTTTGCCTCATCGTAATGCCATAAAACGAATCACTATCTTAATTAAACGTAAATTCTTTTGTCACTCTCAAGTAGTTTTACTGGACTACAACACAAATAAGAAAATTTGGCTGTGAGGGTAGTTGCTGAATGAAACACAGCTGACAGTGTATCCAGCTACACAATTTCACTAACAACACAGCTAGCTCTTTATTCCCATGAAGTAATGAGTGTTGTCGACAAGAGATCTCAGATCGATTCCACATTCCTAGATTTCCAGAAGGCGTTTGATACCGTTCCTCAAGAGCGACTATTAATCAAATTGCGTGCATGTGGAGTATCGTCTTAGTTGTGTGACTGGATTCGTGATTTCCTCTCAGAGAGGTCACAGTCCGTAGTGACAGACGGTAAATCATTGAGTAAAACAGGAGTGATATCGGGCGTTAGTCAAGGCCCTCTGCTGTTCCTGATTTACATAAATTATCTAGGTGATGATCTGAGCAGCCCCCTGGACTGTTTTCTGATGACGCTGTAATTTACCGTCTAGTAAAATCATCAGACGATCAATTCCAATTACAAAATGATCTAGAGATACTTTCTGTATGGTACTATAAGAGGCGATTGGCACTAAACAAAGAAAAGTGCTAGGTCATCCACATGGGTACAAAAAGAAATCCGATAAATTTTGGGTATACGATAATTCGCACAAATCTAAGGGCCATGAATTCGACTAAATACCTAGAAATTACAATTACGAGCCCCTTAAATTGGAAATACCACATAGATAATATTGTGGGGAAGGCGAAACAAAGACTGCGCATTGTTGGCGGAACACATAGAATATGCGACAAACCCACTAAAGAGACAGTCTACATTACACTTGTCCGTTATCTGCTGGTATATTGCTGCACAGTGTGGGACCCTTACCATGTAGGATTGACGGAGGACATCGAAAAAGTGCAAAGAAGAGCAGCTCGTTTCGTGTTATCGCGCAATAGGGGTGAGAGTGTCACTGATATGATACGCGAGCTGGGGTAGCAGTCATCGAAACAAAGGCGGTTTTCTTTGCGGTGAGACCTCTTTATGAAATTTCAGTAACCAACTTTCTCTTCCGATTGCGAAAATTTGTTGACACACACCTACGTAGGGAGAAATGATCATTATAATAAAATAAGAGAAATGAGAGCTCGAACAGAAAGATTTAGGTGTTCCTTATACCCACGCGCCATTCGAGAGTGGAATGGTAGAGAAGTAGTATGAAATTGGTTCGATGAACCCCCTGCCAAGCACTTAAGTGTGAACTGCAGAGTAACCATGTAGATGTAGATGAAGATTAACAAATTTGTGTATTTTCAGCAGCAGTTCCGTAGTGTTTCATGTTTCGTGCCCTTAGATCTACTGGTTACTGAACGTAGCGAGACTTCTTATGATGAAAACCTCTCTTAAGATGTCTTACTTAGTTCGATATCTGTAGATATCACAGAGTACGTAAAATGCTACTCTCGAGCGAATTTGGTACAGAGAGATACTGCCTCTTTCTAGTGCTTCGACATTTTCAATGAGCAATCTAACAACTGCAGCGTTTATCGCCTCTTCTTTGCACTTCTCATGATAATTCGGAATGTAGGCAACGAGATGAGTTGCAGCTATTGCATGAAAGTATTCTCCCCTGTTGTAAACATATATTTGATAAGCAGACGAAACAGCAAACTGTAATTCATTCAGAACCTTTGATTGGTATACAAGGAGCATATCTAGTGCGTCTCGCAAGATAATTCTTAGTCACTCCAGGAAGTAAACAAACTAGTCGCAACGTCACCAGATATGTTCCACTGTGTTTTCATGACACTACCATAGTCACAGCGTGTGGATTATGTTTCTACAGGCATTATCTTTCTTGAGCGGGCTAACAATATAGGGTTGCATTTCGTGCTTGAACCATCCAGCGGCTTGATTACTTTAGCTAAGACGTCATGATTAGTATTCTAGTACATACGGTAAGGGAGAAGTATGATATTTGCTCAGACCACCGCAATACATAAAGAAAATGAAAGTACTCCACGGAGTTACTGATCCTTTTTTTAACATTGATGTGTACCAGGAGGTGTGAACGTAAGTTATGCTCCATCGTTGTGAAATACCTCGAAATGTATTATCTATTGACACGAAACCAGCATGGATTTGTGAAGCATCACTCTTGTGAGACATAGTTGACACTTTATTCGCACAATATGCTGCGTACAGGAACTCTCAATTGATTCCATACTAATAGTTTCAAAAAGGCTTTAGATATTATTCCTCATAAGCGGCTTCGAACCACATTGTCTTGTTATGGACTATCGTCTGAGCTGTGCCACTGGATTCGTGATTTCTTGCCTCTAAGAGCGCAGTTGACAGTAAGTGACGAGATGTCACCTAGTGAAACTTCAGTGATGATTGTGATTCCGCAAGTAAAAGGATATTGACTTTCTGCTGACAATCGTAACACTTCTCTTAGATTTGTGGCAGGTAATAACCCCGTTTAGTAACTTCGTCAGAAGAGCAAGGAGAACTGCAAAATGATGGCAAAATATGTCTTCAAGGTGCAAATAGTGATTGTAAACAATAAAATGTGTGAGGTTCTCCATGTGAATACCAAAAAAATTCCGTTAAAGTTCACTTAAAACACCTACAATATCTTGTACATCCTCTTCGTGAGTATATCTGTGTGGCATGCGATAATAGTGGGACAAGGCCGGTGCGGCCATACTCTCCATTCTTGTGAAACGTATTCAAGATAGCGGATCCAAGAGGGCGGCGATAGATATGGCAACGTCGCATAGCGGAAAGTTCAAATGTTGGGGGAAAAGTAGGTCAGCTTGGGTACCTCCACTAACCTAACCCCCTCCTCCCTCCCTCCCCCAGAAAATGATGGAATGTTTAAATTTCTGTAGGACAATGCGACACATCATGGCAAAATCAACAAACCTTAGAAAATGGCGGGAAAATAACTCACTTGGGCCACCTCCACTAACCTAAGTCGTCAGACAGCCACCTCTTCCTAGGAATGGAAGGGCAAAGGACTCAGCTTGTGCTGGGAGGCTGGATAGGATGGATGTAAGATTTTATTCTGAATGCATTGTTTATTTAAACAATTTGAGGCAGTAGCTCCATCCATTGCGTCCACCATGAGGTCTGTGGCCCAACTAACCTAGTGCCTAGTGCACAGTACTGCCAAAAGAGGGCGCTGTCATCCCTTCCATGACGTAATCCAAGATGGCGGTGAGGTGGTGAAAAGTGGGGGAAGAAGGACTCAGCCTACGCTGGGGTGATGCAGTGAGGAAGGAGTGTACTTTATTTATTTTGGAACAGTTTATTTAGGGATGGATTTCATGTGGTTTATTTATTACACTGCTACAAAGAAACTCACCTGACATGCTTGGAGTCACGCTACATTGCTTACAGACGTGCAAACTACACGTAAATTATCGAAATAACCCAGTACATGGATGTGCAAACATGCAAAAAAGTCCATAAATTACCGAAATTACCCCACGTAAATTATCGAAATAACCCAGTACATGGATGTGCAAACATGCAATAAATTCATAAATTACCGAAATTACCCCAGACGTCATGTGTCCACCATGAGGAATGGGGCTCAGTTGACCTAGTACACAGTACTGCCCCAGAGGGCGCTGTCATCCCTTCTATGATGTAATCCAAGATGGCGGTGAGATGGAGAGAAATGGTGCGGAAAGGGCTCAGCCTATGTTGGTCTGCTGTAGAGAGGAAGGAGTGTAATTTATTTTTGATCAAATTTTTCAGGTAAAGATTTCATGTAGTTCATTTATTACACTGATACAAAAAAAACTCATCCTGTTGTGCTTGGGGTCACGCTACATAGCTCACAGACCTGCAAACTATACGTAAATTATCGAAATAATCCAGTACACTGATGTACAGACACGCAAACAACACGTAAATTATCAAAATAACGCATGTAAAATGCTCTACAGACATGCTCAGTAACACTAAATTGTCGAAATAATGCAGTGCTTAGCCTACAGACCAGCAAACTACTCTTAAATTACAGAAATAATGCATATACGGTGCTCTGCCAAAACGCTCGCAACACTTAAACAGCCAAAAATAATGTAGTGCACAAACACTCAGTGCACATAAAAAACGCTATCATCAACCACAACATATCACAGACTCCAACACGTGCACATGCCAATTCTGACGCAAGCCTCCGCTGGAGAGACGAGTGCAGGGTAAGAGCCATTGCTATCAGTCAACTAACACCTACATCCAGCAGGTGAAAGTCGCTTCTGTTTTTGGGTATACTGTTAGAGTTATACTGACGTCAGATGTCTATGTAAATAAGTGCCAAGACATACTCTAGGCCACGCTTGTGTGTTTACCGTTGCTGGCGTGATACCTCTCCACCTGTGGATACTGACGTCATTCGTTGCACGATTGAAACCTGTTCCAGTGCTTCCCAGAATAGTACAGGGTGAATTATTCCTTGCAGTCCTAACGGGACATGTGAGATGCCTCCAGCCGCACACCTGTTTACTGTGACTCATGTCTACCCGCAAGTCCAGTGTCAGGTGAGAGTTGTCTGCACAGGTGCTCACCTGTGCAGGCGCCTCTAAAGGTTTCTCAATGTTATACTAATGTCACATGGCTATGTACATAACAGCCAAGTTGACCTCTCAGATATTGTAAAGTGTCGAATAAATAGTTAACAGACGCTTTTGTAGAAGCTCTCGTGATGTCTCAGCTTGTTCGTATGGAAATTATTGTCCTAACAGAACCTATTTACAAAAATAGCCCAGAATAACGCCGATAGCATTCCCCCTGATGGTCCTAACGTGGGAACCCGTCCATCACGTGTTACCCTTCCAGGAAATAGTTAAGTCCTGCTTTCAACATACATCTCCAAAACTGCAAATGTTCTCACCGCAATATAGACTCTCCTATGTCCCAGCGCAATGGATGTCTTGTGAATGAATGGAGCATTCTGGTTGGCTCTTACATAATTTGTCCACAAAAATTACTGATGCTGCTGTTGTGGAAGCACTGTCCACCTTTTTCTTTCTGCAGACAGTGGCAAAACTATTTTGTACAGATCGCCATATTGCACTATTGCACTGACAGCTACACCATGCAATGTGGCCTACATATCGTGGAATACTGTGACAGCAAAGGGAAAGAGTATGTTAAGTCATAAGAATGATACAGTTATTTCTGTTTCTAGAGCCACAGCTGTCAGCAGATTGTATTTCCTATATTTTGCTCATTGTCGAATGTCGTCTGAGTGAGATCATAATCATAATATTATATTGTAAGTACAGTAATGAAATATATATGTGGCTGGTTTCCTAGGATGATTCTGTCTATACGTGCTTGGCATGCAGCGCTGTGACCTGTGGCTGGAATTATTTACAATTCTGACAAACAGTAGGAGCTGTCTGAATGGAGAGGCCTGTTGGAATACAGGAATCTAGCTAACTTAACTGTGTCGTCCTCTAGACGGCTGGATTGCGAAATAATACTTAGTACGTGTTGGACAGCTTTCGTCATTGCGTGGAAATTTCAGAAGGTTCAGTATAGATGAGTGTCTGCAATGGACTATAATTACCTCCCATTTAAATTGTCCAACTGACTGCTCCTGCACATTTTGCACCTTTATTTAGTTAAGAGAACGTCGATTGTGGTGTGTGCATCTAGCATGTGAAAGACAGGTGGAAGACACGTTCACTGGTTGTATAGCTATGAGAAAAACCTTAGTTGACTTTGTAAATTATAGCAATGATTTGGAATCTGTTACATAATTGACATCAGTATTCACAAATGGAGATTTAGGTTTCCTGTACTTTTTTTAGAGTTCTCACATAAAGATCTTCATAGATGGGATAAGTTTCTGGTTACTCGGTGATTAACAGCATGCTATATCTCTCAAAAGTTTCGGGGTTTCTAGAGAAATAATTTCCAGTCTATATCTTGGGAATTATACTGTGTGAGCGATACTAACACTATGCAAGTGAGATTGCTGTGTGCTTGATATCGAGAAGTATAGCGAAAATTCCTGCAAACCATGTGAAATCTATATTCTTGTAATCCCAGAGTCTGGAGATGGTGTAGAAAACAAGCAAGCATACAGGTCAGGGCCAGAAGCAGTAACGTCTTTTGCTGAGAGGAAATGAGTCCATCTTTGCACAACAATTCGATGGGTGACTTTGGTCCACTGAGAGTGCTCAGGTCACACATTGGGAGCAGATGACTTGCGAGCGCCCGATTTCGCTGGTTATATCTCATGCTGCGAAGAGTATAAACGGTGCAGTGTATCTTCACATCATATGTATGAGTGTCTCATGATCAATAGCTATATAAATGACACAAAAGGGGCGATTTTTAAGGCGCAGGATACGAATTGTTTGATTACTACATCGACACAGTATATGGTGATATATTGCTGGGTTGGAGACCAGTTTCACACTCTCATGTTCAAGTCTCCATTGTCAGTGAGAGAGCAATGTAATTCAGTCCCTTAGTGCAGGTGCTTATCCCGTCTGTCTTCTGAGCATATGTACATGTGCCTGGGGGTCGATAGCTGTACTAACGATGCAAATGGAGCGATTTTGTATGATGGAGGATACGCATTTTATCTTTAATACATCGACACAGTACTCGCCGATATATTGTTGGGTTGGAGATCTGTTTCACGCTGCACAGGATTAGCTGAGCGGTCTTAGGCACTGCAGTCATGGACTGTGTGGCTGGTCCCAGCGGAGTTTAGAGTTCTCCCTCGGGCATGGGTGTGTGTGTTTGTCCTTAGGATAATTTAAGTTAGGTAGTGTGTAAGCTTAGGGACTGATGACCTTAGCAGTTAAGTACCATACGATTTCACACACATTTGAACATTTGAACACACATTTGTTTCACATTCTGATATTCAAGCTTCCGTCCTCAGTGGCAGAGCAATGTAACTGAGTACGAGTCTTTCCATATTTGACGATCTGTAAGCCACTTTGCATTGTTTAACTGTCAGTGCAATATGGTGATCTATACAAAATAGTTATGCTGGTGAACGTTTCGTCTGCAGAAAGAAAAAGGTGGACAGTGCTTCTACACAAGCAGCATCAGGAACTTTAGTGGACCAATTACGTAGAAGCCAATCAGAATGCTCCATTCTTTCACAAGACATCCTTTGTGCAGGGACATAGGAGCCTCTTTATAGCAATGACAACGCTTGCAGTTTCAGAGCTGTGTGCTGAAAGCAGGACTTAGCGATTTCCAGGAAGGGTAATACATTATGGACTTGCTGCGCTAGGACCAACTGGAGGAATGCATTTGACGTTTTTCTGGGCTATTTTTGTAAACAGGTTCTATTAGGACAAGAATTTCCATGCAGACAATCTGAGACATCATGAAAGGTCCTAAAAAGCGACCATTAACTATTTCATTTAACAATTTCCGAGAGGTCGACTTGGCTCTTATTTACACAGACATGTGACGTCAGTATGACATTGAGAACCTTTTAGGTGTGCCTGCACGCATGAGCTGCTATGATGACATCTCTTGCTTGTTGCTGAACTTTCTGGGAGACATGAGTCACAGTCACACATGCAAGGCCGGAGGCATCTCATATGTCCTGTTAGGACCACTGGGAACATTTCTCCCTGTGCTATTCGGGGAACCATTGGAACAAATTTCTGTAGTGGGACCTGTGATGTCAGTATCCATATGTAGAGAGGTATCGAACCACCAACAGTGAACACATGTGCACGGCCTAGAGGGTTACTTGACACTTATTGACAAAGACACCTAATGTTAGTATGACACTCAAAGAACACTAACTGTATACCTGAAAATAGAAAATATCGGCCTGAGAGCAAAGGTTCGCACCCTTGCGTTCGTCTTTCCAGCGGAGGCTTGCAACAGCATTGGCATGTGCATACATTGGAGCTTCTGATACGTTGTGGTTGACGATAGTTCGAAGGTATTTTTATGTGGACTGAGTATTTGTCCTCTACCTTATTTTAGGCTGTTTAAGCGTTGTGAGCATGTTGTTAGAGCATTATATATGCATTATTTCGGTGATATGAGGCTTGGTCTTTACCTGCCAATTTCTTGGAAGAGGTAGCGGTTGGACGAATTAGGTTAGCGGAGGTGGCTCAAGTGAGCTTTTATTCCACCAGTTTCTCAGGTTAGTGGAGATAGCAGTGGTCTGTTGCATTGTCCTGCTGGAATATGATTGTCCCGGTATTTTCTGGTGGAGGGGGGAGGGGAGGGAATTTGGTTAGTGGAGGTAGCTCTACTGACCTATTTTCCCACCAAAATTTGAAGTGTCCCCCACAACGTCATTGAAATATTGCCGTATCTATCACCACCATCTTGAATACATATGACTACAATTGAGAGTGAGGCCACACCCGCCTTGTCCCACTACTTGCAATCCCTACGATGGAGCATTCACAGAAGACATCCAAAAATTTCGAACGAAGGTAGCTAGTTTTTATCATCAGGAAATATGTGACATTGTGTTTTCACTAAATTTCGATAGCCAACCTACTATGCTGAACACCACGATATTTTGTTTACCCCAACATAGATCTCTTAAGAGATATCAGTGATTGTAGTTGCTCATTATTATCATGCCAATTTTGAAAGGGGAATGGTACAGAAAAATGCGACTGTGGCTTAAAGAACCCGATGCGAGGCATTTATTTCTGAATTGCAGAGTATTCGTGTAGATGTGGAGTATCAAGGGAGTGTTAGCAGGAAGGAGGGGGGATTTAGAATGGATACAAGTGTAGAAGCTTGCAAAGTATTCCTTATCTAGATGTATGCGACAGTTCGATTTGTCTTATCACAGAGAGAAAAGGAAGGAAGGTTCTCAGAAGAAAGACTGGATTATGGGAAAGGGGCTTTAGGGGAATACATTTTCATAGGTTTGAGAGGACAAAAAGGAAGCAGAAATTAAATGAGAACGTGTAGAGTCAGTAGAAACCACTAGTGAATTGTTTGGTGAACACACTAGAAGGGCAACTGAAGTGATAATGTAAGAGATCGAGAAAGAGAGAGTGAGAGAGGGAGTGTAGGAGGAATTAACAATGAACAAATCTTACGTGAAAACGTTTTCGTAATTTCTGGAGGAAGGAGGTTGTATTATTGGATGGAGGGGAAGAGAGAGATGTGTTTCAAATAAGACAAAATACTTTTATAGTGTCCATCTAAACAGATTATTTTCTTTCTCCACAGTGTATAAATGAAATAAAAATAAAATATTTAACAAACTATATATTCAAAAGAAACTCACGTCAGTTAAAAAGGCAACTCAGAGGAAAACTAACTCAAATGCGTCTTGGGGGGTTGGATTGGGTAGTTTGGGGGAAGAGACCAAACAGCAAGGTGATCGGTCGCATCGGATTAGGGAAGGATGGGGAAGGAAGTCGGCCGTTCCCTTTAAAAGGAACCACCCCGGCATTGGCCTGGAGCGATTTAGGGAAATCACGGAAAACCTAGATCAGGATGGCCGAACACGGGATTGAACCGTCATCCTCCCGAATGCGAGTCCAGTGTGCTAACCAATGCGCCACCTCGCTCGGGAAATGTGTCTTGGCACAGAATCTGTAAGCCGTCGGACATAACAATATGAACATGCAGCATCGTCCCAGGCTTTAAGAACGCAGTACCAAAGAGCGTCATCTGTATTTGGTTTGGTTCGTGACCAGTTCTCTGTTATCGTTCTGACAAACTGAGACCACAGGCTTTCCATATGGTTCATGTAAGCAGCCCATGGCGGCCACTCCATGACGTTGAAACCAATCGCGGAGAGCTGCTGCTGAAGGAATGCTAATTTGTGAATGGGAGAATGGTCCAGTTGCAGTGTGAAGTCCCCTCCTGTGTACAGCATTCGCTCTGACAGAAGCATCACATTTTGCAATAAGTGGGCGTATTGCTCGATGTCGAGAATTTCTTCTATCCTGTGGATAATTCCTGCTCCTCTCACCGAAATCTATCACCAGCAGGAAACAGCCGCTCAATTGGTCTCGTAGTGGTTACATATTCGCGCCGATGGCGGCTTTTGAACGACTGTTAGCCGTCGTGTCACTCGAGCCTGGGGAAGTTGCTCTTCTGTTGCCACTGCTTCGCATTCAGAACGAAATTTTGTTTGCTCTTATACACTAGCTCCCTGTGCTCCTGCTGTAAGCTCATTTGCTTCCTGACGAGGCAGAAGTTCTTTCGGTATAGCCTCTTTCAGTGTAGTTCCTCCACCATTCATTTGCAGTGGTATGTGGCACGCCATACCTTCTGCCAGTTTCTCTGATGTAATATCCATCTTCTTCGATAATAGCGACAACTCTACCTCGAGCTGATCTCTCCCTTTGTGCCATACCAACAAGCGGCCGGATATGTATTTCTGCTTGCCGCTATTATACTGGCCCAGACCACTGAGGAAAATTCTGGAAGTGTTACTTTTGGGTGAAGTTAACTATATTACCGTATTTCAAATGCAAGTGTACCAGCCACATTTTCTGCCTTGTGGCCGTTACTCTTCCCATTACCTGCCGTGGTCACTAACGTAATTTCAGCCAGCATCCTTTCCTCGCCTGTTGTCGCTGTCCAACGTAATGTGTAGTTTTGACGGCTAACACATATTTATATTGTTGATAATCACGTTCGTAACCTTTTGTGTTTAAGTTCTTATGTACCGATTGGTGGCAAGCAAGTCGGCTTGTCGGTCAGTCCGTGGCTGTCCCCTGGTTGGGTTCCGGCGGATCAAGTGTAGTTGGGCTCACCACCTGTCTCACCTAAGTAAACGACGGCAGACCGACCTCCCTGGAGTCTTCTGAGTGCCGTTTTCTTTATTGTCCTTCTCACCGGCGTTTAATTGTCTGTTTATAATCTATCATAGCCAACGATTTACTGCATTTTTGAATTTTGGAAAATTTGTGGGCCCTCAGCCACTTAAATACTTATTAAAAAAACAAAAAAGACTTTGTAGCCTTTTGCATATGAAAGGTAATGGCTATTTATTTTAAAATGTTGAAACTTTTATTGTGGGCCTTCAGCCGTTTGTATTGCATCTTGTTTATAATTGTCTGTTCATCCTTGTTTTGAGGCTCTCACATAGTCTGTGTGTTAGTTATTTTTATTTGCAACTTTAATTGCATATATTTAACACTTGAGATTTATCTTATTCTTTAAGATTTCTTGTTTGGAGGCCTTTAGCAGTGAAATAATGGCCTTTTTGAAACTCGTAGTCCTAAAGGTTCAGCTATGTTACGTTTTGGTTTTAAAGGTGTTATTTAATTACAATATTTTACAATTTTGAGTTAACCTGACAGACACCTTATTTGGCCCTTTGCACAATCCTAATGACATGTTCTGCCCAGCGGGTTTAGCAGGCGTTTCAGTTATGTTTGTGGAACGAATTTATATCAACACAAGGTCGAGAAGTATTTGATTAACTTTAGAGAACATGCCGCTGTAACGTAGTTTCTGCCAGTGTGTAAGTAGGCTGTTTTTTATTGGTTTTTTTATTGGTAACGCCACATAGCGCCACTGTATGAAAAATCACTGGCTGTGCTGTGTGCAGTCAGTGGCTGGTTGCCATTGTTGTAATACTCGCCATTGTAGTGTTGGGCAGCTGGATGTTAACAGCGCGCAGCGTTGCACAGTTGGAGGTGAGCCGGCACCAGTGGTGGATGTGGGGAGAGAGATGGTGGAGTTTTGAAATTTGTAAGACTGGATGTCATGAACTGCTGTATATATTATGACTATTAAGGTAAATACATTATTTGTTCTCTATTAAAATCTTTCATTTGCTAACTATGCCTATCTTTTATTTAGCTGGCAGTAGTGGCACTCGCAGTATTGCAGTAGTTGGAGTAACGAAGATTTTGGTGAGGTAAGTGATTTGTGAAAGGTATAGGTTAATGTTAGTCACGGCCATTCTTTCGTAGGGATTTTTGAAAGTCAGATTGCGTTGCGCTAAAAATATTGTGGGTCCGTTTAAGCACATTCGTGTATAAATTTTCTAAGGGGACGTTTCATATGTCGACCCGTAGCCGAGGATACCTCACTGGAATCTTCTAATTTTTTGTGTAGTTTGTGTAATTAGTGTAGATTATGTTTGTTGCTAGCGCGTAATTGTAGAGAGAATCTCCTTTGTAGTTATAGTCTTTCATTGTTGTACAGTAAAACAGGTGTGGCACGCATGTATATTTGAACCAAGTACTTCACAGCTGCGCTTGCAATTAACTATATATTATTTTCAGTGCTATGTTAGTGTGTTCTCTTATTTTAGCTCTTCAAATTGTGTTTTTCTGTGTTGTTGTTTGAAATACTGTGACAATAATGGCATGTGAAAAATGTAATACTAGGCTCCAAAGTATAACGACGCGCGACAACAAAGAAACAGACAATGACTCGCACCGCATTCAGCCACTTGCGCCGGCTGGCTTAGCGAAAAATAACATAGACGCTAACCTTGAACAAATTTTAGCATTCCTTACTGACGTATACAACATGACAATTGCTTCGAAGTTGAAACTCTGTGCACTAGAAAGGGTTGTATTTGTACATTCTTACTTGTTAGTTGCACGATTATGTAACGACCATAAGGCTCACATACTTAGAACATTTACCAGTACTGCTAATGAGATTTTAATGCAACATTTTGGCTTACTTGAAAATACATTCTGGATTTAAAGTACTTTCTGTGAGATACGAGATGACGCAGTGGTTAGTATATGTGACAGCTACACGATTATATCACGACGCTACTAATGAGAGACAATTTACAATGTTGCTTTTGCGGTGTATCTGTTTTATATCTGCACAGTTTTTCTGAATTATTCTGGAAAGTAAAACATGTTTTAGTAGTAACTTTTTTGGTATAGCTACAATGAGACAGCCTTTTCCGTAGCACAACAATACATTACAGCACATTACTTTCTTCATCACGGCAATAAGCGTAATAACTAAGATATCTATACCCAAAGCATTTCACTTTTGTTTATCATGAGGTACGTACATTGACTTCTGCAGAACTTAGCTTTCGGAGGACGATAACTACGACACTTCCATAGAGACTATCTTACAACAAGACGCACAGTTTAGCGCTACAGTACACGTATTTGAGTGATTATTTTTGTACTTAAAACATGTATTTATAAAGATATTTGAAGTACAATGATACAAAGGTTTTCCGTGATTCATTTCATTCCATTGCTGTAATCTGTAACACCTGAGGGTATAATTACATTAATCCTCATGGGGGTACACGCTTACTCTGTGTACCATGTGTAGGGCAAGCACAAGGAGCCGTAGCTAATATGGTATTTGCTTATACAACTTTACACATCGGTACCATATTTCTCTAACACAGTATTACACAGCTATCTGATCATTTAACTGAGAGAGACAAATATTTATTTTACTACATCAGTGACAGATGTTTACTTAATTACACGTTTCGATAATTTCACATTTATGAAATTGTATTTTGTCTGTACTTAGTGAAATGTTCATATATTTTCAGAACAATTTTGATACTATGAGACCTTTGAATGATGTATTTGGTACGGAATCATGATTTTTTTAGTACGTTTGAGGCAGATGACACTTTTGACATGAGCAGAGAATTTTTTTAGGTTTTGAAATTATTGGAGGAAGCTACGACGATTTTGAGAATTTGACTGAGGTGTTATGATGTTGTTCTTACGATGACTGTGTATTACGCTGTTGCGGTATGTTTATGATCAATAGGCTGATGCTATGTGAGAAATTTGATTATGAAGAAGTGTATACGAATATGTATATGTATAATAATGTAAGGAATAGTGAGTAGTGGTTAGGGACTCTGATTTGTGGAAAAGGTTGTTGGAAACCAATAATCGTACTTTAAGAGCTATGAAATGTATCTAAATGAGTGAATGTATCACAATGCCGGCGAAAATTTTTTGGACACTGTTATATTTACAGGATTTTGTTTCTACCGATTTGCAAAGCAAATTCTCGACCTGTGAAATTTTTATATGAGACTGCCATTGTAGTGCGACTGTATTCGTGATTTGCTGTCAGGAAGGTCGCAGTTCGTAGTAATAGACGGCAAATCATCGAGTAAAACTGAAGTGATATCAGGTGTTCCCCAGGGAAGCGTCCTGGGACCTCTGCTGTTCCTGATCTATACAGATGACCTGGGTGACAATCAGAGCAGGTCTCTTAGGTTGTTCGCAGATGATGCTGTAATTTACCGTCTAGTAACATCATCCGAAGACCAGTATCAGTTGCAAAGCGATTTAGAAAAGATTGCTGTATGGTGTGGCAGGTGGCAGTTGACGCTAAATAATGAAAAGTGTTAGGTGATCCACATGAGTTCCAAAAGAAATCCGTTGGAATTCGATTACTCGATAAATAGTACAATTCTCAAGGCTGTCAATTCAATTAAGTACCTGGGTGTTAAAATTACGAACAACTTCAGTTGGAAGGACCACATAGATAATATTGTGGGGAAGGCGAGCAAAAGATTGCGTTTCATTGGCAGGACACTTAGAAGATGCAACAAGTCCACTAAAGAGATAGCTTACACTACACTCGTTCGTCCTCTGTTAGAATATTGCTGCGAGGTGTGGGATCCTTACCAGGTTGGTTTGATGGAGGACATCGAAAGGGTGGAAAAAAAGGGCAGCTCGTTTTGTATTATCACGTAATAGTGGAGAGAGAGTGGCAGATATGATACACGAGATGGGATGGAAGTCATTACAGCAAAGACGTTTTTCGTCGCGGCGAGACCTTTTTACGAAATTTCAGTCACCAACTTTCACTTCCGAATGCGTAAATATTTTGTTGAGCCCAACCTACATAGGTAGGAATGATCATCAAAATAAAATAAGAGAAATCAGAGCTCGAACAGAAAGGTTTAGGTGTTCGTTTTTCCCGCGCGCTTTTCGGGAGTGTAATAGTAGAGAGAGAGTATGATTGTGGTTCGATGAACCCTCTGCCAAGCACTTAAATGTGAATTGCACAGGAGTCAAGTAGATGGAGATGTAGCGGAAAATGGTGTCGTAAATATTCCGGTAAGAAAGTTAAGTGACCACGTGCACGAAATGCGCCGTGGGCACCCAGCTGCGCGACAGCCACCTGGAAACAAGCCATTAGTGTGTGCGTTTCAGAGGCACAAGAAAAAAAAAAGAGGCCATTATCCTCGCTATTAACATTCCTGTGTAGAAAGCATCGCAAAAACGACACGCTCATTACTTGGAAAAGATACTTATTTACATCTGCACACCTGATAATGACAAGCGTCTTTCTACGAGAGTTGAGGGAATTTGTACTAACTTATGAAATGTCACATGACTATTGAATGATATTTTTATGCTTTGCCTTTCACAGTTGCTTATTTCATTTGATATCTGGTTTCCAGCTGTGTTGAAACATTGGTTTTGTAAAATAAAATAAAATGCATTTGCTACTGTGAACACTTTCTGTCAACAGATCTATTAAATAATCATTTTATGATCCACGTTTTTCGAAAAAGGAGCACATCAAAAGGAAAGAACAATAACAAGGGATTAATAACAGTCACTGCATACTACTTGGTAATTTTTTTGTAGAGTTAGCTTTTGTGGTACACCAGTTTAATGACATAGATATTAAGATGTGAATATACATTTCCCTTATCTGCATTGTTGTCTTTACTGTAATATTTTTTGTGCTTGAGCTTTGTCATGTTTAGATATAAGCTATTGCATTTGCTGTTGCTGTTTGCCAGGCATAGTGCTACTAAATTTCACTTTGTATTACTCTGTTAAGCTAGTTTTACTACTGATTTATTTTTCTTGTTTGCTGCTCATTGCCTTATATTAGTTGTAATATTGCTGCTTTTTTGACAATTTCCATTTTTTTTTTCATTGCTGTTTGTATTACATGTTTTGTGCTACTGCATTGCGTCGTCCCTTAGTTTAGCATCTGAGCTCAGTAGGTTTAAGTTAGCTTAAGAGGGGGTAGACTATATAAGATACTAAATATGATGACTTGGAAGGAAAGCATTGAGATGCTATAAGGAAATGATTTGGCCAAAAAAAGTAGTGTACTGTGGAGAAAAACTATTTTTGAGAGAGGATGAGAACAGAATACAGAAAGCATGCTTGGATAGGATTTTTTTTGGCTGGAGCAAATGTTGACATAAGAGGGACAATCTATGGCATGATGTTTTGGGTTGGACTGCAGTACCAAATGTTACCCTGAAAACAAATCCTGTCCTTTCGTTTTGTGTTATCCCACTATGTGATTGTGTACCCTTGTGTATTTGTTTTCTTCCTGTCTCTGTGTACTGTTTCATAGAATTTTTTCTCTTCTAATACTGAGCTACATTCACTATGATGAGGAATACTGTTGTCCTCAAATATAATTTGCATTAATAACATGTTATTTACTTCATACAGATGTTTACACATTATTTATTCTGTTTTGTTCTAATGCTCATGTGTGAAGTTGATGTTTCAAAAGGTATTCTGATCTTTTATGTATGTACTTATGTCATAATTTCTGTAACACTGATGTATTTGTTATTTCGATTCCTTTGTAAAGCCTGTATTACAGCAAATGTTGTCTGTACTATTATGTTCTTTAATGGTATATTTTGTACCTTTGTAATTGTATTCTTATGTTGTAAATTTATAACTGTATAGACACCAGTCCAAATTAAGTTTCATTTCACTGCACACATTACTGTTGGTCATAGTATATGGACTGTATGTGAGAAGTAGGGACTGATAGTGTTTGCACTTGTGTTAATAATTCAGCAAGGGACTGGATAATAGCACTGCTGGTTCTAAGGACATTTCAAACAAATTCTTTGTGAGTGGACAAGTGGTGGTTCATGGACTTGCTATATTCTCTGCAAGACTATTCAATGGTGATTGAGCACCTGCAGAGTGGCAACAGATGGCTGCTGGCCGTCTCTACAAGGACTACAGTGGGTCTGCACCTTTGATGACCCACCAATACCATTATTTCTACAAGGACTGCAGTGGGTCTGCACCTCTGGTGGCCCACCAATAACATAATCTCTACCAGGACTACAGTGGGTCTGCTCTGTGATGACCAACCTACCAATATTCGTCAAAACTTCGACTGGCTCTGCTGTGGGTTTGCTCTGTTGTGGCCCAATACCTGTCTGCATGTCAAGAGTCAGCACTGTCTTTCCGCTGGATGGACAACACTACTTCAAGACTGCATGGAAATCCACTACTTCCATTTTCTTTTACTGCTCAGACATTGAGAAAAACACTTCTATTTTACTGTGATGAACGATCAGGACTATCTCTATGGACTGTGAGAAAATTTTAGCTTTTGATCAACGTTGTATCAATAAGTGTGTGCATTTGATTTATTTGT
This sequence comes from Schistocerca gregaria, assembly GCF_023897955.1. NCBI lineage: Eukaryota > Metazoa > Arthropoda > Insecta > Orthoptera > Acrididae > Schistocerca > Schistocerca gregaria. Next base: position 920,551,420 of record NC_064920.1, read on the forward strand.
TATTGTAATTATAATTCTGAAAAAAATTTTCTAATCTGTATTGCCCTCTGCCCAAAACAATATGTAAAATTATTTGTGGGGAGCATGGGGGCTATGTAAGTTCCCTGTTTAGGTTTTTTTATTGGTAACGCCACATAGCGCCCTGTATGAAAAATCACTGGCTGTGCTGTGTGCAGTCAGTGGCTGGTTGGCATTGTTGTAATACTCGCCATTGTAGTGTTGGGCGGCTGGATGTTAGCAGTGCGTAGCGTTGTGCAGTTTGAGGTGAGCCGCCACCAGTGGTGGAAGTGGGGAGAGAGATGGCGGAGTTTTGAAATTTGTAAGAATGGATGTTATGAACTGCTATATATATTATGACTATTAAGGTAAATATATTGTTTGTTCTCTATTAAAATCTTTCATTTGCCAACTATGCCTATCAGTAATTAGTGCCATCCGTAGTTTGAATCTTTTATTTAGCTGGCAGTAGTGGCACTCGCTGTATTGCAGTAGTTCGAGTAACCAAGATTTTTGTGAGGTAAGTGATTTGTGAAAGGTATAGGTTAATGTTAGTCATGGCCATTCTATCGTAGGGATTTTTGAAAGTCAGATTGCGTTGCGCTAAAAATATTGTGTGTCAGTTTAAGCACAGTCTTGTATAATTTTTAAAAGGGTACGTTTCATAAGTGCTACGGGTAAATGTTCATTGACATGTTAGTGAAAGGCGACTTTATTACGAAATCACATGTCGCAACAATCAGCTCCAACGCGGAAATAGTGACTCTACTGGTCTTGGGTAATTTCTTGAGAGGATATGAGCTATCTGAAGTGAAAATAATGTAGTGAATTAAATTAATGCATTAATATTCAATTCTGGCCAGTGTTTAAGAAGTTAGTGGTTATAGAGTCGCTAGTTGGAGGACCGGTAGATTGTTGTTGCCAGATTTAAGATAAAGATGTATGTTACGTTCCATCAACCGCAAGGTCACTTCGATCACCGCACGTGTGGTTCTGTTCGAAATGCTGCAGCTTAGCCTTCCTACAACCGTTGATCTGACTGTAATAGTGATTTATGTTGAGTGCTACAGTTTAACGTGAACTCAAAAATCGAGGTGCAGCTGATAACTCTAACATCTTTACCAGTAGCCACGGAAGTAATTAAAATCCTACGTCCTACTGGGGATAAAACCCCCGACCTCGGAATATACCACTTAACCATTGAGCCCCGGGTGCAGAACCGTAGAGCTTCGGATACTGTATTATAATGTACTTTACTGTCAGAATGTCAGTGTAGTATTTATCAAGAAGAGAGCGCAGGAGGCTTGTAGTCCTATGAGGGAGCACGGACACGCCCCTATTCTCTACAGAGAGGTGACAGGATTACAAGACTGGCACGAAATGCAAATTCAGTTGCTGAGGTGCATTGCATCGTGTGAAGGTTGGGAGCTTGCTCTCAGTGGAAATGTAAGTAATTTAATGTGGGTACTGTGATCACGGCCACACGCGATACACGGCCATAAACATAGAGAAGTCTGCCGCCACTTGGTTCCTGTCAGTCGCCACAAGGGGCATGCGAGGGGCGAATATAACAGGAATCTGTCTGTGCTTCCACCACACGACTCGAAAATAGTCCGCAACTTCCGACAGTAGTTATGTCGCCTGGCAAAATGGTGATGATACGATCGACTAATCCACAAAACAGATCTCAGTTGGATCCCCTTCTGCCGTTCGCTGACAAATGTGGACGCGCAGTTCACTGACCGAGTTCTTTCCAGTTGTCGAATGCTTACCTGAAGTCGCCGCAGTTACAGCCCATCGGTTGCAAAATACTGATTAAATATCGATTGTTTAACTAAGTGAACTGATGGCTGTCAACTTATAGCAATCCGTGAATGAACTTCTATTAGATTAGTTAACCAACATACAAATACACAGAGCTAAGAACTTTGCCCACTGCTTCATCAGACTAAGACGAGTATCTACTGTGTATATTTTTATTAAATAGTCGTTACGTGTTTCATAGTGTTTTTTCTCACATTATTGCTGTTACAGAAGTAATCGCTCTGTGCCTAGTATAGTTGCAACTGAGCAAGCACGTCAACTCCAGTGCGTTAACTAGATTTTTTGTAGCACGGCGTTAGCTTCCTGAGTGCTTTATACTGGGTGCTAAACACAACAATGGACGAACACTACAGTGAGTGAACACAACAGTAGATAAATAGCCGAACTATGAGGTATCGTTTTACTTCGCGGTCGGTTGTAACTGCAGTCAGTCATAGTATAACCATATCAAAGAGATACTGACCAGAGATGTTCATATTGAGTGACTGAAGTGTTACAATGGTAGGACACTGGACTCGCATTCAAGGCGACGACGGTCATACATATGAGTTCTCTAAATTATTTAAAGCCAGTGCCTGCAATGTTACTATGAAACAGGTGCGACAGATGTCCTTCACCAGTCCGAGTTTTGACAGCGTCTCCATTCTCCCCGTCGTCGACTGGAAACTAATTCAAATTATCAATTACTCTTTGATTTAAGACTCAGGCTTATTAGACGAGTCATAATAAAGTGTAAGTCAGACACGAAATAGGTCGTTTACACAAGCCTTGTTCCACCAGTTTTTTAGTGAATAACATCGATATGGAAATCTTTCCAACTTGAATTCACGAAAGATACGATAAATTCATGAAGAGTCGTTGTTTTTTGATTCTTATTTATGAAAGTCCAAGAACCCATGTATCAGTTTGAGACGCCTACAACATATCTCACTCGTAATGACCACCACGACAAAGTTAGAGAGTCTGAGAAACGACGTTATGTACCACTTAGGCTCCAGTTTATAATAATTTTGATTTGTGACTGATTTCGGTCAAATACCATTCTTCACAAACAATTGTACAAATTTCTTGGGTCCAAGAACACTACAGATGGAATTTACAGTAACAGTTACAAGCAATGCACGATAGAATGTCTTCCGCACTTCAGTGTGGGAGACAGACAGCATCCTAGTTTCAGTCTTTTAGTTACTCCGAAGATTTCTCTAGACATTTCTTTCCCTCTTTGATGACACAGTCTGTTGACTTGTAGAAGTTTACGATACTTCTTACAAAATGTTCGGACAGTTCCCCTGACCACAGAGCTTCGAACAATAGATTTAGTGGCAGTGCGCCATACGATTTCTTACGATCTATGAAAACCAAATGACTGCCAAGATTCCTTTCCAGTCTCTTCTCCATGATCTGACTCAGGATAAGAATTATATTAACTTATGACCTGCCTTTTCTATAGCCACTTTGATCTTCCACCTCATTTACAATCCTTTCCATTCATCATTTTAAAACCTTCCGTACAGCCTGTTAATTTTACTTGTGACATTTACTCCACGATAACTGCTACGTACTTTATTACTTCATTTACTGAGTATGGGACTCGGATACGGTACGTTCCACAGTTCTGAAACTTCCTCCCCATCGCAAACACATTTATTAAATAAATTGACACAAAATGATTGGGCCGTAGCTCACTAATTCTGTTGGTACATTTAAAGACCATTTTAATTTCAAATTTCCATGTGTGTAGCAGCTTCCTGTACCTTTTCCGTAGCTATTTTGTCTGCCTGTTCACTCTCCTGCTTCTCCCGTATCTCCCACTTTATTTCCTCCTACTCTGTCCTTTCTTCTCGGAACAGGTCTTAAAAACGCTTTCCCACTCTATCACACTGATAATCCGCTGGTTTGCTCTTTCTTTTATTCTTCCTCGGTCTTTCAACTATTTTACATGGTGCTACCACTTTGCGCCCTCCCATTCATTGACCAACTTCTTCGCAGTTACGCTCCCAGGATTCATTTTTCCTCTTCGCGTATTCATTCATTATAACATGAAAGTCTCTACCATGTTCGTCCGGTGCGTTCAACTAATCATTACCGAACCTTTTTTTATGTTCATTTCTTCTTCAATACTTTGAGTCGATTGTTGTGGGTCTTGCTTTCTTTCTTCCTCTCGCTGCCCCTGTGCTTCAAAAGCTTATATATATATATATATATTAATTTCTTTGTATACATCCTCCACCGCTACTTCTTCAAGCGTCTCGGTTCGTTTCAAGACCGTAACGTATAAGGAAATTGAATAGATACTTGTTTCAATCTTTTTTTTCATGGTATCCACAAACTTCGTGGGGAATATTACCCTCTTTAATTTTGTCTTGACTGCTGTTGTCAAATTACCCTAGTAGGAGATGGTCTCAGCTACATTATGCACCCCTGCGGACTGTAACATCATTTGTTCTTATGTTGGAATTTTTATTTTGAATAATATAGTCTATTATTGGCTTGATATTTCTGGAAGGGCTGCGCCATGTATGCTTTTGGATCTGCTTGTAAGGAAAAAAAAAACAATTTATAGTCTTCAAGGACAATGTCTCCAAAATATCCACTAACCTTTCTAATTGTTCAAATAGCTCTAAGCACTTTGGGACTTAACATCTGACGTCATCCGTCCCCTAAGTTTAGAACTACTTAAACGTAATTAAACTAACGAAATCACACACATCCATGCCCGAGGCAGGGTTCGAACCTGCGAACGCAGCAGCTGCGCTGTTCCGGACTGGAGCGCCTAGAACCCCTCGGCCACAGCGGCCGGCCCACTAACCTTTCCCCACTGCCAGTTACTGTGTCATCTACGTATCTACGCATTACTCCATCCCTAATTTTCCATTAAAATATCCAATTATAATTATTGGTTTGCTGACATTTATTCTCTCTAAGAGACTTGTTAATTGTTCATAAAAATCATCTTTGACTCTGGTGTCAGAGTCATATCCAGTTGTAAAAGCCACGAAAATGATCAGTTTGTGGCCGTTGTTTGAGATTTCTAATGTCATTATCCTGTCGTCAATCTCCTCCCAGCAACAGATATCTCGTAATTGCTTCTTATGCGTGGCTATTAAGATCCCTCTCTTGGCCCTTTCATCTTTTTAACGGCACTGTAAGAATGAATGTAATCTCATACTTATTCGTTTCCGTTCCCCTTCACCTTTGTTCCACTGAGGACACGCACATCTACCTTCAACCTTATAATCCTTCTCTTTTATTTGTATCGAAACCCTGCACATACCGTGTTGTTTTAAACAGAGTCCTTTTCTATAGCCATTTTCGTCTCCGTGATGATACAAAACCATTATTTTTCCAATGATTTGGACAGAAATGTTGAGCCAAGAAATTATATTTTACAAATGTTGGGGAGTTAGCCCAACAGTTCGGCCCCCACCATGGAGGACGGGGTCGTACTAGGAGGACTTCGAACTTTGCCCGCCAAACAAATCAAGGAAAGAAAACATCAGGACTGGATGTAGAAACGACGCTATCTGGTTTCTCCGTATAGGCCTGGCCTGCCTGGGAGACACCGCCATCAGCTAATCCGCCACCAGTATAGTCCTCCTCTTCTCTGTAACGCAGACCCTCTCGCTCTTGTTGATAGTGATATGATAAGGCGGTGTCTCCTGAGCTGGGAAGCTCATTTATAAGTATTATAATTTGTAGCATGATGGTCGTATTTGACGTATGTATGTTATTCATACTGGCACCGCAAACTATAGGGTTTCATAGTATTTTAAATACAATTTTGAAAGATCCTTATCATATTAATTGTTCCTTCATCCATGGAGTTTGTGCAATAGGTGATGGGTGACGATCCTTATGACAAGAGACCTTACTCGGCGGAACCACAAGATCCAGTTAAAAATATGGCAATAATGACCCGATCTTTCAAAGATAGCAAGGCACAGCTTAGTAGAACAGCTAGTTCAGATTATCTCAGATACAATTACAATCAACGAATTGAACCGGTTAACATATATATCTAACTTCAAGACTCCTGTTTGTTTAACGGCAACCTGTGCCTTGGTACAATTGTTCCGACCATATTTCCGAAGACGGGTTAATTCATTAGAACATTAATGATCGGGAATAAACTAGAAAGGAAGGGCAATATATTATCAGGACAAATTTTCTAACGGCAACTAGTGCCTAGAACAATACTGCCGTCTATATTTACTACCAAAGAGCCGACAAGGAAAACTCTAAAGATCGAGTACAAGCCAGAAAATAATAAATAAAGGCAACATAGTAACAGGGCAAATTTTTAAGGGACAACCAGTGTCTTAGTATAATACTACGGCCTATATTTACGAACAAATAGCCGACCGAGCGAAACTCTGAGGATCTGGTACAAAACAGAAAATAATTAGGAGGTTGGGTATACAATGACACCAATCAGCAATAGGATTACAGGATGTTACTCCCCTTTATCAGCAAGCAACTCCATGGATCCACAGTGCGTAGCGGCTGCTACTGAGTGGTTCCGGTGACAGCAGGGTAGAAGGGGGCAGCGAGGCCACGAGCGGTCGCCTGACACAAATGTTGCCACAACCAATCGATCGGATGTCGGCCAGCTGCTTGTAGTCGACGCCGACCCTGGTAAAGTACTCTCGTATATTTACTCCGCGCAGGCCCTCCTTCCGCAACTCGTATCTTCGGCCGCTCGGACCTCGTGACCCCTTCATGCTGCGACGCTGCCGCCTATCCCCAAACTTTGTGCCGCCTTCTGCCAGAGAACCCGTATATACACTCCTGGAAATTGAAATAAGAACACCGTGAATTCATTGTCCCAGGAAGGGGAAACTTTATTGACACATTCCTGGGGTCAGATACATCACATGATCACACTGACAGAACCACAGGCACATAGACACAGGCAACAGAGCATGCACAATGTCGGCACTAGTACAGTGTATATCCACCTTTCGCAGCAATGCAGGCTGCTGTTCTCCCATGGAGACGATCGTAGAGATTCTGGATGTAGTCCTGTGGAACGGCTTGCCATGCCATTTCCACCTGGCGCCTAGTTGGACCAGCGTTCGTGCTGGACGTGCAGACCACGTGAGACGACGCTTCATCCATTCCCAAACATGCTCAATGGGGGACAGATCCGGAGATCTTGCTGGCCAGGGTAGTTGACTTACACCTTCTAGAGCACGTTGGGTGGCACGGGATACATGCGGACGTGCATTGTCCTGTTGGAACAGCAAGTTCCCTTGCCGGTCTAGGAATGGTAGAACGATGGGTTCGATGACGGTGTGGATGTACCGTGCACTATTCAGTGTCCCCTCGACGATCACCAGAGGTGTACGGCCAGTGTAGGAGATCGCTCCCCACACCATGATGCCGGGTGTTGGCCCTGTGTGCCTTGGTCGTATGCAGTCCTGATTGTGGCGCTCACCTGCACGGTGCCAAACACGCATACCACCATCATTGGCACCAAGGCAGAAGCGACTCTCATCGCTGAAGACGACATGTCTCCATTCGTCCCTCCATTCACGCCTGTCGCGACACCACTGGAGGCGGGCTGCACGACGTTGGGTCGTGAGCGGAAGACGGCCTAACGGTGTGCGGAACCGTAGCCCAGCTTCATGGAAACGGTTGCGAATGGTCCTCGCCGATACCCCAGGAGCAACAGTGTCCCTAATTTGCTGGGAAGTGGCGGTGCGGTCCCTTACGGCACTGCGTAGGATCCTACGGTCTTGGCGTGCATCCGTGCGTCGCTGCGGTCCGGTCCCAGGTCGACGGGCACGTGCACCTTCCGCCGACCACTGACGACAACATCGATGTACTGTGGAGACCTCACGCCCCACGTGTTGAGCAATTCTGCGGTACGTCCACCCGGCCTCCCGCATGCCCACTATACGCCCTCGCTCAAAGTCCGTCAACTGCACATACGGTTCACGTCCACACTGTCGCGGCTTGCTACCAGTGTTAAAGACTGCGATGGAGCTCCGTATGCCACGGCAAACTGGCTGACATTGACGGCGGCGGTGCACAAATGCTGCGCAGCTAGCGCCATTCGACGGCCAACACCGCGGTTCCTAGTGTGTCCGCTGTGCCGTGCGTGTGATCATTGCTTGTACAGCCCTCTCGCAGTGTCCGGAGCAAGTATGGTGGGTCTGACACACTGGTGTCAATGTGTTCTGTTTTCCATTTCCAGGAGTGTATATCGGCAAGCAAAGAGCTTCTGAGGACACAACTCACAGATACCAACACTGTCTGACAGATATTGGCGGCTCCACGGCTCAGTAACATTTCAGACGGAATCAGATATTTCAAATGTGCGTCTTGTGGTTTGGTGCAAATACTGTTTTTGTGAGATCGATGTACGGATTAATACTGCACAACAATGTTTAACATTACATGCGTTATCAAATAAAAACACAATCAATGTCCTTAAGTGACGCTACTGTCTCAATCGACAATGCAGTCGAGATTGAAATTCAACTGAAGATTCTGCTACTTATATGCCATCAACCAAACATTTCTTTAAAAGTGACACCTTTACACCTCCTTCATCTTCTAAAAATGTTATCTAGTTGAAAAACAGAACGTGCCGATGTCGTCCGAGAGACCGTCAGGTGCAGAAACACCGCAGTTACAAATACAGTAAGAGTCTGTAAAGAGAAATCTGGTATGACTGAAACAGAATTTTTTTTCTTATCTCTCAGGTTCAATGCACATTAGTAATGTTTCTACTGAGTATATAATACACTGACCCGTATAGAGAGTGTATAAGTTTAATACAAGATTTAATAGGAAAGACCCTATGTAAAAGACCGCAACAAGTCGGTGGAGTACTGCAGCCTCCATTACAGCCTAGTGGGAATATACCATGACCTTCAAATACTATTTAATTCTAGATATCAATGATTTTGTTCAACATTAAGTTTGTGGTTCAATGGACATTATTTCTTCACTGCTCTCAAGAATTTCATGAATAATACTGGTATGAAGTTGTCATTAGTACCACGGTATTCAAAGTATTCAATTGAAGAGGCAGCTGCTAATTTTTCGCAACTACGTTTAGTGGGTGTAAGTTAAACTGTATATTAATGAGAATTCCTGTACATTACAGCTGCTTGCTTGTATTATAAAACACTGTTTTCTCCGCAGTGGACACATGCTGTTCTTTCTCTTCGCAAGCTGTACGGTTTCTAGTTTACTTTTGGTATTCAAGGAAAGTGTTAGCTTTGTAATTTCATTGAATTTGTTATATTTCATATTTGTAAGCTAAATATTTTTCAAATAGTAGTTTTCAATTTTCGATATGTTACGCTACAGAAGTTCTGAGTACAAGGACTGTGACCTTTGGTTGCTTGAGGCACTGCCGTTGAAATAAGTATTCTGATATACGCTAGTGAGAGAGTAGGACGTTGGCAATGCAGCTGATCCGATGGGCGTGCACAGAACAGTACTATAGATACAGAGATGGATAAATTGTGATTATGATTTGGTAAAGATTAATTGGACAACTAAAGATCAGTAGCTAAAGTTTTTGCTGCACTACTTACTAGAGCGTAACTGTGGTGTGTTTGAAAAACAGGAAGTTTAAGCGTAATTTTTTGTTTTCTCGTTTATTTTGATAGTTCATTGGTCAGACGAGAGCGGGGATAGTTATTAGTTCATATGGCTTGCAGCCAAGGGGCTATATATTTTCCCACTCTTTTTTTCATCTCCACAAAAATTAATTACTTTGCAATTTAAAATTTGTTACAAAAGACAAACGGATCACCAATTTAGTATTGGAGGGCAGCGTGGAGGGTAAAAATCGTAGAGGGAGACCAAGAGATGAATACAGTAAGCAGATTCAGAAGGATGTAGGTTGCAGTAGGTACTGGGAGATGAAGAAGCTTGCACAGGATAGAGTAGCATGGAGAGCTGCATCAAACCAGTCTCAGGACTGAAGACCACAACAACAACAAAAGATAAATTTTTCTAACGATTTTTGTAGTAGTCAGAAAATGAGTTTCAGTGTTTTCGGTACAGCTTTTAAAGATCAGTTACTTTCATTCATCTAGCAAGTTCAAATTTCACTACTGTTTCCTCACGAAGGAATTTCGTATTTTCTGATTATGTGTCTCCCCTCACTGTGCTCTGCGGAACGCGGTGGCTAAAACTGAGACATATGTTCGGAATAGTTGCATGCCCATCGCATAGCACTGTGTTTAACTGCGCTTTATTTATTTAGGTACTTTGAGCAGTAATGAGTTTCCATCGACACAAATAAGACAACAAAAATTGTTACGGCCACACTTCTACATGACAGTCACGATATCACTACATTATTCAGTTAGTTTTAATTCTCAACATTCATTATCAGGTCAATTTCGGGAAGATCAGATCAGATTTCATTTCACAAGCACGCAGTCTCATTTTTACAGTGCAGAGCTACATTTGTGAATGTACTATTCAGCATGTAGGAAATTTATTTAGTCATTTCTGCTTATACAGAATTAGAGGGCATTTTTAGAGAAACATCTTCGTTATTTACTTTTTCAAAATTTGTTAGGTAAACTTATGTAGCACTTTTTATTCTATTAGCATTGTGTATTGGCATTTCAATTGACGCATTGTGACTTTAGGCAATGGTGCACTGCTCACTCTACCACACTATACAGTTTCATAGGACAGCTTATTTCATTTACAGAGTTGGCTTTCTAATTAATTTTTTACGTTAGTAAAAATACAGTTATATAGTTTCGGTTTTGGCAGCTCATTTATCAGATAACGTTTCTGCACCTACATCCCTGTGTTGTACTGTTCAGGACAACAACACAGAATCATACGTTATAAATAATAGAGTTCAGTTTACTCTAGTATCCGCTTACAAAAATAAATTAAGTAGAAAAGTTACACTAGGTGACTCAGGCAGGAAGCAAGCAAGTTACATAGGAAAAGAAAGCTTTGCACAGTGGAATGACAGGCGTACCATTATTGTGAAAGAATCATGCCTAAGCTTTAGCCACTGTACTCTGCAGAGTTCAATGCGGCGACACGCGTAATTATAAAATATGAAACTCCTTCGTGAGAAGATGGTTGAAAATTAGAAGTTGCTAAATGCTGGAAAGTAAGTTACCTTTAAAAAACTGTACTGCAAAAAGCGAAACTCATTGTCTATTACAATTCCATTACAGAAATTGATCTCTTATAACAAATTTAACTCCGGAAAGCAGTTTATTTCTGAAAATGGTAAAGCAGTACTGAACTCTATAGCCTCTAACCGCAATTCACATGAACTAACCAAATAAATAAAGAACAAGTACCACTAAAATATACCGTTTTTCAAAGCATCACAATTACGTGCACGCAAGCAATACAGGGCAACTCTACCTCATGAATTTCTATTGTCCTATTAACTTTTACCAAATCGTAATTTATACTTCATCCTTCTCTGTATATCTATTTCTGTTCCCTTCAAGCTATTTCCATCAACTCAGTAACACTGCCAAAACCCTGCTCTTACAGCCATAGTTTACTATACTTAATTCAACGATAACGCTCCTAGAAACCAAATATCACACTCCGTTTACTCAAAACCTCTGTGGCGTAACGTATCACCTATTGGAAATATCTGGGGCGTAACGTATCAACTATTGAAAACTACATTTGGAAAAAATCTTAGCGTACAGATATGAAATACTATACATTCAATCTAAATATAAAGTTTACATCACTTTTCTTGAATCCCAGAAATGAAGTAGAAACCCTACAGCTGTCTGCCTGTACGTGAGTCTCTTTAATGTTGGTTTTGCTCTGGTTGTTTCTTCGTGTGTTCACTTCAAAATCACATGATCAACAATCGACCTTTGCAGTTATAGAGTGGCTGAAATATCCATGACGGAACTGTTACTCAAGTGACATCCAATGATTAGTCCTCGTTCAAAGTCTTGAGCCCTTCTGACCGAACCATACTGCTGTTACTGTATTATTTCACTATACCTCCTGACACCTTTTATATTGGTGAGCCTACCCCACGTTACATCTATTGGTCAATTCAACTTTACGTAGAAGTGTCCGGAATTCTTTGGTAAGATAGTGGATAGTGTTTTTGATTTGTATTTCAAGTTGTATGTTTTCTACAAAACTGTTACTGTGATTTTCAGCATTTTAAAGTGGTATAATATTATTTTGGTGGTGCTATTGTATTAGTGGCTATTGTTATTAAGCGATGGTTAACGTTCAGTAGTAGTCTAATCCACAGCTGGGACTAGAGAAAGACTTCCTCATATAGTTCACTTGCTGAGTACGGGCTTGGCGACCCCGGGGTCCTGAGCTGGGGACTGGTCTGCGCCGCCAGTGTCCTGTCACCGTAACCCCCGGACATGCTTCAGCGACCACCGTACGGCGCGGCGGTGAAATGTTGTGTGCTGCGGGGAATGGTAATCTTGGCTTGACCGCCTGGATTGCGAGGAAGGCCAACCTCTATAAAAACCCCTCAATCTTTCGGTGTGCTCCGCGCCTAGAAGATGCATGGCTGTTGGGGTGGAACAGTCGCAAGCGGGCAATCTCTGGGGCACCTGCCGCACCCCAGTTGTATAAGGCTTACTCAGGCACGCGGGGCTCTGTCTGAGCGGACTTTTAGTTCCCTAGCTGCTCGTGGGACCGCAATGGACCCTTCGACCTCTACATTTCCCCCTACCAGTGGCTTGGGTGGGCCGCTGGTAGGAAAACACACCCCATCGAAAAGCGGCTACGCGCTGCGAGTCCTCCAGCGCCTGGTGTTGCTAGTGATTTAACAGAATGTAGTAACGGAGCACATGCTGATAATCAGAATGTGTTTTTGATTATTAAAAGGAAGGAGGGTAGCTTTGAGATGGTTTCTCCCTTTTACATCCACAAGGGTCTTGAGGGAATTGCAGGAACACTGAAATCTGTAAAGCGACTGCGCAATGGGACTCTGTTAGTTGAAACTTCTAGTTCCCGTCAAGTCGCTGCCCTTCGGAAAGCAAATTGTCTAGGAAAGTACGCTGTTGAGACCGAGCTCCACTCCACTTTGAATTATAGTAAGGGTGTTGTGACGTGTAGGGACTTGGTGGATATCCCCATAGACGTGCTAAAATCTGAGTGGGATGACGAAGAAATTGTTGACGTGCAGCACATTATGAAACGAGTCAATGGGGACCTCGTCAAATCTGACTCGTTTATTCTCACATTCAGTTGCCCGAGACTCCCAGAGCATGTTAAAGCGGGGTTCTTACGTTTGCCCATACGGCCATATTTCCCCAACCCAATGCGCTGTTTTAAATGTCAGCGCTTTGGGCATACTACGTTGGGGTGCAATGGGATAGCCACTTGTGGTAAATGTGGTCAGCCTGCCCATGACGGAGCCGATTGTTCATCGCCTGTGAAGTGCGTGAATTGCTCTGGGAGTCACCCTGTCTGGAGCCGGATCTGCCCCATCTATCTCGAAGAACGGAAGGTACAGGAGATTAAAACATCTAAGCGCATCCCCTATGGTGAGGCCAAGAAGCTCTTTAAGGCCATGCAACCTCCTGTGTTTTCAACATCTTTCGCTTCCGCTCTCAAAAAACCGGTACAACTGGCCACTGTTGCTACACAAACAGAGGTTGCTAGTGTTAGCACTAAAACCTGCGCTTGCCAGTGCACTTGTGCTGCTGCGGTTGTTTTGCAATCTGCGGCTCTCCCCGCTACATCGGACAAGGCCGTGGTTGCTGACACTGAGGTACTTCCAGCCTCCCCCCATATGGCGCCTTCTGCCCAGGCGAGTCAACCTCCAACTGTTGACAATGCTCTGCCTTCCAAGCCCCCCAAGACAAAGCCTCAGAAGATGAAGGTTCTGCCACCTGAGGAGACTAGTCAGCGTCGGTCCGATGACGAGGCCATCGTACTGTCTGACATCTCCCGTGGGTCGTCATCGGAGCTTATGGACATTGATGTCGACCGGGGGCGATCTTCTCGCCCCAGGAATAAATCTCCGGCCAGTACGGTCTCTCCTCCAAAGCACAGAGGCAGGGTGAAAGTTCAGCCACCCTGATCACTGGCTCCCATATTACAGTGGAACCTGTATGGGTTCAGGACGCATGTGGCCGAATTACAACTCCTTATACGAGAGTGCCCCTTGTGCTTATGTCTCCAAGAGACACATTTTCGGGCCACTGATTCTCCTTCTTTACGCGGCTATACCGTATATCGAAAAGATGATCTGACGGGGCAAAGGGCAAAGGGTGGTGTTGCGGGTTTTGTCTGTGACATGCACCCATCATCTGAGCTCCCTCTCGTCACCGACTTGCAAGCAGTTGCAGTTGACATTCTTGTGGGTCGGAGGCTCACAGTCTGTTCTGTTTATTTACCACCTCCGGATGCGATAGACTCTGAGGCTCTCACGGACCTTATTAGCCAACTCCCCCGCCCAGTTCTTCTTCTGGGGGACTTCAACGCTCATAATGTCTTATGGGGCTCTCGGACTACTTGCCCATGGGGTCGCATTCTGGAAAGCGTCATGATGTGTGAAGAACTGTGCCTCCTCAACTCTGGTGCTCCCACTCATTTCTGTACTGCTTCCGGATCGTCATCGGCTATTGACCTTTCCTTTTGCTCTCCAGCACTCGCGGATTCTGCTCTGTGGGAGGCTGCAGCTGACCTCCATTCTAGTGACCATTTCCCCCTCTGGATTCGCCTCCTGGATGAGGCTGTGGCATTACCAGTGCCGCCCCGGTGGCACCTTTGCAGAGCTGACTGGACACTTTTCAGCCAACTGGCTGTTTTGGAACACCGTGCCAGCGTCCACGAATGGGTAGACCATGCTGCAGCCGTGATCTCACATGCTGCTGCATTGTCAATCCCACGGTCATCCGGTCATCCCAAGAGGCGTCCTGTCCCTTGGTGGACCACTGAGTGCCACTCAGCCATCCGCGCCCGCCGTGCAGCACTGCGCCGCTTCAAGTGCCGTCCCTCAGCTGACAATCTTGCGGCCTTTCGGGTGGCAAGGGCCAGAGCGCGGCGAGTGATTAAAGAGAGCAAACGACGGTCATGGCAATCGTTCTTGAATTCCATCTCTCGCTCCACTAGTTCTACGAAAGTATGGGAAGCCATCAGGAGGATTTCCGGGAAACTCAGCCAGCTACCTGTCACGGCATTGCTGCATCAGGGATGTCTCCTCACGGCGCCGAGAGACATTGCCCAGACACTGGCCATGCATTATGCGGAATCTACCGCCACTATTAACTGTGATCCAGATTTCTGCCGCTACCGCACTGCCATCGAAAGGGGTCACTTGGACTTCCGGTCTCTAAATTCTGAACCCTATAACTGCCCCTTCACAATGTGGGAACTGGATTCTGCGCTGTCTGTGGCTCATGATACTGCGCCTGGTCATGATCAAATCCGGTACAGCATTCTGCGGCACCTGTTGCTGCCATCCAAGGAAGTTCTCCTGAACTGTTTCAATATGATATGGTTATCTGGCACGTACCCTGACTCGTGGAGGGAGGCAATTTTGATTCCCCTCCTCAAACCAGGGAAGGACCGAACGCATCCCAGTAGTTATCGGAGTATTGCCTTGACGAGCTGTGTTGGGAAGACGTTGGAACGCATGGTCAACCGCCGCCTGGTTTGGCTGCTCGAGACCAGGTAGCTCCTTAGCCCCTCTCAGTGTGGCTTTAGGAGATGTCGTTCCACTATAGACAACTTGACCCTGCTTGAGGCCGCCATCCAGCAGGCCTTTCTACCTAACCAGCATTGTCTAGGGGTCTTCTTTGACATTAATAAGGCGTATGACACTACTTGGCGCCACCTTATCCTCAATTTATCCTCAATCAACTCCATGAGTGGGGCTTTCGTGGCCGTCTCCCCATCTTCATTCGGTCCTTTCTTTCTCACCGCCTCTTTCGGTATCGGGTTGGTAATGTGCTATCGGATTTGTACGTGCAGGAGAATGGTGTTCCTCAGGGCAGCGTTTTAAGTGTCACCCTCTTTGCCGTTGCTATTAACAGTATCACGTCCACTATCCGGAGTCCTGCCCAATGCTCCTTGTTTTTGGACGATTTTGCTGTTTTCTGTTCTTCCTCCAGTCTTGTCAGTGCTAGTCGGCAGTTACAGCTTACGATAAAGCGCTTAGAGGCATGGACTGCAAAGACGGGTTTTACCTTTTCTGCAGACAAATCTGTGTGTGTTCATTTTAATCGTTCTCGGCGTCTTTTTACCTCCCCTGAATTGCGTCTGAGGGACACCGTTCTTCCTTTTAGAGACACTGTGAGGTTCCTGGGCCTCACTTTTGATTCCAAGTTGTCGTGGTTGCCTCACCTTAAAGACCTCAAGGTGCGGGCCCTGAAGGCACTGAATATTTTGAAGTGTCTGAGCCATCGGTCCTGGGGAGCAGATCGGGCGCGTCTGCTGCAGTTTTATAGGGCTTTCGTCCGATCGCGTCTTGACTATGCTTGCACCGTGTATGGGTCAGCAAGGCCTTCGTATCTGAAGAACCTTGACGCAGTACACCATGAGGGTATCAGGCTGGCCACTGGTGCCTTCCGTACCAGTCCCATCCCCAGCCTGTGTGCTGAGGCAGGGGAACCGCCGCTCGCCATCCGGCGGAAACTCCTCATGGTGCGACGGGTGTGTCATTTCCTTGCCTGCCCTACCTCCCCTGCGTACCCTACCGTTGCCCGACCGCCTATGGAACGTCTCTTTTCCAGTCGTCCCAGGGCAACAAAACCATTTGGGATTCGTGCCAAGCATTTGCTTGAGTCCCTTGGTGTGGAGCGTATGGCCCCCCAACGACAAAGTTTTACTCGCCTGCCTCCCTGGTTGCTCCAGAGGCCCAGCATCCTTCTAGACTTGTCGGAGTACCGGAGGAACTGCACTCCGGCGTTTGTTTTACCTCCTTATTTTACGATATTTTAAACCAGCATACGGACCATGTACCTGTATTCACAGATGGCTCTAAACAGGGGGACTCTGTTGGTTGTGCTGTTGTTTTCCCTGATCGAGTCGTCAATTTACGGCTTCCTGCAGCGTTTACCATCCTCGATGCCGAATTGTTTGCAATCTTGCGGGCAGTGGAGCAGATGAGATGTGTTACCAGTCTTAAGTTCCTCATCTTTTCTGACTCCCTGAGTGCCCTTCAGACCATGCAACACTTGTACCCAGCGGATACGGTCGTCCAGAACATCCATGATGCCCTACTCCACCTGCAACGGCAGGGGAAGGAGGTTTCTTTCTGCTAGGTGCCGGAGCACGTGGGTATTAGGGGAAACGAACTGGCGGATGTGGCTGCCAAAGATGCATGTTCCCTCCCTCACGTTGTTGAATGTGCCGTCCCCCTCCATGCTGTAACCTCCCTTTTGCGTTTTCGTGTTATGCATCAATGGGAAGAGGAGTGGTTGGCAGTTTCTGACAATAAGCTGCGTCTGGTAAAGGCCACTACGCGACCATGGCGTACGTCCTACCAGTCATACAGGCGGGATGAGGTTCTCCTCACTCGCCTCCGCATTGGACACAGTCCCTTCACGCATGGTTTTTTACTCCGGCGGGAGGACCCCCCAATCTGCAGTGCTTGTGGCGTCCAGATTACTGTCCACCACATTTTACTTGACTGTCTTTTATTCTCTGACCAGAGGGCGGTGGTTTCCTTGCCACCGGATTTGCCCTCTATTTTGCAAGACGACGCAGCGGCTGTGGTTAAGGTCTTACGGTTTTGTGTCCTGTCCAATCTGTTGCCTCGGATTTTAGGGAGAAGGTTTTAATGTGCTGCTGGGTGACTGGCTCACCCAGGTTTTAGGTAAGAGGTCCGCCAGTCACGATTACCTCCTTGTTTCCCTTCGGTATCTGTTCTCTTTTCCTTGTGTTTCCTTTCCTTTTTTAGTGTGTTTCTTCTCCTCTTGTTTTGCCTCTGTATGTGCGCATTTGTAACTGCGTCAGGCCTGTGTCTTTTAGCCGTTCTCCTTGTTCGGCGTCCGTCTTCGTCCCTTCACCGCTTGTGTTCCTGTTTCTATGCGTTTCGGCGCTGATGACCACGCTGTTTCGCGCCCGTAAACCTCAAACACACACACACACACACACACACACACACACACACACTCCTCATATAGGTGAGATATTTACTAATGTCTACTATACAACAGAATATGGTGCAGTTATATTATGAATATTTTCCGTATTGTTTAGAGCCGCTTTAGTAAAAAATGCAGACGAAAACCATGTACCTCAGAAGAATAAAAAAATGGTGTCTGATCTCACAAATTCCGATTGCGGCTTCTCTGCCAGATGCTAAATTTTGTATGCGTAGTGGTTTCTTACCGGGTTATTATCACCACGCTTACAGTAGCGTTTATATATAGTTACGTACTCGTGTAGGAACTTCAGATCATAACGCAGAAACAATATGAATCAACATGTACTGTACCCATGTACTTCGTTTCTCATCATCAGAAAGGAGGGAGTGAAAGAGAGAAATGAGATAATAAAGAAAGCAGTAGCATCTCTTCGTTGAAGTAAGACGAGCGTGTCAATACGACGGCGGAGAGACAGCGAGGCCCACTGTTTCATTCGGTTTACTTCAGCCAATATTTACCCGCGATGAGAAAGAAAATATTTCCAGCCAGGCCCAGCGAGCTCTCATTCGGTGACGTCAACTCTTATATCAAAACATTTGTCCCCTATCAGAAAATTGCATCATAATTCTTTCTCCGTCGACACTCCAAATATTTGTGTTTTATTTTCTGCGGAGTGGCCGCCACGTTCCCAGGAGTGAAGAATCCTCTTGAGTCTCCATCCCCCCCCCCCCCCCCCGAGCAACCCTCTGAGTACCTGATCGATGCAGAGAGGCACGGAAGAGCAGCGAAAAGTTTCGCTCTCACCACGGTGGTCACTTTAGCCCGGTGTCTTGTGAGTAGCAGCAGGTGGTATCTTCAAACGACAGAGCAGTGCCTAGAGATACGATCTTTGTGAAAAACACACAGAAAGTATTCTGGGCATCAGTTCCAACGTGGGTCACTCAATCACGTGTCGTTACTCGTGTGTTGTTTACGGTGTCAAAGCTGATTCGTTTCGTATGCACAGATAATGTCAGAGTATTGCTCTTTCATTTCATGGCTCGCATTTTTGCTCAATTACGTGAGATAGATATGCTGTACACTGCGCTCTAATCCTTTTGTTTGCTATGCGCTTAGCAACTACGCCACGAGAGCTGACATTAAGAGTGAACAAATATTTGGCAATATCGCTACGTAGCTGGATGAAAGCCAACGGCAGGCCGAATCTGTTTGAATTTCAGTGAGTAAAAGTTTTCATAGAGGTAGAGCTGACACACTTTTTCACGTGCGTACGCAGAGGGTAACTGTTAAAAAACAAACAGCAACAATTGTTATGTAACATTTCTGAGCGCTGTCTAAGTAATGGGTAGTCAAGGCAAAACCTCCAGATTAATACACAATTACAATATAACGAAATGCATTGATTGATCAGGACATTATGACCTCTGTCTCACTATCGCCACATCGCGAGTGATGACCACTAGTCAGACACTAACACTCTGCATGTTGTATCAGTGAGCGTGTTGTCCGCGTGTAGAATGGGGAAGGTCCGCGATCTATCTCAGTTTAAGCGAGGGCAGATTTTGATGGTCCGGAAGCTCGGAACGAGCATTTCGGAAACTGCGCAACTTGTCGGGTGTTCGAGGAATATTGTTGTTAGTACCTTCAACAGGTGACGAAACCCAGGTGCAAGCACGACCAGGCGTTGTGAGGTTAGGCGGCCACCATTCATTACAAATGCTGGACGTGGTGGTCTGGGCAGACAGGTGAAACAGGACAGGCAGCGAACTGTGACGGAACTAACATCAGACAGATTACTAGTTTCTCTGAACACAAAGTGCACAAACACTGCTGACGATGGGTCTCCGTAGCCGATGACCCATGCATGTACCAAAGTTAACACCACTGCGTCGGCAACTACGACTTACATGGACTCACGACCATCGGCAGTGGAAACTGACGCAATGGCAGTGCGTTGCTTGCCTGATGAATCATGATGCCTTTTTCATCGTGCCGATGGGAGGGCGCGGATCCATCGTCATCCAGGGGACAGCTTCTTGACACTTGTACTGCGGGATGGAGACAAGCTGGCGGCGGTTCCATTATGGTTTGGCAAACATTCGCGTGGACGGCCATTGCTCCTGTGGAGTTCGCGCAAAGCACCGTGGCTGCCAAGGAGTATCGTACGCTAGCTCCAGACCACTTACCAGCCCTCGTGACAACCATGTTTCCCGAAGACGATGGTATTTTTCAATAAGATAATGCTCTATATCAAAAGGCCAACTCGCCGGATGTGACTCAGCTGGAAAACATCTTGGATGTGATTGAACATGGCATCAGGGCTCATCGCCACCTCCATGGAATTTTCCGGAATTAGGCGATCAGGCGTGTGCAGATGTGCTGCCAGCTGCCTCCAGCGATCCGCCACGGCCTCATTGGTTCCATGCCACGACGCTGTTATTAGCGTCTATTATGTAAGTGGTCGTAATGTTCTGGTTGATCATTGTATACTTATGAATATTTTTATAATCAAGTATTCAGTACTTTCAGGTGATTTTCAATTTGTTCTGTACACAAACAGAGTGGGCAATAAAAATGAAATTCTTCAAGATTCCATTAGAGCATTGTAAACAACCAATTTCCGATAAAACTCAGGCTTTTCTACAATCGACATAGCCTATTTCATTAGCGTGTTTCCTTCGTCATTAGTGCACAATTTAATAAGCAGTATGTGAATATCTTCACGGAATATCTATAGATATATGCTTATCATTTTTAAATGGAACAGCTACAGAGAGTAACCATTAAAATTTAAGATACAATTGTGCATTGTGTATTTCTTGAAAAATATTACACTCTGTTTTAAAACAGTTCAATTCTCATTCGAAAATGTTTAAGGAGTAAGTTCAGTATGATAGCAGCTGCCTGTCAACAGTGTGATGTATGTTAATGTATGTTAAGATGCACATCAAAGATCAGCATCATCCTACTTTCCCTAAGAGGGAACAATAATTTTACGTCGCTATAAATTATTTAGTACGCACTGATAATGTGTTAGACACCAACGCTCTTAATACATTTTGTTGTTAATGCTGTTACTGTATTAAATTTGCGCACCGACTTCAGCGTTTATGTGTGCTGGATGTAGCAAGTCACTTCATTTTCCATGGCTCAAAGTGCTATGGATGTAATTTGTGTTAAAGATCTGATTTCTAAACTTAAGCTTGACATAGCGAGAGTTATTTATGTGCTTAGGTTGTAGTCCGGCAACTATCTAACTGTAAGATAACGCTACACTTACGTCAATACATCTTTAACCCTTTCTTACTCTTTCAATTTAGGTACTGGTATCGTTATTTTTAAATGAATAATCTGCAAGCAAATTAATAACAAATTTGTTCATTTCTTCAGACGTATCTTGCGAATGAATAATCTACAGGTCTGATAATAAAAAAATTCGTTTATTTCTTTATAAATGGCGTTATATGTCTTCCGAGAAAGATATAGGACCGTCGCCACATTTTTCCACCTGGTGCTGTTACGTTTCACAATTATCGATTCCGATTTCATGTCTCTCTCTTTTTTTAGTCTGCTGAACGCGAAGCGAGATAGTGTCATATAGAAGGGCGTTCTCGACCATCTCGTTTACCTGAACGAATTCATACCCTCATCAAGAACGGTGAGAATTAGAAACGATCGATAGCCATTTTAGGTGCCTTTCCGTGTAGCAGAATTTGCCTTCTTTGTAGACATATCATGTATCGTCTTGTATATGCTTACCGATCCGTCTGTATGCCTGCATGTTCAAAAAAAACTATACATAATGTCCTGTGAGATTCAGTCTTATAATCTGTGGTCTTCTTCGAATAGCGAACAAAACGAAAACTTTCACTGCGTTCTGATGTTATGATCATGCAAGTAAAATCTTTGGTGATATAGGATTCATCTATGCAGTTTTCCGCTGTTTTCAGTTGGTGTCTAACACAAATAAGATATTTTATACAAATTTATATGCTAGGAAGAATACACTGTAAGTAGTAGGAGTTTAACCTGATATGGATACGATTCATGGGCGATAAGCAGTATTTGGGAGCAATTTTTCAGTTTTGTCGCTGCAGAAGTCTGCTGTTGATTACATCGATAGATCGGACAGCGAGTAAAGACCTACTGAAATGAACTTTTATGTAAAAAAAAGAGTTAGGAAACAACTTTCAATAAGAGAAAGGATTCCTTGATAGGCAGATCCTAACGTCTGGTG
This sequence comes from Schistocerca gregaria, assembly GCF_023897955.1. Classification (NCBI taxonomy): domain Eukaryota; kingdom Metazoa; phylum Arthropoda; class Insecta; order Orthoptera; family Acrididae; genus Schistocerca; species Schistocerca gregaria. Next base: position 920,573,530 of record NC_064920.1, read on the forward strand.
GAATAGGTAATGAGATAAACGAGGCGAACGTGAGGGGACGTGGTATAAATTGTACATCAAGTCTTAACTACTGGAAGAATGTTGAGTTAGATGTAGGTTAAATAGTTATCCAGAAATCAAGGATCTTCCACGGGATAAACTAGCATTAAGAGCTTCCCCAAACAAATGTTCCAACTTAAGATTACATCCAACTAACTCCAGCAACCTGGGAACATGCAAAAAAATGTTCTGGTTCAGACCTATAGGTTAAATATTTTCTTTTTTTGAGACATCACTCTTCCGACTCGTTTTATGTGTTGATCCATATTTTCCTATCTGATACAATCTTCTCATATCTGCCTAACAACCACAGGCATTCATAATCCATTCTTCACATACTAATCTTCATGTTCTTCTAATACATTCTCTCCATACTGCAGCTTGCCGCGCAAAGTCAATCATTTTTGGATGTTGCGCTAGGTATCCAACTAACCTAGCTCTTCATCTAGTTACGGTGGTCCATATACTTCTCTCTCCACATATTATTTTCAGTATTGCCTAGATAACTTTACTTGCACCCTTAATTTTTAGTGTTCTTTGGTAGCCCACCATTTCAAACCATTCCAGTTTCTCCTCTTTCAGATTTGCAATTCAAAAAGTTTCATTTCCACGCAACTCTGGTCTTCAGGCGTATTCATTCGGGGACTTCTTTATCATTTCCACATCAAAATCTGATGCCAGGGGACACTTCTACTGAAGAATGCTTTCTTCGCCCGTCCGATTTTACATCTGTCTTGCATACTTCGGCTTTCGTGTTTAATATTACCTCACCACTGCCATTACACTGTCATTTCCCATTTTGATGTTACATAAGCTACCATTTCTACTACTCTTCACTGTCTGGCCTTTGCCTTTTTGTACATAATTTATAGTATGTGACAACTGATCTGCTCATTCTTTCTACTGCAGGTCTTGCGTACAATAGACCAGAAGAACTGTTTTGTCTTTGGAGGTTAGCATTTATTCTCTTTCTTTGGCACTTCTTTCCCTGTTACGAAATATTCTCTCACTTCCTTCAATGCTTCCTCTACGTACAAATCGGGAAACAGCAGTGACAAGCGGCAGCTCCGCCGGAGAACCCTTTTGACATGAACGTGACCACCTTATCAGTAGCACTTAGATTTTATGGATGCGGTAAATAATTCCTCAGTTTATGTACTCTTGTCCAACTTGTCTTTTTATGGAACCATATGTTACTACACATTTAGCGCTGTGGCACGGAAGGCACAGTCCCTTTTAGGCATATGGTGGATAGCTTGAGGGGCTCTGCTGTGGTTAGTTAGAGCTCAGGAAAACCGCCCCTGTCGGCTGTAACCGGGAATTCTGACCCCAGCAGCATCCACAGCAACAAATGTCCCAGTACTATCCAGCAACTGATGTGATCTACCGCCACTTATATCTTTCAGTGTGAATGGCAGACTGCTATCTGTCGCGCTTGCGCCTACTTGCGCCAGTAACGCCTGGGACATTTTTACGCGTAAGTTACTCAACTCGTGAAATAAAGTGTCTTCTCTCTGCTTTCATATTTTATTTAAGGTTTTATGAGTCTCTTTGCATCAGATGAGTTGAATCTGGAGGTCCTGTTCGAGCTAATGTCCACATTAGGCACTTCTTCAACGACTCGCTTTTATTTCTGTCGAAATTCCAGCACTAAATTCTCTCTACGCTTGACTCGTGGATAAGCAATGCCGCCGAACCTTGTTTATTAGATTCCGACTGGTTACCTTGGAACGTCTCGACGCTTTGTTTGATTTCCTGCATCGCTTTCGTATGCTTCTTAACTCATTTTATGTGTACCTCTTTTATGGCCTCGTATCTCTCCTCCATTTTCTTTGACAATGCTTCCTGGTATTTCGTAAACGATTTATCCGTCTCTTCCTTTCTTTCTCTATCTCCTGCTGCTTCTGTGAGTGACTGGAGCGTACGCATAACGTGCTAAGCTTGACGTGGCACGTGCTGCCGCCGTGAGCACACTTGTTGGTTGATGTACTCGCTCTTCCGCACACTGCTCGGCCTGTTCCGGCTCTTCAACCATTTCCTCCTGTCTGAGGTCTACGGCGGCTAACTGCTCTGCTGTACCCAGTAGGGTACCTTGCATGGGCTCATTCTCTTGCCCTTGAGCGCGACCGCTATGGTCGCAGGTTCGAATCCTCCCTCGGGCATGGATGTGTGTGATGTCTTTAGGTTAGTTAAGTTTAAGTAGTTCTACGTTCTAGGGGACTCATGACCTCAGATGTTAAGTCCCATAGTGCTCAGAGCCAATATTGCCCTTAAAATCGTTCATTTTCAAAATGCATTCCGTTTTTCTCCTCGTACATTTTCGCTACTGTTTCCATTTTTCTCATATGTCTAGTTTGTATCAACATTTATTATTACCAAACGTCACCTGCCTAACCCTATGAAGCACCGTATACTGATACACTCACGTCATATTTACTAACAGCTCCTAAAATTGTGCAACCAAAAATTAATTTACTTGCGGTCACGATTTACGAGTAGCAGAGAAACTGAAAATTAGTACGACGCTTCAGTAAAGCTAATCAGTTGTGTACCTCTGTTCACTATTCGCGGAAAAGAAATTTATCCGACTGAAATAAAAGGAAGCAAGTTGTCAAGAACTAACCTGACGGAAAACGGGCAGGTATGCCAAATAACCTTGAAAAATAATTGTATATGACTCTGAACCACAAGGAAATCTTGACGGAAAAGCAATGGCAGGCACGATAATTTTTATGAGACGGGGGCTGTGGTATCGATAGCAACGATGCCACGGAGTATTAAAGTTCTTAGGTTGGCACTACGACAGACACCGACGACAGCGCCCTCTAGCCGGTGCTATGCAGATCTACGAGCTCCGCTGCAGGTTCTGTCCATTTCATGAAAGGCTGACGGTTTGGAAACATCGCTTCCACTTCAACTTGCTATTGCGGCTATGTACTATTTACGACGGGAACACGGTTTTGCACCAACGGGCTCTTCAGTTGTAAAGTTACGTTTGTCATTGACTAATAATTAAATATACTTTCACGTAAAAATCTGTACCGAGAATCTTACCTCACCTGCTCCTACTCACTTCCCACATTCGGCCTACCCATTCCGTTTACCGGAGCAAACCCACGCGCCACCTACAAGGCGGGACACAAAAGGGGTATTTGTAAATAGAAGCACCAACTTGTTACGAACCTCCATGGAAACAAAATCAGTTGTCAGTACTACTACCATCGCAGATCAGAAAGCGGTGGCATATCATCTTGTAATATGAAGAATGATTATCAGTACAAATGTGGTGCTCATAGGGAACATTAATTGAAATACTCATTTTATCGGAGGGCCTCGGTTGGAGCGCGTGGCAGTTTGATTATAACGGTGAAATAAGTACTTTAATCACAGATTTAGAACTGTTAATAGCACACGTTTATTTGTTTATGAGTAACACACAGATTACATGTTACTTAGACAGTGAATTTTAACACAAAACAAAGAGAAAATTATTCTGAGACACAAACTAGGCTCGTCACTAGTGTATTGCAGGGCAATACTGGCTGAATTAAAGTTCAGTTGAAACTTCCTGGCAGATTAAAACTGTGTGCTTGACTGAGACTCGAACTCAGGACCTTTGCCTTTCGCGGACAAGTGCTCTGCCATCTGAACTACCCAAGCACGACTCACGCCCGTCATCACAGCTTTACTTCTGCCAGTATCTCGTCTTTTACCTTCCAAACTTCACAGAAGCTCTTCTGCTAACCTTGCAGAACTAGCACTTCTGGAAGCAAGGATATTGCGGAGACGTGGTTTAGCCAAAGTCTAAGGGCGAGAGCGTGAACAGAGTACACAACACACTATGATAATCAGAAGAAGTAACCATATTAGCATGATGTCAAAGAATTTATTCATCATTCTACTGGCCGTGCAGGAGTAGCACATAATTAAAACTTCTACCGAATTTAACATGAGAAGAAAAGAAAGGTCGTGCGGTAGCGTTCTCGCTTCCCACGCCCGGGTTCCCGGGTTCGATTCCCGGCGGGGTCAGGGATTTTCTCTGCCTCGTGATGGCTGGGTGTTGTGTGATGTCCTTAGGTTAGTTAGGTTTAAGTAGTTCTAATTTCTAGGGGACTGATGACCTCAGATGTTAAGTCCCATAGTGCTCAGAGCCATTTGAAGAAGAAATGAAAGAAGTACGAAAATAATTGCGTCAGAGATTAATAGAATCTAAGGTGTGTGTATAAAACCATCTCTCCTCTAAAATCTGAAATTACTGTCGTCCATCCATAGCAGTGCTGTGAGGCCTTACCGTGCCTGCAATAAACATTCGTGATGTCGTAGCTTGTGCTGCTGCGAGTGTTGGCTGGGCGGTCTCAGGCTATTGTGGCAGTGGCTGCGGGACAGTCATTTTCGCAGACCGGACCGTCAAAAATTTATCTGTTCAAAAAACTTCTCAATCAAACTACGGCAACTTGGCCTAAGGTCGAAGTACATATCTCCTTATCAACGTCGCGGAGCTAAGTCTCCAAGAATCTCTCTCTAAAAAATACCCGCCCTTCCCTTGAAGCCTCGGTGCACGAATTCGTCACACTGAAAATGGGTGGAGTGGAACCCAGCCCGCAGTCTCCTATAAAACATACAGATGCCAGGACGCTAATCAGAAACGCACTTTCGCACTCGAGGAAAGCACGAAACCATGGCCCCAGCACCTGGCGTAGACCTCTCGTTGTTGCTTGTTGTGGGTGCTGCCGGAATGCGAATACGTCTCCTAGAATTGACTATCATTTAAGCGGGTTATAATCTCAATTGTTGAGGCGACGCCTTAGTTACAGCCAGGTACGGAATAATAAAGTCGTGGCCCAGTGGTGTAGAAACAGCTTACCCTATGGTGCAAGAGCCCTGTATATCTGCCTTGTTAAGAGAATCACGATGGTCGATGTTGCTCGCCTGACATTGTCTAAACAGACCTGTTGCTGCAACCGTCACCCCGATGCTATGGCAGCCCCCGCCAGCTGCTTGTGCTACTGCAGTTACTGTGCAGTTACTCAGTAGCTAAGACTATTAGATTTTTTTATTCAAAGTAGGTATTTGCTGTTTTACTATGCATTTTGCTTTTCGTTAGGTTAACGCTGTGCTGCTCAAAATGGTTCAATTGCCTCTAAGCACTATGGGACTTACCATCTGAGGTCATCAGTCCCCTGGACTTAAAACTACTTAAACCTATGCAACCTAACTACATCACACATGTCGATGCCCGAGGCCGGATTCGAACCTGCGACCGTACCAGCAGCGCGGTTCCGGACTCAAGCTGCTGTGCTGCTTAATCCTTGATTGTGTTCATTTCCGACTTTTCAGCGAATTCAGTTGAAACTAATTTATAATTAAACAGTTACAGGAAGTGTGAAATTTTTTATAATAGTATAATTAATATTGCATCAAATTAACGTATTCTGTTAATTATCCTGTCATGTGCGCTTCTGGAACAAATGAAGAGATAATTTCCTGTTTTGAATCGTAATAAATTTAATTCGTTTGCTTAGTGGTGAGGAATATCTCCCAAAGTCTCGGTCTTTGTTGTGGCACTGAAAACATTGCTAATGGAATAAAGAACCCAGTACGTTGTCCTCTATGGTGAGTGTTCATGGCGAGGCTATCATCGGGAGTGCCCCAAGCAAGTGTGGTAGGTCCTCTGTTGTTTTCGGTCTACATAAATGATCTTTTGGAGAGGGTAGATAGCAATGTTCGGCTGTTTGCTGATGGTGCTGTGGTGTATGGCAAGGTGTTGTCGTTGAGTGACTGTAGGAGGATACAAGATGACTTGGACAGGATTTGTGATTGGTGTAAAGAATGGCAGGTAACTCTAAATATAGATAAATGAAAAATAATGCCGATCAATAGGAAAAAGGATCCTGTAATGTTTGAATACTCCATTAGTAGTGTAGCGCTTGACACAGTCACGTCGATTAATTGGGCGTAACACAGCAGAGCGATATGAAGTGAGACAAGCATGTAATGGCAGTTGAGGGGAAGGCGGATAATCGTATTCAGTTCATTGGTAGAATTTTGGGTAGATGTGGCTCATCTGTAAAGGAGACCGCTTATAAAACACTAATACGATCTATTCTTGAGTACTGCTCGAGCGTTTGGGATCCCTATTAGGTCGGGTTGAGGGAGGGCATAGAAGCAATTCAGAGGCGGACTGGTAGATTTGTAACTGGTAGGTTTGATCATCACCGAGAGTTACGGAAATGCTTCAGGAACTCGGGCGGGTGTCTCTGTAGGAAAGGAGGCGTTCTTTTCGTGAATCGCTACTGAGTAAATTTAGTGAACCAGCATTTGATGCTGACTGCAGTACAATTTTACTGCCGCAAACTTACGTTTCCTGGACAGACGAGAAAGATAAGATAGATTAGGGCTTGTACACAGGCATATAGGCAGTCATTTTTTCCTCGTTGTGTTTGGCAGTAGAACAGGGAGGAAAGATGCTAGTTGTGTTAGGAGCTACCCTCCGCCACGCACCGTATGGTTGATTGCGGAGTATGTATGTAGATGTAGAAATGGACTTCACCTGTATTTCCTTAACTCCTCGCAGACTAACAGTCCACGCAATTAACTTTACGAGCCGATTACTACATCGAAGTAAAACACGAAAAAACCTTCTCAACAACTTCTGGTGTAATTGCGATCACGTAACTAAGCGTAAACAGAGTGAAAAGGATGAAAAAACTGTAACAAATCAGTTGTTAAAGTCTAATAGCACAATGAAATAAAGCTCAATGAATTACGTTTCTTTACAACAGTGAAATAATGAAACATAGTTCTTTTACTCATTGACAAACATACATCAGATTTGAGCCGTCCCACGAGAAACGATAGCTCATGGTACGCTCTTTGCCACCATAGGCTTTATGTTTATTAGCTTCAATCGGCTGGTGGCGCATGGATGCCAGGAGCTGGGTAGCTGGCCACACTGTGCAGTACGTCAGCTGCTGATGGCACCGAGAGGGAAGAGAGAGTGCCTGCGAGTGTCTGTTCTGAGGACTGCGGTTCGTCGTCGACAGGGCTGGTCGCGTACGACAGGAAGACGTCAACGAGTCGGGCAACACGAGGCCGACCAAAGATATTCGACTGCCTTCCCCAGTAGCCGATGAGTGACGTAGTTGTCTGGTCAGCGAACACGCAGCCTGTGCCCGCTCTATAGCGTGGCCAGCTCGCTGGAATAAGGATGGCATCAATTCAGTTGCCTCTGTCCGGACAGACTTCTACCGGAGGTAATGTGGACGGCAGCTCGTGCAGGAAGAGGCCGCTTGCCATGGGGCACTAACTGCCACCACCAAACGCCCGAAAAGATTATACCGGGTGAGCGTATTTCAAATGGACAAAATTTCTGGTTGTTGGTGGCGGTGTACTGTCAGATAGAATTCATTGTGATTCGCATGTCGTTGTGCGGTCTGGTGGAGGATTAAAGGTTATTGTCGTTCTATCTCATACGTCGGCTTCCCTCTCACCAACCACTCCCTCACCCTCATCGGCGTCCAGCACCTCACGAGGCTGTTCTGCTCTGAGCCTTAATCACAATTTTTTATTGTTCTCTATTTAATTACGTATTTTGGAGGTTATTTTTCTGTGGCACTAATTGCAAATCGGCTGCTGGGCAGGTTGCTCTGTTACGTGGTGTGTGGTTTTGTTTAATGAGCAAAAATTCGTACGTTGTAATGTTTTACCTTGTAGGCAAATGTGCAGGACCTCATAGCAATAGCTGAGAGAAGAAATTAAACGTTCAGAATCACAGAGCAGCAACTTCGCCAGCCCCTTCTGGAGGAGATTATCAAGGTTGGCATTACACTACCAGAGAGCAAAAGAAAGCCTTTGTTTCAATCACAGGCAGATTTGTATACACGCACTCACACGTTCACGCTTGCAGAGATTATTCTTGGGTATGGAGTGGATGAGGAGAGGATGCTCGTTGTTATACAAAATAAATACTGTCGCTCCGTACGAATTCTCTTGCCAAGGAGCCGTAGGTCACAGACAGACATACGTGCAAAGTATAAACGTGGAACCAAGCAATGTCATACAAGAAACAAAATGAAAGTGCGATTAGGCAGACATCTTTAAAATGGTTCAAATGTCTCTGAGCACTATGGGACTTAACATCTATGGTCATCAGTCCCCTAGAACGTAGAACTACTTAAACCTAACAAACCTAATGACATCACACAACACCCAGCCATCACGAGGGCAGAGAAAATCCCTGACCATGCCAGAAACCGAACCCGGGAACCAGGGCGCGGGAAGCGAGAACGCTACCGCACGACCACGAGATGCGAGCAGACCTCTTTAAATGCATGTTTTTGGATATTTCGTATCTTGCTTTTATGCTCATTTACTCTGAATTGCTTTATTATGTTGTTAATAAATGTTTTTAACCCTTGAAAGTAATTACGCTTCCAGAGTCCCCCCCCCCCCCCCCCCGCTTTGTTTTCCAAAAACTTCCCAAGTTCTTAAGCCTATGACCTAATGGAGAACTGTCTATCCTTGTCTCAAGAGGAAGTTACAGGAATAGATAGCGCTGAGGAACTTGAAAAACTGTAACAGAAGAAAATATATGTTAGTATCAGGGGAAGAGGAATTTATTTTCGCGTTAATTCAGTAATCGCATCAAGCGATAACCAGCCTGAATTGCTTCAAAGGTAAATATTTTTGCAAAACGAATGGAACAAGCAAAATGTAAATAATCATATTGCAGAATACTGAAGTACCTATCTCTGTGAGTAAATCAAAGGGTAATCTCGTAAATTTGCACAACAGAGCGCACCAGAGCGACGTAATCGTGGAAATTTAAGCGACTGAACCCACTATTCTCAAACGTAGCAGAAAATTGAACACATGAATTATTTTAAATACGTGAACTACACACACTTCAGCCGATAGTCTTTTCTTCTATTATCTGAGCTATTATTGTAGTTTCAAGTTTATACTATTGAAACTGAGGTCTTGAGATGTACATGTTTTAAACACAAATTTCACAGTTTACAGTTTTGGCACTATTGAAGGACTCCTCAAACCCAAGACGATGTTTCCTTGTGGTATTGAACATCAATAACGATTAGCCTAAAAGAGGTGTCACCTGCAATACACTGAAAAATTATTTTATGCTTGTGAAGCATTTGTGAAATAAAGTGAATAGAAACCGTGGGAACAATGTTTAATGATCTGCATGAGACTACCGTTGATAAGATCGATGTTAATTCACTGAGGATTTGATTATTTGTCACATTGACACGCATTGATTGATTAAATAATGCTGTATAATTGCTCCATCATCTCACTAAGAAATGGTGTTATGGTCACGAAAACAAGCTCGTCGCAGTTTAATTATCTGTCACACTGACAAGCGTTGGTTGATGTACACTATGTGATCAAAAGAATCCGAACACCTGGCTGGAAATGACTTACAAGTTCGTGGTGCCCTCCATCAGTAATGCTGGAATTCAATGTGGTGTTGGCCCACCCTTGCGTTGATGACGGCTTCCACTCTCGCATGTATATGTTCAATCAGGTGCTGGAACGTTTCTTGAGGAATGGCAGCCCCATCTTCACAGAGTGCTGCACTGCGGAGAGGTATCGATGTCGGTCGGTGAGACTGGCATGAAGTCGGCGTTCCACAACATACCAAAGATAGTCTATAGAATTTAGGTCAGGACCCTGTGCACGCCAGTCCATTACAGGGGTGTTATTGTCGTGTAATCACTCCGCCACAGGCCGTGTATTATGAACAGATGTTCGATAGTGTTGAAAGACGCAATCGCCATCACCGAATTTGTCTTCAATAGTGGGAAGTAAAACATCAGTGTAGGCCTGTACTGTAGTAGTGTCACGCAAAACACGACCAGACCACATCACCACCGCCTCTGAATTTTACTGTTGGCGCTACCCACGTTGGCAGATGACGCTCACCGGGCATTAACCATACGCTCTCCCTGCCATTTGATCGTGTTTCTTCACACCACACAACGTTTTTCCACTGTTCAATCGTCCAATGTTTACGCTCCTTACACCAAACGAGGCGTCGTTTGGTATTTACGGGCAGCCAATCGAACGTGAAATCCAAGTTTTCTCACCTCCTGCCTAACTGTCATAGTACTTGCAGTGGATCCTGATGCCGTTTGGAATTCCTGTGTGATGGTCTGGATAGATGTCTACCTATTACACATTACGACCCAATTCAACTGTCGGCGGTCTCTGTCAGTCAACTGACGAGGTTGGCCTGTATCCTTTTGGGCTGCACGGGGCCCTTCACGTTTCCACTTCACTATAACATCGGAAACAATGGACCTAGGGATGTTTAGGAGTGTGGTAATCTTTCATACAAACGTATGAGTGAAGTGACACCCTATCACCTTACCACGTTAGGAATCCGTGAGATCCGTGGAGTACTCCATTCTGCTCTAACACGATGTCTAATGACAACTGAGGTCGCTCATATCAAGCACTGGCAGTAGGTGGCAGCACAATGCACCTAGTATGAAAAAGGTATGGTTTGAGGGTGTACGGATACTTTTGAGCACATAGTGTACTTGTAAGTAACTTACATCGTGCTTAAACTGCTTTAATTCATTTGCATACACATCGTGCTCTCAACATTTGTCGCCTCATCAGTCAGTAATGAGTTGAACGAGGATGAATGTGAAGTCCTCAGTATATTGCCATAGATAATTACGTTTTTGTAATGAATAACGTTCAGTGAAATCTGTAAAGTATGACAAAAATTTGTGCAAGATCTTTCGTCTAGAACGATGCCAGAAATACAAATCTGGTAACATTCTGTGTCCTTGGTAGCTAAAATATTAATTTTATTCTTTGAAAAATAGGACTATCTTCACAAAACTTTTTTCCTAGCTTCACGCTTTTCTTAGTGATACATCGCGTGCTTCAGAATGAAATGCACAGCCCATTTATACTTTGCAATCTTTAGAAGATAGTTCATTCTTTATATACACTTCCGTAGTTTAATTGATTTTCGATCATTTGTTTATATATTTTGATGTAATATGGCTTAATCATGTGTCATTTCGAACGAATGATTAAAAGCATCTATAGATAAGACCTACATTAATGTTAACCTACCACTATCACCATCTCCAGTAATTTTACTTTGATATCTGGATAAAGGCGACCCTGAAACTTCTTCACAACTTATGGCCTTCAGCTACATTCTCGTATGTCTATTCTCATTACATATTTTATCTCACTTGTCGACCTTCAGTTACGACCAACTAACGTATTTAATCGATGCCTCCACCATTCCCGCTTTCATTTCAGTGTCATTACAGCCCTTTAGTTGACTGATTTCTTTTTCTGCCTTTATTAGTAATTCACAACATGCATTTCTATACTGCTCTCTTTCTCATTGAAAATCACTTCCTCGCCACCATTCTCCTTTAACAAGTATTGCCCGTACATTGCTAACTTCTTGGGCAGTTCATCCATTGTTTTCGACTGTGCAAAATACTATTTAAATAAAAAGAAACATCATCCGATTTCATGATTCGATCGTATACTTGTATTACATTTTTTCGATGTGCGGTGTACGTATTACTTTTTCCCTGAATCGGGCCTGCTTGCAGACTTGCTCTGTTAAGAATTTCCATTAGGTCTCATAGAACATGGATGCAACGCTGTCACTGCGTAGATGAACTGTGTTTTGCCATAACACCAACAGCCTTGTGTTACGGTTGGTCTAGTGATAATTCACCAGCATGTAAACCGATGGACTGCGGAATCGAAACTGTTAGGACTACACAATATTTTAGTTCATCTTTAACATAGTCTTTGCCTCTCGTTAATGTAGAGATTCGGCAGTAACGAAATGTGGTGCGGATTCTACATCCATCACTAAGTTTCTCTTTTCCCCTGTATGTTTTTAGAGTTAGATTAGAGAGTCGTCGAAGTGGCAGCCTACAGAAACATTTGCACAAGGTCGTTGGGCCATACAGAATTATTATCATTATTGTGGTAGGACGAGCTGAATACACAGATACTTTTTGACTATGAATTATTTCTTCAATTCTTTTTAGTAATCTCAAGATCCCACTGTTGGTTATTCATTCTTATATCTTCTTTGCGAAGTACAAGTGTTCAGAATGTTTCACTGACAGTTCGCATGAAGTTCCTGACTAACATGTTCTGCTTTACATCTCCCCTCTACAATGCACCGCGCTGTCCTCTTTCAGGAAGGGGGTTGACGCTGATAACACTGAATTTTATATTAGTACATGTTCAGTGAGTTTCACCTCCAGCGTAATGGTGTTTATATTATATTCTTTATTCTTATTAGCAATGTGTAATGTGTATTGTGTTCAAAGGAAAAAAGTAGCACAATATGAAATTATTTATTTTTGAAGACTTACTGCACATGGAAGATAATCCAGAGTATGTGAATGAGAAGTCTGCTCATCGTTCCCAACAGTTAAGAAATAAGTAGCTGTTACCTACATCTACCTACACACTGCTAAAATCAACGTACGTTGCGTTGTGGAGGGTATCCTGTACCACTTCTGGTGGCTTCTTTTTCTGTTCCACTAACAAACAGAGCGAGGGATAATATATGCCTCCGTACGAGCCTTAATTTTTCTTACCGTCGTGACCATTACGTGAAATATATGAAATGTACGACGGCGGCAGTAGAATCATTCTGTAGTCAGCTTCAATTGCAGGTCCTCTCAATTTTCGCATTAGCGTTTCTCGTAAAGAATGCCGGCTTCCCTCCATGTATTCCCATTTGGGTTCCTGGAGCATATAATTCAGATCATATTATTCAGAATTACTGGTAGCAAATCTATCAGCCCTCCTATGAGTAAGGCGCTATGTTTTACAGACGAACAGCACTTAACTAAAATTCCCCACTTCATATCCTTCTGCTACGCTATGCCCACGTGTTTAATCGACGTGACTCCATAATGTAGCAGACCGGACAGGTTAGCTGAGCGCGCTAATGCGCTGCTTCCTGGACTTCGGTAGGCGCGCCGGCCTCTGTTCGAATCCGCCAGGCGGCTTAACGACGGAGGCCGGAGTGCTGGCCAGCCTGGATGTGGTTTTTAGGCGGTTTTCCACATCCACTAGGTGAACACCGGGCTGGCCGCCACGTCCTGCCTCCGTCACAAGGCTCACAGAAATCTGAACACTTTCGCACTATTCCATGGATTACACAAGACAGACAGTTGGGATACGCTCATTCTGTGCCGGGGGGCGGGGGGGGGGGGGGGGGGGGGGGGGTACGGGTTGGCGTCAGGAAGGTCATCTGGACACCCCTTCAATTAACGTTGCCAAATCTGTTTAACCATGCCGACCCTGCGTCATTGCAGGAAAATGGCACAAGCAAAAGAATAGAAAGAAATACTCTGTAACGTAGCACAGTACAAATGCATTATTCGAACATTTCCTTTTCCTGTTCATCTCATTAACTTACATGTTTCTACACTCGTTTGAAAGTCTTAACACCAATACTGGAAAAATATTAGCTGCTAATGATTCACCGTGTGCATCAGGAGAGCAACAGAAAATGAGTGTCCAAGAGGTGCAGAGATCAACTTTCTGTGGGGTTTATGCATTACATTTCACAACATGTACATAGTCGGCACTGAAGAAATGTTCAAAACAAAGCATTAACTAGCACCATGAACACGGAATGAAAGACGGCGCACCACAGTGATCACCAAGATTCGCATTATCAAGCTTTGAGGGAATCTTCTTGGTAGTTGCAAAAACCGTGCAGGACGTTCAGCTAGATATCCATTCTTAAATAATACATACAGAATCACATTGGCGCAACTGGGTGATGACAGCCTGCCAGAGGGGCCGAGCGGTTCTAGGCGCTACGCAGGTTCGAATCCTGCCTCGGGCATGGATGTGTGTGATGTCCTTAGGTTAGTTAGGTTTAAGTAGTTCTAAGTTCTAGGGAACTGATGATCTCAGAAGTTAAGTCCCATAGTGCTCAGAGCCATTTGAACCATTTGGGTGATGACATCTGTCGGAAGGTAATAGAATGCAACCGAATGCGAAACAGTCTGCCTTGCAGCTTATCGTGAAACTAGCTATCATTGAAAACGTGGCTGTAGATGGAGGGATAATGTGTTTTGTAGGTACGGAAAAAGTAAACATACAGAGGCTGAATTTTTCCGGGACTTAAATTGGTATGAACTGCATTGTAACGCACATTTCAGGAGAGATGGTTTGCCCTAAACGAGTACAATTTTTATACAGAGATTGGGAATCAAACAAACTTATTTTGTTCAGATACTAGCCAAAATCAGAGCTCTAGTCATAGTTCACTTCTCGTACACACATTTCCCACTCTTGCTTGCTGGATGTAAATATTGCTTATTGTGAAATACACGTGAAAGAACCGTAGGACGCAGAACACCACCAACATTTCTCTGCACACTGAATAACTTTCCAGCCAGTTCACTATTTAGATTAACAGTCGGCAAAATTATATATGAACTCATTAAGGCATTGACGTTTGTTGATATTCATATAACTCTCTAAATAGCTCTAATTTCCAGGGTTCGTATCACATACATTTCCTCTTCAAATCCCGATTGGTCAGACTTCAAAGCAATTTGGAACAAATTCCGAATTTCTTTTTCATCGTCAGCTTGACTGTGTCATCTTACTTCATCCAATTCTGTAGCACTGCTTGAAGTTATGTAGGTATCCGCTGCTTACCTTGAAATTACTGTAGTGTAAGCTGCATGCAGTTTGATGTGCATAGTGGAGTGGGTCAACATCAAGCACAACCTGTAAATTGTATCGCGCATCTTTGAAACTCTTAAAATACCAGTTTCTGTAACAAGTGTGCCTTGTCCTCCCTCGACAATCCGTACCTTTTGTTATGCACTACACGATCATATTGCCGCGGACTTATTCGAAATCTCTTTATAATTATTTTCTTTGTTACTATACGGTGGATGATCATCCATGTACCTAATTATGTTTCATACCACCTCCTTAGACAGCCGTTATCGTTTACTACGCTTCACTGGCGACGGGACACGAATGATGAACTACGGTGCTTGATACCTCTTTCAGTATTACTTTCACTTGTTAAGCACGTATCGTCATCACTGTACTCCTCATGTACATTTCATTGAGTAATTTTCTACAGACGCTAATGGTTCATCTGCGATTTCTCACTCTGCGCAATTCCTTGATTCCTTTTTGACGAAATGTGAACATCAGCAACTGTTTTTGTAGATGTACTGCGGTGTTTGCCACGCTCGCTTTGCTTATCGTCGCCATCGCTCTGCGCTGTATGGACACCACTAGCACTGTACCACAGTTGTGAGTTTCTCGTCGCTTCCTCTGTTGCCATTAGCAGCCAATATTGTGGTTGCATGGTAGACATTATGTGGGGCGTCGAATGCCGTAAACGTCGTTGGCCTTTTGCCACGTCGCACTCAAAATCTTCTTTGGGAGATCCGGAATGTCTGTCCTTGGTTCGCAACACGGAACCGCTCCCCTCTCGCTCTGTCTAGCAACCTCACCTTTATGACATCCATTTTGCTGTAGGAAATTTCAGTTTGCACCACTTGGTACCGATATCGACGTTTGCTGCCTTATAAGCGTATCGTCGGTGAAGAGATATGTTTTTCTGTGCTGGTTCTGAGGTACAGAACGTTAAGGTTTTTCAAATGATTTAATGACATACCCAGGCAATAAAGATCTGTGTCTATACCATCCTCTTATAGGTATTAATCTCGTGTCTAGGCGTTAAGAACTGCTCCACGACCGCCCCCGTGCCTGGTTGCCCCAACAAGGTGCATTACTGGTGATCAGAGCAGCGTTAATTCACTTTGCTGAGTGTTTGTCTTGATAGACACTACGACCACCTGCTTAACAGTTGTGTTACACCTTTTGAGTCCTGATTTGGGAAAGCCTTGGTGGATTTCCCAAGATATGTGACATCAGATTTCTATGCTCAGATCACGCAGTTCTTGTAAATTAGTGATCGGTATCACGTGGGCTTCGTGATGTCGTCCGATACCGTACCAGATTAGCTCCATCGGGTTCCGTTTAGCCCAATGTGTAGACCAAGACATACACCTAACATATTGTAACGTTATTCAAACCATTGTAGCAGAGGCCTGGTCTGGTTACAAGAGCAGTTACAGTATTGGCAGATGCCAACGTTGCCAGGGAAGACATCACGCACGAAGGGATGCGGGTGGCCCGCAGTAATATTCATTTACGCAACATCGGCTTTGGTGATTCGATTATTATCAGAGGTCCAATGGAGGCCCCATAGAATAATATTCCCCGGTCATCGCTGCGTCCGTGGCGTGGTTTACATTTGTCACAGTTGTTCGTCTGGATGATGGCGTGTTGAGATAGAACCATAGACCAGACGTAAAGAGGAACGTAATTCTTTCGACCAGGCCACGGGTTTCCATTTTGCCAAGGCTCATTTTGCCATGGACTACGTAAAAACCATATCATTGGACCAACACGAGAACATGTAGGAACACCATGTTCAAATACATGCCCTAAACGGACACCTTCGCAATGCTTGAGCCTCCACCATCACTGTGTTGTGTTATTACATCTGCAACAGATAGTTCCAGAGGCGATCGTTTCCAGGCGTCGGGGTATAACAATCTCTCCTTTGTCAAATTCGCATACTTCAGTGGACTTCCCACTCTTTGGCCCGCATCGTCCCAAGAGTGATTTCCTATTTGTCTCTGCTCCTTCCCCTGTCACATTCCCACAGTGGAACAAGGCGGACTGCAATCTCGTGTTGCGCCGTGGTCACAATGGTTTGGTTCGTAAGATCTAACTGGGAAAAATGTGTAACACTTCTGATGTGTGAAGTTGTAGAATTTACTTTATGCCGTCAAGAAGTATTAGAGGTATCATCGATAAACCTCGAAGTGAAGAGGAATACGTGACTGAGAGAAACAAACATAATGAAGATCAAGTTAACCATCGGGGAACTTACAGCAATTTCCTAGAAGACCTAGATTCTCATCTACCCTCTAACTGCGATGGCAGCTCCCATCCGTCTGAAGGTTTGGCGTAATAGAAGAGATCCTATTTCTGCCAAGAGCGTAATCAAGGACCTAGAACAGATAGTAGGTATTAATTGTACGAAAACTGTGGATAATATATCAGAGAGCAGTGGCCTGCTGGCGTGTAAGGTAAAGGGAACGATTACACAGAGTGGTCAGAAATAGGAAGAATAGCTGGTAAGGGAGTTGCAGGGTAGCATGTACTGACAAATGATAGTTAAGAAACAATTTCAAGACGTTCGTCCGCTTCTGAGTTAATTATTATTGATGTTATCCAGTCAGGCCTTTGCGCACATAAATTAAAGTGGCCCGCCGGTGACGGTGTTACCAAACGTGGTCTTCGTTTGATTTCCTGAACCCGAACAGGAGAGCCATACAAAAATTCCAGACGGTAGGAAGGATCGAACCCGAGTGAAAATCTGCGCAATCTCGTGCGCTATCTTCTACATTGTGAGAACAATTGCCACTCATTCTATCCGGTGGCCTCTTGAATTTGCACGCGCAACGGACTGATTGGCTAACTTCGATGCTAATTAACTCGGGAACGGCGCAATCTATCAAAGTTTTTTAATCATTTATTGCTCAGCGCATCCTACCCTGCAACACACTTACAAGATTTTCAGACTGCTTATGAGCATCCTGTTTACGGGATATCACAAAAGCCGTAATGCGTCTTTGCAGAGGACTTTCAGTAAGAGGCGCATTTCGCTACACAATAGCCTGACAGCGAGCCTTACAAAACCCTCCGGACCGAAAATTAATTTTAAATGTCCAGTTCAAGACGATGTCACTAGAGACAGAGGACAAGTTTTGATTAGCGTCGGATTTGAACGTATCTTTTTGAAAGGAACCATCGAACCATTTGCCTACAGGCTTTTAAGCGTTTTAATCACTGCACTGTTTCGCCAGGAGTAAAGCGCTTTAATCGTATAGTATGATCACTCCGTCAACAGCGCCAGATCGATGTCTGTTCATCTTGGGAAACATGTCTGCTGAAATGGATCATTGGTGTACAACATAACTACGGAAGAATCTTTTATAAGCTATTGAAGAAGACCGATATCGGATTTGGCATCATTTTAATAAAGAATTAGATTGGTGAGATGTAAATTTTGGTCTGATCAATATACGCCATGTGCAAAGTAGGCTATCCATAAGAGTGATGACAAGGGAAATGTTTCTGCGTTAGGCTTTGTACTTAGATTTTGGTCAAGACTAGTCATGTGTGCTGATGAGTATAAGTAAATTTGTTTGGTAAAGGCCGTATGAGATGCCACTAGATTCATCCTTGTCGTCCTAAGCCGAAGAGATCCAGCCATATCTAATGTCTACGAGAAGCAGTTGTTTTGTGGAAGATTGATATCATCCAACATCGTAATTGTCATCGCTACTTCGTAATAAAACGCTCTCTCTCTCTCTCTCTCTCTCTCTCTCTCTGTCTCTCTCTCTCTCTCTCTCTCACACACACACACACACACACACACACACACACACACACACACACACACACACACACACACACACATTCGCACACACAAGCAGAAGAGTGCTTGTAAATGTTACATGTTTTCTTCAAGCTTATAAACACAGAACAAATAGAACAACAATTATTTACTCATTAAATACTAAGAAAACTTCAGTTACGAAAAATTATAAAGCTAGTAACCTAAGCTCGTGTTGTTTCAAATTGATAACTACATTAAAATTAAAAATGCGGCCTATATTCCCTGACTCATTGGAAATAAAAGTAATTATAATGTTCGTGCGTTTGTTTCAATACCTAGCACATTCAGTTTTCTTTGTACCTTTAATTTTGAACTTACACTCGAATAGTAATTAATTGTCATATCATTTATGCATCCAGCTTCTGTCCAGCCCACCACTGCACTGACCAGTATCGTTCACTCAACATTATGAAACTGGATTGCCTAGAAAAATACATTTCAGAACAAGCTCTCTTCTATAATATGATCCTGATACACACACCTTTCGTAACTAAGTCAAGGAGTAAGCTATCTCCTCTATGTGGACCTTGTACCGCGAAGTGCAAAGGAGAGACATAGTATGAACTGTAAGCATAAATCTGAAGCTCTGAAAAATGTGAAAAGTTCTGGAACATTAAGTAAATGATGACCAGAGCCTGGAAGCTCGAAAGAAAAAATAAACAAATTAAAGATAGACCGAGGACGTTTTATCGAAATGAAAAAAAAGACAGACGAGTTACTTGTTGCGTATTTAACCACTTTTTTATGTTACAGTAAAAAAAGGATGGAGGTGACAAATACATTTACCTTAGGAAATACGATGTCTGAGTTGAGTCATTGTTTCCGCAATCCATTATCTCCATATAAATTTTTTCCCGCAATGAGGAAAACTGTCACTGTGTTGTTACTTGTTCTTAGTTGTTCTTTTTGGTTTAGGATTTAGCTTAATACTGCTCAAAAATAACACAATACTTTTATTTGAAATAAATTTTGTTCTTTGAACATAACGATTTTTGGAACTGTAATCTGGACATAACGATTTCTGGAAATAATCTGCTTTTAAAATGACGGATAAAATTTCATAGTATTTATTCCTGTTACAAAATTTTTTAGTACAACTAGAAATAGTAACATAGTACACGCCTGCTAATTAATTTTTTGAACAATTGCCGTCCGCTCTGTATTAAAATAGCACATCTTTATGAGATCAAATACAGATCTGTTCTTCAGATTCATCAGGCAGCTTTCTGACATCAGATTCTTCATCCAGTGTTGCTCGTGACTGCTGTTTGAAGACATTCTTGTGAAATAAAAATATTTCATCCAACCTGGTCCGTAATGATTCTGTAAAATGACTATTACATTCATGATGTTTTATGGTTTTATCGTAAACATTTACGTATCTCTAATGGTTTTACTCCCATACAGAATTTACCCATCCTGGAAATACTTTTACCACATCCTGCCTCAATATTACAGATGCGTTTCAGTGAATAGTAATACTGCTCTCATTTTTTTTTTTAATTAACGTTCTTTTTGAAGCTTTGAACTGAAAGTACCATACAGATTGAGGTTCCATGGAATCTTTAAGAAATGTTTTCCAGTGATCAACATTCACATCTGACCCAAGTATTCCAATAATGTCATAATATCTCTGGGGTTCTAAACAGTGCTTTTTGAACTTACCTCATTTCCAGTCTGGCCAAATATGCTATCAGGAAGAATATATGAACGGCCTACAACTGGACAAATAAGGTTGACATGTTTTACGTTTTGTGAACAATTTTGAGCGAACCAAGTACATAGCATGCCAATCTTGATTTTTACTTTGTCATTCACAACCACTGGCGAGTAACTTCAGCGTGTGCATATTTTCTAGATTTTTATTGTACAGCATATGGAATGTTGATGATGCTATTTTATATGTACCATGGTGTACCTCATCATTTCCAGTCTTGTACTCTATCGCAAGATGCAACACGTTTCCACTTGTTCTCTGTCAGCAAACCCGATGTTCGTGCCTGGAGTGTATCATGTACCACTACTGAGTTCATTGGTCAATGCAGACCTCCCGCGCTCTCCTGCTGTCATATGGTTCAAAATGGTTCAAATGGCTCTGAGCACTATGGGACTCAACTTCTGAGATCACCAGTCGCCTAGAACTTAGAACTAAGTAAACCTAACCTCACCTAAGGACATCACACACATCCATGCCCGAGACAGGATTCGAACCTGCGGCCGTAGCGGTCACGCGGTTCCAGACTGAAGCTCCTAGAGCCGCACGGCCACACCGGCCGGCCAGCTGTCATATGCATTGCCACTGCCAAGAGGACGTAAGAGGAGATAAATAACGGCACCTATATTGATGCCGTGTTCCTTGAAGGAGCTTCCTTGACTTTCAGTAAGCATAATATGAAATTCCACACTGTAGCATAATGAACGAAGTATGAGCACATATAAATTAAATCAAGTACTGTGATGTAATTGCAGTGCTATCAAATGGAACACAATATTTTTGATGAATATAAACCTTGAATCTCAAAAATAACTTCGTACGCATCGTAAAAGAGTGAATTACAACTAATACTGTTCAGTGCCTACTTCGGAACCTCTATGAGACTATTAGCGGCTGATGGTTTTTATACGTATAGAAGCTGAAACACTAAATAACTGTGTGAAATGCAGAAACGCCTACAACAGATCGGCGCTCATTGCAGAGATTAGCAGTTGGCCTGAACATAAATAAACGTAACATCTTGCGCAGGTGGAAAGACAGATTACATGACTTCCAAAAAACGACTTGAAAAGATTATATCTATTAATTATCTTGCAGTAAGCGCACTGATTGATTGAAAGTGGAACCACCACATAACACTTATCTTAGGAAAGGCAATTGTCAGACAGAGATTTTGGAAAAATTCTGAGGAGGTAGTTTAAAAATCTCAATATTTAAATTTTACTTCCCAGTCTGGGACCGTTACTAGATTAGAGAGGTCCAAAAAAGAGGAATGCTTCGTCATGGATTCGTTTATTACATGCGAAATCGTGACGGAAATACTCGTCAGACAACAGTGACAGACGCTCCAAGAGAGTCGTGTATAGCACTGCCTGGAGTGATGTTGAAATTCTGAGAGGATATGGCCCTAAAGAATCAACCGATATATTGTTTAATCTAACAAACAACTCATGAAAAGCCCGTGAATGTAAAATTAGAGACCTACAGATCTACCAACAGTCGCTATTCCCGTGCACCAATCGCGATTTTGACAAGAAAGGATGAAAATATATATGAAGTACCTTACTGCACATACAGAAAAGTGTGACAAACATGTATGCTCAGCCGTTATCTGAGACAGCTGAGTTCAGCACTTTCTCGTAGACACGGCAGTAACGCCGACCCTTAGACCAAACTATCATCGTAAGGGTGGTAAGTAACGTAGACGAGCAGCTCTGGTCATACAGTACAATCACAGCCGGAAAAAATAAAAATTAAGAAAAGAATCTACCCACTAAAAATGTACATTACGTCACAGATATGACAAACTCCAGTACAATCACAAATCGACACTGCCGCAACAGCATTACTCATAAATAGAGAGATCCGTCTTAACGTGCCGTTTGCATTTCTAACAAATTGCGTCGTTAAGACAAACAAGTATATCACTGTCACTACATCACCGCCTGTCGTTGTGGCCGATCGGTTCTAGGCGCTTCAGTCTGGAACAGCGCGGCCAATACTTTCGCAGGTTCGAATCCTGCAACGGGCATGGATGTGTGTGGTGTACTTAGGTTAGTTATGTTTAAGTAGTTCTAAGTTCTAGGGGACTGATGACGTCGAATGTTAAGTCCCATAGTGCTCAGATCCATTTTCAGTACATCACCAACGCTGTGGTCTGTCGGCAGTGATCAGACTTCAACACATTTATCGTTGAAAACATTGTACGTCCGAGAAAACTCGGGACATGGTGTCCTCGATCTATTAAACTTTACAATTGAGGATTCAGTCATTACGTATTTCGACGATATCTCTTTCGTCCTACAGTAAAATCTGTGGAAGTTTATAGGTTGGTGACAGGCTGCGCAGCGCACATATTATTTTAGATAAGCGGACATTGAAAACTTAAGCCCTCTTTCACTGTCAACAAAATCGACAATCAAAGAGCCCAGTACATTGAAAATACGGGGACAACCCGCCACACCCAGCCAAGGACAACGATACGGGTTGCAATTCGAAACCCAACGGGAAACTTTTAACTAGTATAGAATTTTCACACTAGAAATTCCACATTCAATTCGCAATGGGTGAATTCCACATTCAATCCAGCCTCATCATTGGAGTACTGTATAAAGTTCCGCAAAGGATAAATGCAATTAAAAGAACGATAAACCCATACAATTATGAACGCCGTACTTCGATTTAGGGAGCCCAAAAGCAATCTATCAAACTTTTAATCAGTTTCATCTTGCGCGTATTATCTTAATAATATAATAGGACAAAGTGTAGATCCACGAACTTTCCCCACGCTTAACGGTTATTACTAAAATTAACGAGGCATACTTCGAATTTTTCTTAGTAAAGTTAGGCGATACGTACGTTATAGTCTCGTGGAAATACGATGTAACAATATTTGACTGTAGCTGACGTCTTCTTAAAGTCATAAAGTATTAAATAATTACAAGTTATTCACAACAAAATATTCGTTCCTCGAGTGACACAAACAGGTTGCTCATCAAGCATGTTTCGAGAAAGTAATGCTCGCTTCCGGCGAACAGCAGTAAGCGTCAAAGCATTTAGATCACCAAAGAACCAATTTCGTTCGTTGCCATGTCAGGAAATTTCGTTCCTAGAAAACAAATGATACTAGTTCGAGTGATACCTCTGAGTACAAGGTTGGAACTATACTGGCGCGCAAAAATTTCACTTGATGTTCTATTCTAAAACGAAGTTTCTCGATAACATCCCAATGCGTATCAGATACCATCTGACCACACTGCTGTTCTTTTGTTTTTTGTTTTTTTTGTTTTTGGGTCATCAGTCTTCTGACTGGTTTGAAATTATTTGGTGGATGTATTCCAGTCTCTGCCATCCTCTACAGCTTTTGCCCTCTACAGCTCCCTCTAGTACTACGAAAGTCATTCCCTCATGTCTTAACAGATGACCTATCATCCCGTCTCTTCTTCTTCTCAGGGTTTTTCATATATTCCTTTCCTCTCCGATTCTGTGGAGAACCTTCTCATTCCTTACTTTATCAGTCCACCTAATTTTCAAAATTCGTCTGTAGCACCACATCTCAAATGCCACGATTCTCTTCTGTTCTGGTTTTCCGACAGTCCACTTTTCACTACCATACAATGCGTACGAAGTGTAAATGGCGGAAGCGTTTGTTTTCCACTAAGCGGGGTCCTATCAGAACTAACCTCCGAAATTGCAGTTGAAAACAGTTCACGAATCAATTTAGTGTTGTGCCAGTAGTTATTCATTCTAAGTAAATATAAAAGCTTTAATGACCAGACCGCTTTATTTGCAATAAAACGAAGATGTTCCTATTCGTCATGGTATTGGCAAAGAGCTTGAAAGAAAATATTAATTTTAAATATAAACTTTATGTCAGTCAATGCACACACAATTTTTTTCTAAAATGGCTAGCCATTATCAAGGACCTATAAACATGCTAGCAGTCAATATTTAGGTGAGACCTCTTCTCGAGGACTCAAGTCTTAGCCTCGTGGAAATGTTGACATGCTGTTGAAACCGGTATATCCATTAAGTAACTTACATAATTTACACAAGTAGTGCTTAAAATAAAGGGCATAGCTGAAAAAATTAGAAGCGTAGTAAATAGTAAAATTGAAAATTAATCTGGAGAAATTAAGAATTATCGACGTCATCATGATGTGGTCAGTGTGCTGGCTTACTGTGACGAGGCGCTGTCGTAATGGTTAATGCCGTCATCCCACTCCATGCTGGAAGGAGACGTTTGCTGGTCAGGCTGTACGCAAGCGACGAAAAACAACCACGTGCACAGGCAATGCTGTCGAGCAGACACCTCCAGACCAATGCACCAGGAGCAACACGGAAGATAGAACATCAGCGTAATCCATGGTAAATGAAGTTCAAACACTTGCACCCACCTCCACCAACTCTGCCGACGGCACAAAACTTGGAACAGGCTCTACCAATGGCCAAAGCATTAAACCCATAACCAAACTAATAGTACGCCATCGCTCAGTCAACTAAACCTTGTCACTGAGGACTTATGTTGATCGACCACCAACCTTCAGTACCTGTCCCAACATGATATGACACATACGACCGAAATGTCAGCGACACAGAGCCTCTAATGTCACAAAATGTCTTGGTCTCTCCGAGAACAACCGATTCCTACAGGTAATGAGCTAAGGATAAGGCGAGCATAGATTTTCCCGGCATATTGCAGTCGGGGAGCATAGTCATATGTCTCACATAATAGCGGAAAATAGGGAATATTTAGAACGTGTATAATTTATCTGCATGTGTACCAGCTTAGGTATAACAAAAACATGGTAATGATTCCAATGATATTACAGTCAGGCATTTATGATTGACTGCTGCGAAGGATACTGCATAAATTACTCTTTAGATAGGAGAGTCAACGTACCATTTTTGGTATATTTAAATTTAATCTGGCACGTGTAGTTTGAATTTTACAAAAAATTGCATATTGATTTACTGATATGACTGATTGCTTAGGTTCATTGTATGGCTAACGCCCATATAAGGGATTCGTGGTAGAGAACTATGTAGACCAGAGTTGTGACTGTAACGAGGAACAACTTGTTACATAATGTTCACCAATAAAGCCTCATAAGTTAACTCTTGTTAGTGTGAATTCTGATTGTAAAGCCATCAACTATTTTTACAGAGTTGATTTCTACAAATAGAAAAGGTGAAAGTCGAAAGCCTCTGTTTCACAGAGGAAGACTACACTGTACTTCCTTCTCTAGATTGTCGCACAGATGACAAAATGGTATATATCGCAATAGACGACAGAGGGATAGAGAAACAATTAAAATATCTCAAAAGAGGAAAGGACGCTGGACCGGATGGGATACCAGTTCGATTTTACACACAGTACACGAAGGAACTTGCCCCCGCCCCCTCTCCCCCCCCCCCCCCACCCTTTCTTGCGGCGGTGTACCGTAGGTCTCTAGAAGAGCGTAGCGTTCCAAAGGATTGGAAATGGGCGCAGGTCATCCTCGTTTTCAAGAAGGGACGTCGAACAGATGTGCAGAACTATAGACCTATATCTCTAACGTCGATCAGTTGTAGAATTTTGGAACACGTATTAAGTTCGAGTATGACTTTTCTGGAGACTAGAAAACTACTCTGTAGGAATCAGCATGGGTTTCGAAAAAGAAGGTCGTGTGAAACCCAGCTCGCGCTATTCGTCCACGAGACTCAGAGGGCCATAGACACGGGTTCCCAGGTAGATGCCGTGTTTCTTAGCTTCCGCAAGACGTTCGATACAGTTCCCCACAGTCGTTTAATGAACAAAGTAAGAGCATATTGACTATCAGACCAATTGTGTCACTGGATTGAAGAGTTCCTAGATAACAGATCGCAGCATGTCATTCTCAATGGAGAGAAGACTTTCGAAGAAAGAGTGATTTCAGGCGTGCCGCAGGGGGGGGTGTCGTAGGACCGTTGCTATTCACAATGTACATAAATGACCTTGTGGATGACATCAGAAGTTCACTGATTCTTTTTGCGGGTGATGCTGTGGTATATCGAGAGGTTGCAACATTGGAAAATTGTACTGATATTCAGAAGGATCTGCAGCGAATTGACACATGGAGCAGGGAATGCCAATTGAATCTCAATGAAGACAAGTTTAAAGTGCTGCGAATACAAAGAAAGAAAGAAAGATCGCTTATAATTTAGCTACAATATAGCAGGTCAGCAACTGTAAGCAGTTAATTCCATAAATTATATGGGAGTACGCTTTAGGAGTGATTTAAAATGGAATGATCATATAAAGTTGATCGTTGGTAAAGCAGATGCCAGACTGAGATTCATTGGAAGAATCCTAAAGAAATGCAATCCGGAAACAAAGGAAGTAGATTACAGTACGCTTGTTTGCCCACTGCTTTAATACTGCTCAGCAGTGTGGGATCCGTGCCAGACAGGTTGATAGAAGAGATAGAGAGGATCCAACTGAGAGCAGCGCCCTTCGTTACAGGGTCATTCAGTAATCGCGAAAGCGTTACGGAGATGATAGATAAACTCCAGTGGAAGACTCTGCTTGAGTGACGCTCAGTAGCTCGGTACGGGCTTTTGTTGAAGTTTCGAGAACATACCTTCACCGAGGAGTGGAGCAGTATATTTCTCCCTCCTATGCATATCTCGCGAAGCGACCATGAGGATAAAATCAGAGAGATTAGAGCACAAACAGAGGCACACCGACAATCCTTCTTTCCACGAACAATACGAGACTGGAATAGTCTGTGATACTCAGGAGCTACAGAGTTAGCTCTCGTGTATAGCCTCGAATTACTTTTGGGTGTTCGAAGTAAGAGTTGCAAATATCGCATGGTTCTCTGAAATTAAAAATTGGAGTGAACCTGCTTCGGCGAAACATTTCTGCGCCACTACTGCCGAGTTCAGCTGAGAATTTGATGGAGTAGAACGTTGCCTTGTAACTGATGAGTAATTAATCCGATTGAATTTCCAGTCAACTGTGTATTCACTCTTATTTGTGCTGACTGGGTACACTTGCACTGAAAATCAGTTAACCACTTTTCGGCAAACATTATACAGTCTTACAATCTGAACTTAGGCAGTAGCAGGTAACTGAATTCAGGAAATATTCCGGCATCCTATGGCCAACCATTACAGTCAGCAATCTCCAGCAAATAACATTAACAAAGCAGTGTCCCAGGGACTTCTTGGCAAGTTGCCAGAGAGTCGATTGATTTCAGAGGGTGATGAATTTTTAATTTATATTTTATTGTCAAAGGCTTAACGAGGTGCCTGTTGCGAGGGTATAGAATTTATTTGAATTAAATTGGGGACATTTCTATAACTGTTAGTGGTGCGTAGTTTTCTATATCTTTGTCGTCTATAAATAGAAAGCGTGTCTCCAGTTTCAGTATAAGGATTATGATGTTTAAATGCCAAAGAAGTACGTTATTTCTACGTACGTGATATCCTCTAATAGTTCAAATATTATTTTGTATGTTAATATTTGTTTGAGATTCCCCATTGGTGGCGTTGATCAGCAAGAGTTCGTTAGCAGACATCAGAGCAGGTGCTGCGTGGTGCTATCAGAACCACACGAACTGCCTAGCAAGGTCTTAGATTATCAGTCAACAGCAGTCACTAATTAAATGTATAGTCAATAATATGTAACGTTGATCTTAAAAATTTCGTAAAATTGGAGTTAGTGAGAACTTAGTATTTGCTCTATAAATGAATCCGTAGAAGGTGATCGTCATCTATAACTGCCAAACGTTATTCTGAAGGAAATATTAATGCAGGTAAATTACCAATTAATTTCAGTTTTATGAATATATCCTTGTAAAGAATTGTTACGATTTTGCATCCAGAACCTTTTCATGTTACGACTGTGTGCTGAGAAAGGGATCTGCCGGAAAGAAGGCCTATCTAACAGAGAAAAAACACATTAATGAATACTTCACTGATGGCTTGGTATTTAAAGCTTCAAGAAAATTTTGCTCTTTTTATCTGAACAGTGTGACAGTGTGGAGAGAATTAAGAAAAGCAGGCAAAGTCACTACGTACGTGGGCGCTGCAGTACAGTGTGTAAGGCCCAATAACTGTACGACATAAAAGAACTAAAACTTCGTTATTGTAGCAAAACTAAAATAAAAATAAAGATTATATTTTATGTTACATTTAAACTGAATTAACAGATTATTTTAAAATGACACTAGAGTACTGTGATTAACTGCTGCTAATTACATGTATTACGATGGAAACAGTTGTAACAATACTTCCAAACAAGAAACAACGGTGAATTTATCTTGGCAACATTAATACGCAAACTATTGTCCTGAAATTCATCATTAAAAGCATGCACAATTACACATCATTCAGCAAAATGTAGCAATCAGTAAAACTTAGAAATAATATTTTCTGGAAATTGAATTCAATTTTAAATAATCTTGAGCAATCACCAGTGAAGATGTATGTCAACAATAATTACAGAAACTACATATGCGTTACATGTTTAATGAGTGAATGTTCACTATATCACAACAATAGTTCGTGGGAACATTGACAGAGAGTGCATTGCATGCACTCATGAAGTTCAGCGGCGATTGGCAACGTGCAGTGCACTTTTAACAGTTCTAAATTATGTACACTGGTGGCGCAATCAGAAACCAGCATGCCACGGCTAGACACTATGAGCAGGTGCAGTAACTAGGCATGAGTTACGGATGCAACACATTCGAACTGTATGTGGGATACACTTTACCAAAACGCAATGGGTTATGTTTATTTAGTGTACAACTTATTGTGTCATGCGCTCTTAATTCCAATTAATACAGTGATCTTGTCAATTGACAGAGTAAACTTGTTAAGTGAACACCAATTTTTTAAGTTAACTTCTCAGACAATCTTCAGTTTTAACTTGTTAAAGTAATTTTTGAGGTATGTAACAATTCAGACAAAGAAATGTTTTCATTTGCTATTAAGACATTTTTAATTGCTACATCACTATCACTTTTTAAAATTAATAGTTGTAAGAAAAATGATGACCATGGCACTTATTGAGGGAAACCTGACCATACAAACAATTATGCTCACCCAATGCCCCCATCAATAGAAGTTAGGCAGGAGATTACACAATTATCAAAACAAATGAAGTCATTTTCAGCAGATGTAACCCAAATATTTTCTAAAATAAATAACAGATTTTCCAGCTTAAATTATAAATTTTGATTCTCAATTAAATGAAAGAATAGACAATCCAGAAGAAACCATGGAATTTGGATACAGGCAGGTACATGATATAGATGACTGGGCTAACGCACTACCCACTACTAGTTTAGTACAAGATATTCCATTAAATGGAGGACAAATATTGCACACAGATATAATAGAAACAGAAGGTTCTTCAGAACAATTTACAATGAATAATGTAGAAATGCTTACAGTATTTACAAATTAATTTGAACGACTATTGGTGACTACAAGATACTATTGCATTCTCTGGCGTTGGAAAATTCAACTGTAATACAGTTTCTATGAACAATACAATACTCTCTTCCGTTACTACCGGTATGGTAGTATGTTTTTGTTAATACTGCGAAGTTGTTACTTCTCCTACTACTGACAGGTTACTAGCTGCTGTTACTAATGATAAAATAATATATTTTTTACTGTGGTACAATTTGAGGATTAAACTTCATTGATTAACATTGGGGAAAGAGTACTTTTAAACAGTATTCACATATTAATATTTATTTGAACTTTGGCTGTGTCTGACATGAGTTAAGCATGCAATTAAATGATTTATATTTTTGTCACGATAAGTGTGTATTTAACAGGTAGAAATATGACTTTACCTCTTTGCTTCATATTCTAAAGCAGTTACTCAGTACACACAGCATGAGTCCGAATAGGAAAGTAGTTACTTCTGATGTATGTAATATGTGCTACTAGAGATAAAAGAATTTAATCTGTAATTATAGTGTGAAGAATAGGGAATTTGTTCCTTGAGCACTTAGTCGGGAGTGGGGAGGGAGGGGGGCGTGGTCAGTGTGGGTCACTGACAGTGGTGTATAGCTGAAATGTAAAGGATAGGTGACTCTTTCCTTTCTACAATGACGAACCAGTTCATTGGTAATAATTACTGCCGTCTTTGCATCCTTTTTGCTCTTTGCAGGGAAACAGTAATCTTGATCCACGAAAGTACAATTTTTCCGTTTAGAATTCTGTTCATATACGAGAGTCCACCACAATGACACTATTATAAATGCTGAATGAAGGAGAAAGTACTCTACGACTCTTCAACTATGAGAGAAAAGCTCCAGTTAACGATTGTATCAATCAGTTGACAAATTTCTAAATTATGATTACTATTAAGAGTTAATTAGTGTATCACTTCAATGACAAGTCTACGGATTACGGCTGTTATTCTGAATTATTGATTAGGTCGGTCCAGCCAGAAGCTTCTTTAATTTTTGTAATCGGAGTCTATAGATTTTTTGTTACACTACAACATCTGGTTTAGGGTCACTACAGTTCTTTTCAGTATGTGGGATTACACGAATTAAGTAGTTTTCCCATCGTATAAGAGCGTTGGATTACATAAACCAACTTTAGTACATCACTGAAAGGTCAGTAGAACTTTTTGCTATAATAAATGGAAGATCGTAATAGGTCCGTTATAAAATGACCTTAAAAGAATACTTCGTTACTCATGATGTACACTGAAGTTTCTTTAGTCAAGAAAAGATAAAGAGAAACGAATATATAGAAATTATTGGACGTGGGTTAGCTACCAAGCGGAGTGGTGTAGCAGTTGGCGGACTGGTCTCGCTTAGTGAAGAACGGTGTATAAGTTTCGAGCGTATAAATTCGGATTTACTTTTCCTTGATTCCCCTAACCCGCCTAAGGCAAATGACGGCATGGTTTGGTTTCTTCGAAAAGGACGTGGCCGATCTTCTTCTCCATTTTTTGTAATCCGAGTATCATCTACAACTAGCTCGTTAATAATATAAGAAATATTACGTATGTGCTTAACTGATGTAACGCATAAACTAATAGATATCAAAAGCAATGACAAAATGGTCTGACGGTTTTGAATAGACTAGTAAGTAATTATCGCGAAAGAAAAATAAATATGGTTCATTTTCAAGGAACTGTTGTAGTCCATGAAAAAATTATTCTCATTCATATTATAATGCTTCATATTTGAATTTGATTACTTAGAAAACAGAAACAAAATTTCTCATCCATTTGGGGCGGTATGTGTGAGGGTTGTGAACTTAACTGAATTAAATTCCGGTTTTTTATCAGAAGCGTAAGGCCTGCGAATTTTTTGTGAAACCGTCGTGTATAAATGAAGAGGTGTGTATGTAATTATATTTTTACAATGGCAGTGATGTTTAAATCCACAGAAATGCGCCATTTCTGCTTATATGATATTCTGTGTTGGTTCAAATAATTGTTTTTTGCTGTAGTACTGGTTTGAGGTTCCTGCTGGGTGGCGTACGGCGGTTGGAGTTAGTCGGCGGTCGTTATTACGTCCGAGCAAGTGCGGCGTTTAACTACTAACATAACACGGTCTGCCTACGAGTGCCTCATCACCTGAAACTTGGAGTGAACTTCCTAGCACATCTCTGTAACTGAATCTGTAATAAAAGTAAATTGTTCTCTAAAATTGACACAAGCTATTCTGAAGAAAATATTAATATACGAAGACCACCAACTGACTTCACTTTGAAGAAGAAACCCTACCACGGTGCGTAGAGGTGCACCTTTAAGTGGTGACTTTGCAAGGAATTACCAGAATGTTCTGTAAATGATTAAAGTGACTGTAGGTTCATCACCTCTATTTGATAAAACTGCAGCCTTATACCAGCACTCAAAGAGGGGGAACTACCTTTTTTTTTCATTCATCAGTCTACTGACTGGTTTGATGCGGCCTGCCACTAATTTCTATCCCGTGCCGATCTCTTCACCTCAGAGGAGCACTTGCAACCTACATCCTCAGTTAATTGCTGGATGTATTCTAATTTCTGTCTTCCTCTGCAGCTTCCACACTCTACAGTACCCTTTAGAACCCCTGAAGCTATTCCGTTATATCTCGGCAGATGACCTAAAATCCTGTCCCTTCTTGTCAGCGTTTCGGATACGTTCTTTTCCTGGACGAATCTCGGGAAAACCTCCTCATTCCTTTCCTTATCAGCCCACCCAATTTGCAACATTCGTCTATAGCACCATATCTCAAAAGTTTGGATTGTCTTCTGTTCCGGTTTTCCCACAGTCCAAATTTCACTACAATGCAATGATGGGCTCCAAATGTAATTCTCAGGAAGTTCTTCCTCAAATGAAGCCCTTTGTTTGATAGTAGTAGACTTCTCTTGGCCAGGAATGCATTTTTGCTCGTGCTAGTCTGCTTTTGATGTCCTCCTTGCTCCGTCTGCCATTGGTTATTTTGCTGCATAGGTAGGAGAATTCCTGAACATCATCTACTTCTGATCATCGATTCTGAGATTCTCATTGTTCTCATTTCTGCTACTACTCATTACTTTCGTTTTCTTTCGATCTAAAGTCAGTCCAAATTCTTTACTCACTAGACAGTTCATTCCATTCAGTGGATCCTACAATTCCTCTTCTGAGGGTAGAAATTGTAATCAGTAAATCTTATCACTGTTATAGTATCATCTTGGATTGTAATTTCTCCCTTAATCTTTTCTTTTATTTCCGTCATTGCGTCTTCGGCTGACTAGCAGGGACGAAAGACAAATTCCATGCCATACTTCCTTTTTAGTCTAAGCGCTTCGTTCTTGGTCTTCTACTCTTATTGTTCCCTCTTGTTTGTTGTATATATTGCATATTATCAGTATTACCTATTGTTACACCTAGTTTTCTCAGAATATCGAACATATTGCACTGTGTAGTAGTGTCGAATTCATTTTCCAGGCCACATATCCAGTGAACGTCTCTCGTTTTAGCTTCAGTCGTGCTGCCATTGTCAACCGATATGTCGGAATCGCCTCTCTGGTTCCCGTACCTTTCCTAAGACCAAACTGTTCGTCACCTACCACATTCTCAGTTTTTTACGTTCTTCTGTATATTATTCTCGTTAGCAATTTAAATGCATAAACTGTTAAGCTGTTGTCGTTGTGGTCTACAGTCCTGAGACTGGTTTGATGCAGCTGTCTATGCTACTCTATCCTGTGCAAGTTTCTTCATCTCCCAGTACCTACTGCAGCCTACATCCTTCTGAATCTGCTTAGTGTATTAATCTCTTGGTCTCTCTCTACGATTTTTACACTCCACGCTGCCCTCCAATGCTAACTTTGTGATCCATTGATGACTCAGGACATGTCCCACCAACCGATCCTTTCTTCTAGTCAAGTTGTGCCACAAACTTCTCCTCTCCCCAATCCTATTCAATACCTCATCATTAGTTATATGATCTACCCATCTAATCTTCAGCATTCTTGTGTAGCACCACATTCTGAAAGCTTCTGTTCTCTTCTTGTCCAAACTAGTCATCGTCCATGTTTCATTTCCATACATGGCTACGCTCCATACAAATACTTTCATAAACGACTTCCTGACACTGAAATCAATACTCGATGTTAACAAATTTCTGTTCTTCAGAAACTATTTCCTTGCCATTGCCAGTGTACATTTTATATCCTCTCTACTTCGACCATCATCAGTTATTTTGCTCCCCAAATAGCAAAACTCCTTTATTACTTTAAGAGTCTCATTTACTAATCTAATTCCCTCAGCATCGCCCGACTTAATTCGACCACATTCCACTATCATCGCTTTGCTTTTGTTGATGTTCATCTTATACCCCCCTTTCATGGCACTGTCCATTCCGTTCAACTGCTCTTCCAAGTCCTTTGCTATCTCTGACAGAATTACAATGTCATCGGCGAACCTTATTTCTTCTCCATGGATTTTAATGCCTACTCCGAATTTTTCTTTTGTTTCCTTTACTGCTTGCTCAATACACAGATTGAATAACATCGGGGATAGGTTACAGCCCTGTCTCACTCTCTTCCCAACCACTGCTGCCCCTTCCATGCCCCTCGATTCTTATAGCTGCCATCTGGTTTCTGTACAAATCGTAAATAGCCGTTAGCTCCCTGTAGTTTACCCCTGCCACCTTCAGAATTCGAAAGAGTGTTCAGGTCAACATTGTCAAAAGCTTTCTCTAACTCTACAAATGCTAAAACATAGGTTTGCCTTTCCTGAATGTAGCTTCTAAGATAAGTCGTAGGATCAGTATTGCCTCACGTGTTCCAATATTTCTACAGAATCCAAACTGACTTTCCCCGAGGTCAGCATCCGTGATTTATTAAACTGATTGTTCGGTAACTTTCACATCTGTCAGCAACCACTTACTTAGGGATCGAAATTATTATATTCTTCTTGAAGTATGAGGGTATTTAGCCTGTCTCATACATCTGGCTCACCAGATGGTAGATTTTTGTCAGGATTGGCTCTCCCAAGGCTGTCAGTAGTTCTATTGGAATGTTGTCTACTCCTGGGGCCTTGTTTGGACTCAGATCTTTCAGTGCTCTGTCAAACTCTTCACCCAGTATAGTATCTCCCATTTCATCTTCATTTACAGCCTCTCCCATTTCCATAATATTGTCCTCAAATACATTGCCCTTATATAGGCCCTCTATATACTCCCTCCACCTTTCTGCTTTCCCTTCTTTGCTTAGAACTGGGTTTCCATCTGAGCTCTTGATATTCATACAAGTGGTTCTCTTTCCTCCAAAGGTCTCTTTAATTTTCCTGTAGTTAGTATCTATCTTACCCCTAGTGAGATAACCCTCTACATCCTTACATTTGTCCTCTAGCCATCCCTGCTTAGCCATTTTGCACTTCCTGTCGATCTCGTTTTTGAGACGTTTGTATTCCTTTTTGCCTGCTTCATTTACTGTATTTTTATATTTTCTCCTTTCATCTATTAAATTCAGTATTTCCTCTGTTACCCAAGGATTTCTACTTTCACTAATCTTTTTACGTTATAGGTCCTCTGCTGCCTTCACTACTTTATCTCTCAAAGCTACCCATTCTTCTTCTACTGTATTCCTTTCCTCCATTCCTGTCAATTTTCCCCTTATGCTCTCCCTGAAACTCTGTACAACCTCTGGTTCTTTCAGTTTATCTAGGTCCCATCTCCTTATATTCCCACCTTTTGGCAGTGTCTTCAGTTTTAATCTACAGTTCATAACCAATAGATTGTGGTCAGAGTCCACATCTGCCCGTGGAAATATCTTACAATTTAAAACCTGGTTCCTAAATCTCTGTCTTACCATTATGTAATCTATCTGAAATCTGTCAGTATCTCCAGGCTTCTTCCATGTATACAACCTTCTTTATGACTATTGAACCAAGTGTTAGCTATGATTAAGTTGTGCTCTGTGCAAAATTCTATCAGGCGTCTTCCTCTTTCATTTCGTTGCCCCAATCCGTATTCAACTCCTACGTTTCCTTCTCTCCCTTTTCCTACTACCGAATTCCAGTCACCCATGAGTATTAAATTTTTGTCTCCCTTCACTCCTATTTTTTTTTTAAACTGATAACGCGATAATACTCACACATGTCGGCCCTTTCAAGCTTTGGAGTGGTGTGGATAATTTTTTTACGAAGGTCTGGTGGTACACCTCAAGACTCATAAACTGTACACACCAAAGTGAAAAGGCGTTTTGTTACTACTTTTCCACAGTGTTTTTAGATATTCTGATGGGAATATAATCTGTCCCTTCTGCTTTAATCGATACTTTGTCTTCCAAACCTTCTCTAATTGTGATTCTAATACTGTACCCCTGTGTCTTCTATGTCGGCTCTTGTTTCTTCTTCGATCAGGTCATCAGAGAAGACGTCCCTCTTCAGAGTACTTTTTCCACTTATCTGCTCTCTCATCAGCACCTAGCAGTGAAATTCCAATTGCACTCTGGATGTTACCACCCTTGTTTTGACTTTTCTATATGCTGAGTAAGGGGAAACCGTGGTCTAGTGGTAGCGTCTTTGATTCATAATCAAAACGTCTTCGGTCCCGGGTTCGATCCCCGCTGCTGCCTAAATTCTGATAAATAATCAGCATTAGCGGCCGAAGAGTTCCGGCATAAGAAGTCAGCCTCATTCTGCCAACGGCCTTGTCAAAGAGGCACTCTCTTGTCCTAGGGGTGGGAAATTGCCCCTAAAGGCGGAAGAATCAGCAATTATCAACGACATGAGGATGCAGAAGGCAATGGAAACCACTGCATTAATGACACATAACGGATATCCACAGGATAGTTGATGAAGTGTCATGATGATCTCTCCATTGGCAAAAGATTCCGGAATAGTCCCCCATTCGGATCTCCGTGAGAGGACTGCCAAGGCGGAGGTTATCATGAGAAAAAGATTGAATAATCAACGAAAGGGTAATGCTCTACGTGTCGGGGCGTGGAATGTTAGAAACTTGAATGTGGTAGGAAAACTAGAAAATCTGAAAAGGGAAATGCAAAGGCTCAATCTAGATACAGTAGGGGTCAGTGAAGTGAAGTGGAAGGAAGACAAGGATTAGATGAATATCGGGTAATATCAACATGAGCTGAAAATGGTATAATAGGTGTAGGATTCGTTATGAATAGGAAGGTAGGGCAGAGGGTGTGTTACTGTGAACAGTTCAGTGACCGGGTTGTTCTAATCAGAATCGACAGCAGACCAACACCGACAAGGATAGTTCAGGTATACATGATGACGTCGCAAGCTGAGGATGAACAGATAGAGAAAGTGTATGAGGATACTGAAAGGGTAATGCAGTATGTAAAGGGGGACGAAAATCATTAGTCATGGGCGACTGGAATGCAGTTGTAGGGGAAGGACTAGAAGAAAAGGTTACAGGAGAATATGGGCTTGCGACAAGGAATGAAAGAGGAGAAAGTCTAATTGAGTTCTGTAACAAGTTTGAGCTAGTAATAGCGAATACCCTGTTGAAGAATCACAAGAGTAGGAGGTATAGTTGGAAAAGGCCGGGAGATACGGGAAGATTTCAATTAGATTACATCTTGGTCAGACAGAGATTCCGAAATCAGATACTGGATTGTAAGGCGTACCCAGGAGCAGATATAGACTCAGATCACAATATAATAGTGATGAAGAGTATGTTGAAGTTGAAGACATTAGTCAGGAAGAATCAATACGCTAAGAAGTGGGATACGGAAGTTCTAAGGAATGACGAGATACGTTTGAAGTTCTCTAACGCTATAGATACAGCAATAAGGAGTAGCGCAGTAGGCAACACAGTTGAAGAGGAATGGACGTCACAGAAGTTGGGAAGGAAAACATAGGTACAAAGAAGGTAGCTGCGAAGAAAACATGGGAAACACAAGAAATACTTCAGTTGATTGATGAAAGGAGGAAGTACAAACATGTTCCATGAAAATCAGGAATACAGAAATACAAGTCGCTGAGGAATGAAATAAATAGGAAGTGCAGGGAAGGTAAGACGAAATGGCTGCAGGAGAAATGTGAAGACATCGCAAAAGATATGATTGTCGAAAGGACAGGCTCAGCATACAGGAAAGTCAAAACAACCTTTGGTGACATTAAAAGCAACGGTGGTAACATTAAGAGTGCAACGGGAATTCCTCTGTTAAATGAAGAGGAGAGGGCAGATAGGTGGAAAGAATACATTGAAAGCCTCTATGAGGGTGAAGATTTGTCTGATGTGATAGAAGAAGAAACAGGAGTCGATTTAGAAGTGATAGGAGATCCAGTATTAGAATCGGAATTTAAAAGAGCTTTGGAGGACTTACGGTCAAATAAGGCAGAAGGAATAGATAACATTATATCATAATTTCTAAAACCACTAGGGGAAGTGGCAAAAAAACGACTATTCACGTTGGTGTGTAGAATATATGAGTCTGGCGATATACCATCTGACTTTTGGAAAAGCATCATCCACACAATTCCGAAGGCGGCAAGAGGTGACAAGTGCGAGAATCATCGCACAATCAGGTTAACAGCTCATGCAACGAAGCTGCTTACAAGAATAATATACAGAAGAATGGAAAAGAAAATTGAGACTGCGCTAGGCGACGATCACTTTGGCTTTAGGAAAAGTAAAGGCACGAGAGAGACAATTCTGACGTTACGGCTAATAATGAAACCAAGGCTAAAGAAAAATCAAGACACGTTCATAGGATTTGTCGAGCTGGAATAAGCGTTGGACAATTTAAAATGGTGCAACTGTTCAAGACTCTGAAAGAAGTAGGGGTAAGCTATACGGTGAGACGGGTCATATACAATATGTACAACAACCAAGAGGGAATAATAAGAGTTGACGATCAAGAACGAAGGGCTCGTATTAAGAAGGGAGTAAGAAAAGGCTGTAGCCTTTCGCCCCTACTCTTCAATCTTTTCATCAAGGAAGCAACTATGGAAATAAAAGAAAGGTTCAGGAGTGGAATTAAAATTCAAGGTGAAAGGATATCAATGATTCGCATACGACATTGCTATTGTGAGTGAAAGTGAAGAAGAGTTAAATGATCTGCTGAACGGAATGAACAGTCTAATGAGTACACAGTATGGTTTGAGAGTAAATCGGAGAAAGACGAAGGTAATGAGAAGTAGTAGAAATGAGAACAGTGCGAAACTTAACATCAGGATTGATCGTCACAAAGTCAATGAAGTTAAAGCAGAAGTTAGGTAGTAAAATAACCAATGACGGACGGAGCTAGGAGGACATCAAAAGCAGACTCGCTATGGCAAAAAGGGCATTTCTGGCCAAGAGAAGTCTACTATTATCAAATACCGGCCTTAATTTGAGGAAGAAATATCTGAGGATGTACGTCTGGAGTACAGCATTATATGGTAGTGAAACATGGACTGTGTGAAAACCGGAAATAGAAGAGAATCGAAGCATTTGAGATGTGGTGGTATAGACGAATGTTGAAAATTAGGTGGACTGATACGATAAGGAATGAGGAAGTTCTACGCAGAATCGGAGAGGAGAGGAATATGTGGAAAACACTGATAAGGAGAAGGGACACAGGATGATAGGACATCTGCTAAGACATGAGGGAATGACTTCCATGGTACTAGAGGGAGCTGTAGAGGGCAAAAACTGTAGAGGAAGACAGAGATTGGAATATGTCAAGCAAATAATTGAGGACGTAGGTTGCAAGTGCTAGTCTGAGATGAAGAGGTTAGAACAGGAAAGGAATTCGTGGCGGGTCGCATCAAACCAGTCAGTAGACTGATGACAAAAAAAAAAAAAAATTGAGTCAGTCCTTCCGACAATCAGTTCCTTTTCGAAATCTTCAAATCTTTCATACAGCCATTTCGCCTTAGCTTCTTTTCACTTCCTGTTTATTTTATTCATAAGTGGATTGTATTGCTGAATTTCGCTGAAGATTTTTGTACTTTCTTCTTTCTTCGATCAACTCAAGTATTTCTTCCGTTACCCACGTTTTCCTTCCTGTTACCTTATTTGTGCTTATGTTATACGTTTGAAATGTGTAAGAACCTTTAGCGAGTGAGTCATGTTCTTTTCGTATGTACTGAAACAATTAATTAAAAATTACGTTTAAGTTACTTAATTATAACGAGCAGCGTCAGTGTTGACGTGCCTCATTCGATAGCGAACTTGCCTTTAAAGATTATGGGCCCAGGATGAAGTTCCGAACTGAGACACTGCCAAGAAGTTTCAAAACAGCGCCCATTCCGTTGCAGAGTGAAAATGCAATCCGGTACAATGTCCTCCTG
The DNA here is from genome assembly GCF_023897955.1 of Schistocerca gregaria. Taxonomy (NCBI): domain Eukaryota; kingdom Metazoa; phylum Arthropoda; class Insecta; order Orthoptera; family Acrididae; genus Schistocerca; species Schistocerca gregaria. The sequence continues at coordinate 920,613,568 of NC_064920.1, forward strand.
ACATCGTATTTCACAACTTACGTTGCGTTTGCCAGTTTTATGTAACAGTGTCACGATGAGTATATGAATGGTTTTTTGGGAAACGATTGGTTTTAATTGTGTTCTGCTTTCGTTGTATTTTTTACTATTCTCTTCACCCTTGGTCGGTTTCATGGATGTGAGGTAAAATACCGGTAAAGGTGAAAAAGTAAAGCTATGCGGCTGACGGGTGAACTTAAGACATACACATGCGTAGCGATAACGGCTGGCGTCATAACTAATTTTATATGACGGTCAAGTTGAATATTAATCAGAGACGCTAGTAATGTTCAGAAATGTTGTTCACACCACCATGTAATGAATATTATATAGTTGCTTTAATGCTTGTAAATTAACTGCCCGCCACTTGAGTAGAACGCAAAGAACATTCATTCAGTCATGTGAAACTGAAAGTAAAGTCTTTCCTTGGGACTTGGCTCAACTCGTGTAACGCATTGGTTCCAATATACACTCCTGGAAATGGAAAAAAGAACACATTGACACCGGTGTGTCAGACCCACCATACTTGCTCCGGACACTGCGAGAGGGCTGTACAAGCAATGATCACACGCACGGCACAGCGGACACACCAGGAACCGCGGTGTTGTCCGTCGAATGGCGCTAGCTGCGCAGCATTTGTGCACCGCCGCCGTCAGTGTCAGGCAGTTTGCCGTGGCATACGGAGCTCCATCGCAGTCTTTAACACTGGTAGCATGCCGCGACAGCGTGGACGTGAACCGTATGTGCAGTGGACGGACTTTGAGCGAGGGCGTATAGTGGGCATGCGGGAGGCCGGGTGGACGTACCGCCGAATTGCTCAACACGTGGGGCGTGAGGTCTCCACAGTACATCGATGTTGTCGCCAGTGGTCGGCGGAAGGTGCACGTGCCCGTCGACCTGGGACCGGACCGCAGCGACGCACGGATGCACTCCAAGACCGTAGAATCCTACGCAGTGCCGTAGGGGACCGCACCGCCACTTCCCAGCAAATTAGAGACACTGTTGCTCCTGGGGTATCGTCGAGGACCATTCGTAACCGTCTCCAAGAAGCTGGGCTACGGTCCCGCACACCGTTAGGCCGTCTTCCGCTCACGCCCCAACATCGTGCAGCCCGCCTCCAGTGGTGTCGCGACAGGCGTGAATGGAGGGACGAATGGAGACGTGTCGTCTTCAGCGATGAGAGTCGCTTCTGCCTTGGTGCCAATGATGGTCGTATGCGTGTTTGGCGCCGTGCAGGTGAGCGCCACAATCAGGACTGTATACGACCGAGGCACACAGGGCCAACACTCGGCATCATGGTGTGGGGAGCGATCTCCTACACTGGCCGTACACCTCTGGTGATCGTCGAGGGGACACTGAACAGTGCACGGTACATCCAAACCGTCATCGAACTCATCGTTCTACCATTCCTAGACCGGCAAGGGAACTTGCTGTTCCAACAGGACAATGCACGTCCGCATGTATTCCGTGCCACCCAACGTGCTCTACAAGGTGTAAGTCAACTACCCTGGCCAGCAAGATCTCCGGATCTGTCCCCCATTGAGCATGTTTGTGACTGGATGAAGCGTCGTCTCACGCGGTCTGCACGTCCACCACGAACGCTGGTCCAACTGAGGCGCCAGGTGGAAATGGCATGGCAAGCCGTTCCACAGGACTACATCCAGCACCTCTACGATCGTCTCCATGGGAGAATAGCAGCCTACATTGCTGCGAAAGGTGGATATACACTGTACTAGTGCCGACATTGTGCATGCTCTGTTGCCTGTGTCTATGTGCCTGTGGTTCTGTCAGTGTGATCATGTGATGTATCTGACCCCAGGAATGTGTCAATAAAGTTTCCCCTGCCTGGGACAATGAATTCACGGTGTTCTTATTTCAATTTCCAGGAGTGTAGAATATGTCGTGAAATCGGTGACACTTCATGTAAATCTCTGCACTATGACATTTTGCGGCAGGTTCGCACTGATAACAGGAAGTCCCATCATGCGATAGGTTTTTCTTTTTCAGAAAACAATTCTCAGAATTTGGCATTTTAATCGAGTTGTAGTGAGCTTCCAAAGGGTCTTCGTCGTTGCACAGATTTTTTCTCTTCATGAGATGTTGCTCCATTTATATTTGTGATATAACCACGGTGACACGCAGCGGCCGCACGTTCTCTACTTGACAACACATGCTGATTACTGATTGGATATATATATATATATATATATATATATATATATATATATATATATATATATATATATATATAGAGAGAGAGAGAGAGAGAGAGAGAGAGAGAGAGAGAGAGAGAGTCCTGAAATCTTACCATTTGTATCAGTGACGTAACGAAAGGTATTTTAATGTTGCTTGTGTACGTTCTAAGTTCACCGAAAACGTGAATAAATACTTCCGCAGTTGCTCGACAACTTTCCTATGGAACATTATAAACGAGTCAGCATCTGTTGCATATAAATAAACTGTACGTCGTCTTAAACCAAATCTGGTTCATTTGGGAACCCCAGACATACGCACAGTGTGCAACGTTTCATGGTTAACTTCATTTTTCAAGTAAATATGCAGCTGTTCGCCCTCCACGTTCTACACACTCGTTACATGAACTGTTGATTCGACTGACTTCTGTAGTTAGACAGCAAATCTGAAATACGTAAACCAATCCACTAGTGTTATTAAACACAATTTAAACTCACAGACTGACTCTTTAAAGATGAGTTGTTTATAACCCCATTAAGGTGAGAAATTGAGAAGTTCGATTTTTTGCATTAAACTTCACGGTATTAAAATTATAAGTGGAACATGAGTAATGCATATCTTATTTCAGGTATTCGAACACACAGTCAAATTTTGTTGATAGCCTGTTTGAACGGACCATTCAGGCTGATGTTTTCAAATTATGAAGCACTGTACATAGATTGTAGGAATTATTGAAAGTTAAGTGTCTCACAGCCCCTGTCATTTTTTTCAAGATTGAAGTATACAACTGTTATTTATGACACATAAACCAAAAGGAACTGTTTTGGTATAATGCTGATCGTAACCTTAGAAAGATTAAGTCCCCTATTATACGTTTCCACATACGTATTTAGTGATAAAAAGTATATCAGTATGATAGTTCACTATTCTATTGGTTAACGACTTTAACATCTACCAAGGACAGATTGGATTGATGCGTAAGTGCCTGGATCGCTACACCAAGATGATCCTTCATGTATTTTGTACCCGTATGTGAGAAATACGTGTTCAATTTACTGAAGAGTTTTAGGTATTCTCACTAATACCAGGCACTGGTAAAAAACTTTCCTAAAGCCAAGGTCATTGTGACTTCCTGTTCAAACGGATGTGTTTGGACAGCTCACAACTAAACATATGGTAGCTTTATTTTATCAGTAGATGAGATTAGAATTGATGAGTGTTTTATATGACCGAACATTACCCATCAATGAAATATTTCCGCAATCTACAACAAACATATGATCAGCGAACGTCATGATAAGGGAGTTTCGCTGCCTATGGCATCTCCATAAACATCTCTAAAGCTACCATTCATCGCCGTAGATGTAACATTCACAACTGCTGCTATTAGAGCAGCCTTTCGGTCTCCGCAAGAAAGGAGTAAATACGTAAGTCGTTTCTGTTTCCGTTAGGTACTATGTAGCCCGATACAACTCACCAACTTTCTCCAGTGTTAAACGATTATTTATAGGCTTAAATAGTTCATTTTATATACGTAAAATTAATACTTTCAATTAAGTTACGATTACTATACTTCGAAGTCAACAGGCTGTAGGCCACCATCTTGTAGCGCAGTAGTATAATTTTGCACAACCCACCATTAATCATCTTCCAAACTTACGTAAATTGGCCGGTGCTGAGTCCAAGGGGCACTAATATGGCTCAGTGGCGATCCTGAAAACCCTCTTCAACGTTTGCGTCCGACAACGTGCAGTGAGCTCCTGTTTCAGGATGTCACGGTTGTTCACTAGTTACTGTTCTGCAGTCCAACAAATGATAGCTGAATTATTTGGAGCTCTCGCGTTTAGAACCAGCTGTCCTCGACAACGGTCCTTGTCAATTTCTATGGCAGATGACTCTGTCGACAGGTGGTTTCTGGTAGCGAGATACTTGCTGTACACACTAGGACGATGGTACGCAAAACCCTATGACTCTACTAAGTAACATGACAAGCATGAAGAAAATCTCCTGACTGCAACTTTCATTTCGACTAGTATACATCTAAGCAGGAAGTTTTTGTATCGTCCCAGTTTATAAATCCTTATGATAAACGAAGTCTCTGAAAAGTGTTTGCCTGATAACTTCATGTATGTACAAGTGAAATAGAGATATATAGCTGCAGCAGAAGAATTCGAAAGCCATCCACAGCTTCTTTTACTTGGTCTGAGAAATTACTGATTGTTGGATCTATTATTGATGAAGAAAAAACAGACTAATCAGCAGAAATCATACTTTGTAGGAATAACTCAGTTCCCATACCTTTACAGGAATTACACTATTCGAAAGCTCTCTGCATTACTCACAATATTCCAGCCTTCATGACTATGATGTCATATTCAGCGTGCATAAGGTACTGCTTTATTGGTCTAACCGGCGTTTATATTCAGTATTACGGTAACGCAAGGATTTATTTTTCTGAAATCTCTTTTAAGAAGTTTCCTTGAGTGCACCAAACAAAAGCCAAAGTTATTTGTTCAATGCAAGATTATCCATACTAAATCTGTTATTTAATGTCAGTCTCATTCGGCAACATTTGTCTAGTGCGTCTTGACACATTTCATCGACCCCTCAACAGTCTGTGCACCACCTGCAGGTTTATTTTTACGAATTTTGTCTAACTGGATTCTGGGGTATTTGCTTACAGCAGTAAATCTTTTCCTGTCTGGTGGGATTTTCGTGAGAACGTGATGCATTTCCGTCATAAAATCAGTACTCTCTTTTGTCGTATGTCGTTTCAAAGTCAAGGCATACATAAATACCGTATCTCGGCTGTAACACAGTGGACATCCTTAGTATACGTAGCGTTTCTATGTCTTAACATTTACATGGATTTAAAGTAGATGTTCCAGAGCGTGAAGACGTTGAGACCTACTTACATTTTTTTTTATTCACGACAGAAATAATGTTCAGCCACTCATTAATTAAATCACAATCTTCTTTATTAACTTATCCCTCGTTTCTTATGCATCCCATTATGAATGAAACGCTACGTGTATGGGCACGTCAGGAGGATCAAAGAAAAGTTTTAATCGCTGAGATTAATGTGTCAAAAAGATGATAAAGATCTCCCGTTCTATTACTCGAGACATCTGATTAGCGCTAAATGTGTTAAACAGCAACGCATATTTCCGAAATTAAGGACGTCAGAGGGATATTCAGTGGAATGCCTGAGCAGGCAGGTGAATTACCTCTGTCAGTAAATTGGCAGAGCAGTACCGCCGTAATTATTGCTGGCTGTTGAGATTCGGTTCCAGGTTAGCAGTGCAGCAGCCCTTGATTCCATAAATTATTTGCTGCGAGCGCGACATCGTAGTTCATTAATAATCACAGCCGATTAATTTGCTCTTCTTGCTGAGCTCGAACAATTTGCTCCGTTAGTAACGGTTCGGTTGTCGACGCGTCGTCGAGTTCCAGGTTCATTAGCTCCGGAACCATTGCAACAAGAAAACTGACGCTCATACTCCCGGTCTGAAACTCAGATTAACTGTTGGGCAGACCATGGCTAAAACAATGAAACAAAGAATGAAAATTTAGCGTTGATGTTTTCAAATAGTGTAGTGTGATGCCCGTTATAGATCGTAGATTCTGTTTTGCACGGAACGTACTTAACTGCATACACCAGCGACACATTATGCGATATAAAGTGCTTAGATATAAATTTTTTTACCGGTGTCATTAACGTACGTATTATTCATTCTTACTCAAAGTTACAACTTTTAACCTAAATAATTAACCAAAAATTTTGGAAATTTGTGTTAAGGACTATGGGACCAAACTGCTGAGGTCATCGGTCCCTAGGCTTACACACTAGTTAATCTAACTTAAACTACCTTACGCTAAGAGGACGACACACACACCCCCGCCCGAGATAGGACTCCAACCTCCGACGGGGGGGGGGGGGGGGGGGGGATGCACGTGACAAGGCGCCTCAGACCACGCGACTACCCCTCGTAGCCTCAATCAACTGTTTCTCTAATTGCTCATGTTCCTTCAGTAGGTTTTATCTACATTCATGCAGCTGCTTACATCGTTTTCTGCTTACATCGTTTTCTACTTAAGTGTTTGGTTTTCAGTCATACGAATTGTGCGACAGTGAGAAATGGGTTGGGCGCAAATACACTCGCAAATGTGCATACAACTTTCCGCCGTTGGTTGTTTCGCCGTAAAGTAGCTTCATGTATTGCTGCTTACCTTTTGTAACATACTAGGATCTAGTATTTTATTTTCAATCTAAAAATTACCATCCATAAGCCTTTTGTGTTCCAGCATATGTAACAAATCCGACATACAGCGGAAAGAGGCGATACTTCTACGTTGGTTGGTTGGGTAATTTGGGGGAGGGGCCAAACAGCGAGATCATCGGTCCCATCGGATTGAGGAAGGATGGAGAAGGAAATCGGCCGTGCCCTTTCAAATCAACCATCTTGGCAATTGCTTGAAGGGATTTAGGGAAATCACGGAACACCTCAGTCAGGATGGCCGGACGCTGGTCTGAATCGTCGTCATCCCGAAAGGGAGTCCAGTGTACTAAACACTGCGACACCTCACTCGGTAATTTACTTACGTACCTATTACACTAGGAATGTGATGGTACATAATAATGAAATAACTCTCCTCACACGATAGAGCTGAAAATGGTCATACACGATCTTCGCATGGAATGATGTAATAAATGCATGGAAATATTCAGATAGCTCCATAATTCTTATGTATCTTTAGACACCATGGTTTCATTTTGCGTCCTAGAAATGTTTACTTTATAAATATTTACGTAAAGCAAAATAACTCTCAAAGTCAGCAACCAAAACGTAAACTGAAAACTCATAGTTTGTATGAGCCTTTAGAAGTAATGGTTTTATTGAACATCCTACAGAGGTTTAGTTTAAAAATATGTAGGTAATCCAATACAACTCTCAAACACACCTTGTGAAAAGTACATTGCAGTTGGAGCCTCCATCTCCAGTCGTCCTGGTGACGCAACGCTCGAGAGAAATTGTTGTTTGATTTCTCATAGGAATCTGAATAGTGCAATTATATCGGTAGAAATTTCTATTTGTCATCGATATATTGACGAGAAGCCACAAAACGATGTCGAAGTCTGTACAAACTGCTTTCTGTGAATTTTTTTTGAGTAATTAGTACTACAGCCCATTAGGGATTTAAACGTATGCGAGAAAATACAAAACTTCCTAGCGATAAACAGTCTGATCAACCAGAGTGAATGTTGACAGTTATAGGTATCAGTGATCACAAAAGCGTTATAGGAAGACTTAATATTGTAACAAGACCATAAACAAGTTGAAAGTGTTGTGAAGTGGTTGCCGTAGTCAGAAAGACCCCCTTCCACAGCTTTCGGTGAACTCATGCCAGTTGTGCATGAGCGCCACTATCTACACCGATGAGTGTCACTGTTAACGTGGAACTCATACTGCTTGAAAAATAGCCCGAGAGCGAAACGAGTAGTACTGAATGTAAGCTGGTGGGTGAAGAGATCCCTCCTCAGCTGCAAGCTCCAAGAGCGAATAGAACAACTGTGTTTACAAAATTAAACACTCAGCGTGTACAGTCTGCTACTGTGCTGTTATTTTTACTACGATGCAGTTGCTATTACAAGTTGGGGGAAGAGTTCAAACAAAATCTAATAACTCTGTGACGAGAAATCGGAGGCCAAAATACTCAGAATATATCCTGTATCAACAACTGAAATTCTATCGGTGGAGATTGGGTCGACCCCGCAGAGCTTGAAAGTGGTATCTTTTATCCTCTACCAACTTCAACATGATAGACAATGTAATCAAGTAGCTGAAAATGTAGATGCAAGCGAAATCGCAGAGAAATTCGTTACTACAAAGGCCCTAGAATTATGTGAAGTCTCGTTTCTCTATAACTGTTTGGTACACAAACATTATGTTACAAAGTTACAGGCAAGAAAATTAGGTCTCTCAAGACATATGATTAAGACCAAAACTAAATATTGTAGATATAAATTGTTTGGTCATTGCTCATAACACTGCGATTGGCTTCAAAAATTTCTTGACTGTAATTAACCAGCTAAACTTCCCAAAATGTAGAAGAGGTAAGTCAACATAAAATCTCAATCTAACAACCACTTGCTGCAACATACACATAAATCACTAGTTGCAAATATGAAAATACATAAACGGCCTGACTTTGAACAATTAGTTAAAATATACAAGTAATTTACATGTAAAATAAAGTCAATTAAGCTATTGTATGTTAGCTTGCTACTTATAGCTTTGCTACTATATAACAAGGAGACAGACGTGCTTTTGAATTGTGAGCTTCGTGCGTACTAGTAAAAATAAGTGTTACACTAAATACGTACAGATAAAGAGGGTTTATGTTCCATTAAATAGTCTTAGAAGCTGTATTACTTTCTCAAAGATTCGGTTAAATTAAAAATAATGCTGAAAGCTATAGAAATGTGATGGGAGATCTCGGCACCTGACTGACACAAACACAAATTATCCGAACCTGTCTGGTTGTCCGAGACTGTCTGTACACTTGAGAGATCGAAAAATGACACTTGTTTCTACGCCATCATAAGCAGCAACTTCATTAGACTTTGTCATGAATAGAATTGAATATGGTGCTGTACAACATTAATGAGATGTTTTGTACCAATTAAATCGAGCGATTGGCTTTGCGTCTCGCTTTATAGGATCAGTTTGTTTCATAACCACTTGTGTTCCCCAAAGCAATTCTACGCAGTTTCGTAAATGGGGAGTGAATAACGTATTAAAATCCTATCATATCTTTACTTTGATTTATGTAGTCTGTGTTGAGACCCTGTGGTGAAACATCGGTCCACTGGATTCCGCAGATGGCGTAATCTACACCCACTAGCTCAACATGATAAATGAGTGATGCTAGTCCAAGCATAAATATACAATCGTTAATAGCATATCCAACTGTCTCATTTAACATGCTGATTTTCTGTTGTCCGATACTTTAGTTTTCACGGTTTTCAATATCTTTAAACCAAAGAGTTATTTCGCTACAGGTTTACAGGTCTAAGGGATGAATATAAGAAATAAGGTAGCTACAATTAGACGTCACATTATCACGATATCAGTATCAAGGCGATTGAAACTTAGTTGGAGCGGAATGCAGAAAAGAAACAACTGTGGCTTTAATACTTGAAAGATTTCTTCTATTGCCTCAGGTGATTTAGGTAAAGCATGGAGAACACAATTGTTGTCGTACGCTGATCCATTATACTCGATGACACCCCGACAAGGGGAAAGAGTGGTTCATTGTTTAGCGTAGCTAACACGTTGCTTTCTCAAGTATTGTTTACAACGATTATCCGACGCTTGTGCAATTTGTTAAAAACTATAAGGCAGAGGTGTTTCGTACTGCTTACACAATTATGCGTTCAGTGGCAGAAGGCGCAGGCCTTATCAGTTAATAAAACTGTAAATGAATGTAATCTGCTTAATTGAGCAGTAAAATCAATTTTCACCTGTCAACTAAAACACCGATAGCTTCCCTAAATACAGGGTTATCGAATGGTAACAACAGTTCAGTTTTATTAATTTCCAATCAATTAATACATTAAATCATAAAATACATCAGATAGTGAAAATCAGCAGAACTTCCAGAGGCTTTTGATTTCAACATCAAGACATGGAAATTGAAATGTGTAGGGTCATTGACCTCGTCCACAGCCAGAGAAGTGGCACTGGCTCAGATTCAGACACCAGCTCTTCAGAATGTTAAACTGCTCCCTCAACGAATGTCGCAGCAATCGCCTTCATTGCCATCCCAGGTAATCGGGTCAATCGGATACTGAGACAAGATATCAAATTGATATGTTAATTAAATAAATTTATCAATTAAAACAATTCTCCATCTCGCTTTAACATATGACCTTCTGTGAATATTCAGTCCTTCTGAGAAGCTTTCCACCCTTCAATCTTCCCATTCCTGCCCCACACCCGTGTGAGAAAAGGGGCAATTGTTCACTTTAAAGCACATTTCCTCCTCCTGGAAATCCCCCAGCCCTCTCCTCCCCTCTCACATTTCCCCCCTGCCCTCCCTGAGCTGGAAATTGGACTCAGTCTGTGCTGGAGATGAGGGATCTCACAAAATGAAATTCAAATAAATGTCAGTAACATATTGGCGCAGATTCTTTACTTAATAAGTTTGTGGGAGACAAGGATCATCTCTCGTGGGAAATTGTGGTACCTCCACTCTTACCACATCACCTCACATTCTAGTGGTGGATATTGGTCCTTTTTTGAAAACCGAAAGAAGAAGAACGGAATATTTCTACCTGATAATAAACGAGTGATAACTGTTGTTCCATACACCTGCAGCTAGAAAAATGTTCTCTTGTCACTAATAACACATCCAGATGGAGTCCTCTTTTATTACATATGTATATATACAAAAACACAAGTTCAGCTGAAGCACCAGATCCTGCAAAATGTACCACGAGTTTTAGATGGTGTAACGTACATGACATTCAGTCAAGGAAGTCACATCCCGCCGCCGCCGCAGAAAAAAGGCCAAACACATTGTTCACAGATGACGATGTTTATGTGGAAAACCAGGAAACATTCTATGATATTTCTGTTTTGGTTGTCATATGGGTGTTATTGTATTTTAATTGAGTCAGACACATTCCAGAATCCCAAAACAGTTGGTGAGAGATAATGCAAATCTCACAGCAGCTTTCAGAGAAGAAAATGTGAATTTAAAATACATTTACCAGGCGCATGTAGGAACCGAGTCATTCAATGATATGTAAGAAGATATGTGCAAACTGCTGGAATCACACAGTAGAGGTTTCCTGTTATTGAAAAATCAAGAAAACAGAATGGCAGTAGTTATAGATGGAACTTACAGGAGTGTCTTTATATATAGCTATAAAAAAAAATTGTTAGTGTGTTAGTATGTATTGCGTGGCGGACAAGTTCACACACATGCCAGGTACTCAGTGCGAGAGGATGGATGTGCATAGACAGATAATGTTTCTGTATATAGAAGGAGAATTTCATTCTCTCAGACATATAGTTAAGGAGCTAGTGACGTATGTGCAGACCCTTCTGGGAGTGATCAATGAATTAGATGCAAGTGTTAAGGAAGTAGAATCATACACCCGGATTGTTTTGAGAGAGAGAGCCGACGACTTAGCTGTAAATGATGATGGAGTTGAAAAGAAAGTACGCAACGTAAATGTTGAGCGAAATGTACTTCATGTACTACTTGTCGACTGAGCAAAAGGTCATTGCTGCATGGAACACTGTTCAAGAGAAGTTACAGCTGCTAAGGTTAAGACAGTTGGATCAAGAGCAGTCACTGAGAGAAATCTTTCAACCAGTTACTGAATCTCTCAGTGACTCCTGCATAACTATGACGATCACGCTGACGCTAGTGATGGTTTCATTAACTCTCATATCTATTCTAGGATAGACAAAACATTTGGCGTCAGTGGTGAGAAAACATAACACACTGGGCACGCAGCCTATGAGTTTAAACGAAAGAGCAAGACAGACAGGCGATATAGAAATTCAATGAACACCAGGTCTACTTAACCTCATTTTACTAAATCCCTCAAAAACACTAAAATTTTCACCCAAAAATCAGGAGATGCGTGGTGAAATAATACAATTGGCGGGTGCACAAGAAAGCAGGAAACTAATGCAGTCTTAGAATGCCGGTATAGCAATGATGAAGGCATTGATTCTGATGCATTGATGTTGGTTTTCCTGCAACACAGAAGAGGTAGATTAGTGGTGACGATCTGCTGTACTTAGGGGTGCACAGAGCACAGCACTCAGAGTAGCATAATGGGCGAGTAGGAGACACATAATAGAAGGTGGTGGTGGTCTCGACAAACTTTCAGTCGAATTGCATTTTCCATGTTGTGATTACAGTGGACCTGGTACAAAGCTTGAAAAATATTTGGTGATAAGAAGATTAACCAGCTTGGCGAGGCTTGTTTGGAACACAAAATCAGATACGAGAAACAGAATGCTTTCTCAGGAAGTCATCCTACAGATTGAATTTTAGCCAATCAAGCAAAGACAATACGTGTGAGAAAGGATACTGGTATAGGGCAGCGCATTGTAACTTCTGTAGTAGATCAGACCGTCTGTGGTAAAATTAAGTTGGGGTTGAGTGTGAGTATCAAACAAGTTACGATAGCTGCACGTAATGTACTGCGGAAGAAGAAGACAACGATGATGAAGAAGAAGCGGTGTCTCAAAAACCGTGCCCTGACAGTGATGTAAGAAGCTAAAAGTGCCCTGAAACATAAAGGACTGATTAAAGCAACCGGGCTCTGCCGATGCCCAAGACTTCAGAAAAAACTATCCCCTTCCTCATTCCAGCCCTCGCAGGTCTCTCAGCGGTAGGTTCACTGGCTGATGGTGCTGTAGTTATTGCCGGATCAGTCAACAATCCACAGAACTCCCAGGAGCAGCCAAAGAAGCAAGAAGACATAGCTTCATAATGTAAGCAACAACCTTCACAAAAGAACTGTACGTGAAACCATACAAGAAAAGGAAGGATCAGTTCACAAACATAAAAAAAAAATGCTCGTTACATATCCTACTGATAGACTGCTTGTAAGTGCGGATCTGCTCAAGTTTGATAGGAAAATAATTCTGCAGTCTCAGTCTCTGTGGTATCTTTATGCAGGATTCGTTATCGAAGATTATGAGGGAATACAGATGCTGTGGAATAGCGAATTTAGATGTTGCTGGGGACCAGGCACCAAATGCGTGGCGTATGTCAAGAGAAATATAAATTACGTGGTACTATTTCGATTCAATTGGAGACGTGCAGCGCCAGAAGGGTTACGGTAATTCATCGACAGAAGATGTGCGTTCTGCAATTTTCATCGTCACCAAGTCTTTAACACCCACTTATGCGGGCATCTGTGTATCTTGTGCTTCCTAATGTTTCCAAAGAAGCATATGTAAGGAAGTGCATTAAGCATCCATCCATCAGTTGAGTTTAGATGAGGTGTCGTATAATTTGACTTTAAAAGAATGATCGCCAGTATTACGCGCGAATTACTTCCCACCGAGTGATTTAAGCAGCGTGGAGTGAAGTACTGCGCTGACTGGACTAGAGACAAAAATATTACAGAGACCGTCAATAAAATTCATATAGAAAGTAAAGGTGGAAATGAAATTGTTGAAATGGAATATGGTGTATACAGTACAGTACGTGGGAACAACGTATAAGATCTCTGAGACCCCTATTAACGCTGTTTGCCTCCAAGTAACAGTTATTGCAGTGGACTTTCAGGGTGTAAGTCTCTAAATGTCACTCAATTTCTTTGGAATTGTCCGTAAATGAGAAGGATATCGGCATGTTCTTCGAAGGAATACGTCATTCACATTGATTCGACGATACTAGTCTGCAACCTGCGTGTTTTTCGAACCTACCAATAACAGATCTAGTAACCCACCTCTGAATTGCTTCGTTGTCTTCTTTCAGTCCGCCATGCTACGCATCCCAAGTACTCGAGCAGTAGTGAAGAACAGGTCGCAATAGCGTCCTATTCAGTGTATCCTCTACAGATGAACCAAACTTTCTTAAAATTCTCCCAATGATCCGAAGTCGACTAATCACCTTCTCTACTACAATCCTCACATGTTAGTTCCATTTCCCACTTTACATTTTTCTACATTTAGATGTAACTTCCAGTTATCTCACCAACCAGGAATTTGGTCGAAGTGGTCTTATACACTCCTACAGACACCTTTCTGTACACCACAGCAGCATCACCCAAAAACCTCAGTTTGCTGCTCACCCTCTCCGCGATATCCTGTATTATCTATACAGTAATTGTCCTATCACACTTCCCTGGAGCAATCCTGACGATACCCTTGTTTTTGATGACCCGATTCCTTATATTCGTATTTCTGCAAACATAATGTAGTGGTCCACCGTGACATATCCTTTCCGGAAATCTAAACATAGAATTTGCCTATTGCCATTCATCTGTAGTTCGCAGGAAAACGCAAGCTGAGTTTTGCACGAGCGACGCTTTTCGAAAACTGTGCTAGTTCGTTCATATAGTCTTTCCAGTCTCAAGAACATTTATTTTATTCTAACTGAGAATATGTTCAAGGTTTAAGGATACAGGAAACCGATTCTGGGATACTGGTATGTAATTTCTCTGGTCCGTTCTCGTACACGTCTTACACACAAGAGTCACTTGCACTTTTTTTCAGCCGCTTGGGACTAAACTGAGCCAATTACGCCCCGAGGAATTTCTGGGAAAACACTGACATGAAAGGACTTGACTACAATTTGTGCAACATCATTCACCATTTAATTTCACATTCAGAGGAAAATCTGTTTAACTAATAATTAATGAGTTGGAAGAAGGCTACTTTAAACCACTAGTTAATCCAGAGTTTACGAATCTAAAGACAACGTAATGTGAATCTACTAACCAATGTTCACAGGTTGGCTAATGCTCGAAACAAAACACTATAATTTTTTTTTGTTTTTTTGCAAGAAACACATCAAATTCATGTACCATGGCGTACACGCTTCTTAAGCACAACTAACTGAATGAAAAAATTGCAGCCTTGAAGAAAATTATCAGGATCAGAATAAGAAGCATAATTAAAATTTTATCAATAATATTACCTTATAAAAGTAAGAGTCAGAATAAATTGTAATTAAATGAACATTAGGTCCGTAAAACGTTTAATCAACATAGTAACAGACCAGATGCTAGGACATCATACAGTGGAGTAAGCAACTTCTTGGAACACGAAAAATAAATAAGTTTCAGTTATCACATGAAACACTGAAGGCTCATACAATGAATAAGAACCTAACTTTGCCGATTAGTTGCTTGGACTATCTGTAACGGGCACCGTATACAGACGGACTCAGTCTGCAAGGGGTACACATAACAATGTGCCTCACCCGATGTCTTGGGTGTCCCTTCGGGATTGCTGATGTGCACATTAGCCAACACAACCCTCTCAGCGACCCGAGCGTGGACGATTAACGCAAGCAAGTAAGCCCATGCAAGAAAACACGTTAACAATTGTGATGGGAAGCAGACATAGGCTAGAAAAATTTATTAGTCAATAGACAAGAGGCGAAACTCGTGTTAACTGCACAGAGTGATACGAAAAATCTGAACTACAGTGTGAATATTAAAACTTCTTTAGCTAAACCTTGCACCAGTGTATTATACATGGGGCTGACACAAATTTACACAATCACACAGAATATCTGCGCCTTACAACCTTGAAACCTCAACGACGAGAACGGGCTTACAAACATGACGAAATTCAATCAATCTGGGGACTTGGAAGCACAAGAAATGTACAGAAATATTAAATATATAATTTGGAATAAAATATTAGCTAGGACACAAATTTACATTGCCACGATTTTCAGTGCTATACAATATGCTACACGTAAAATTACAGGACTTAAAACAAGCAAATCAAGCTTCAATAGCTTACAGTTTACGACAGTTTCAGCAGTGAGGCAACGAGTATATACACATAGCGGCCAAAATACGACACGACCATCAGGATGATTATTACTGCAAAATGCTGCAACTCAGCATCGTGTAGTTTACCTCCCGGCCACGCGGTGAGGCAGCGAAAAGGAGACAGGCAAACTGTGATGAACTTACTCGAAACGAGCCACCATGGCTCAGGGACTTTCCGCTGGACGAGAGATGTACGATAATTGCAAGCTGAGCTAGCTTCGTCTTCACGTCAGCTACGGATGTTTTCATAATATTACCTATAAATGAAATTTTAAAAAATTAAATTTCCTCTACAAGTTATTTGAGGTAAACATCGCATCTTTGTTGCTTCTGAATCAGTTTAACTAGATCGAAGAAATTTGGAAATCAGAGATGCTCATTTTAATGACAACTGAGCACACTCAGTCCTCTCGGCATTCCTCGGTAACGGTGCACTGACTCTCACAGGAGTTCTGCATCTTTCGAATAGATTTACTTTCACTTTATTGCGAGGGTGATTTTGGCGGGTTTTTCATACTTCGTGTAAATCTTTTTTTCCATTTATACAACCCACGTTACGACATTAAGAAATAAAATCAGGTTTCACACACACATTTCTTGAGGCTTAGAAAGAACTTTGTTTTGGTTCCGGACTTTAATGATCACAACAGTCATCGTTTGAACGACATTTAACGGAATCATCCAAAATACTTGCTGTTTCTTTTAACATTTCCATAATTTCTAATGAAATATAGGCATCATTGGTATGAATGTCCATGGAATTAACTAATAACGCATAATATGTAGGTCTTCAGAAGAAGTAGGTAATTTTGATCGCTTTCCACGTCAACCCGTGGTAGCTGAGTTTAGCCGGCACGCTAGCTAGGCGGATTCGGTCAGAGGGTTTAGCTACCCTCTGTAATAATATACTGAGTGAACGGCTCAACGAACGACCTGAACGGGTGCCATCGGCCGTCTGCCACGAACAAATTCAACGATCAATGTAGAACAAGAGAGATAAGATAAAGGTGTCAGCGCGTCGGAATGTCTTACCATACGGTCCGGGTTCGATTCCCGGCTGGGACGGAGATTTTCTCCGGCCAGGGATTGGGTGTTGCGTTGACCTCATCATCATCATTTCATCCCCATCAACATGCAAGTCGCCGAAGTGGCATCAACACGGAAGACTTACACCAAGTGAACGGCCTACCCGCTGGACTGCCCTAGCCACAAGGCATTTCCATTTCCATATTGCTTTCTACGATCTTCATATTCCATCTTTGCGAGACTGAAAACGTTAATTTAATTCTGCATTACTCTGACTCTATGACACCTGCACAAAGAAATGTGCTATTACCGAGTGAGGTGGCGCAATGGTTAGCACACTGGACTCGCTTTTGGGAGGACGACGGTTGAATCGGCGACCGGTGATTTTGATTTACGTTTCCCTTGATTTCCTAAATCGCTCCACGCAAATGCCGGGATGGTTGGGATGGTTCCATTGAAAGACCACGTTCGATTTCCTTCTCCGTCCTTTCCTAATCCGATAAGTCAATGAACTCTCTGTTTGGTCTCCTCCCCTAAACAACCCTACCCAACGTTTGCTATAGTAAGCAAGCGCGAAGAAATTAGATAGAAAGTTATTTCACTTTTATATTCTCTGTTAACAGTTAGCGATATATGCAAACGCTAATTATTATGGATATCAACTAAATATCGAGTCTGAATGAATAATAGCTGTGGAAAGTTATGTCAGAGATTCTGTTTTGTTGTGTTATCTGTTTACTGCTGAGCCGTCAACCAAGGATACATGCCAGTCGTGTTCCCATACGCTGTCTGATACAGCTAAGGCGGGGGTGTATAAGATGGTGCCCCTCCACGCCCACACCGACGAGGTTGCCAAACCTCCATATAACTGTTAATTTTCAAATCAGGAGACACATGATGCGGGTTGTTATTTGGTCATCTGAAGAAAGCGGACGAAAGCGATGGAAGGGTAGCGGTTTGTAAGGGCAAAGGAAAAAAGTGCTAAGGCAAGGGAGGAAAAGCTCTGCGACAGTAGGACGGTTAGCAAGGGCAGTAGCGGCTTGCTAACTGGAACAGTACATGCAAGGTGAGGTTATGTTAGTGCGAGGTATGGTGCATCTGCGGATGCTCGTTGTAGATGGGTCAGTCCGGGCGCTGCAGCTGGGACCCTGTGAATTCTCCTGGGTCTGCTGCAGCATGCAGTGCCTTGGCAATATTTTCTGTGCGAGTGTCATGGTTGGATGCCATAAACCTCACGCAGACCTCTCGCTGGTGGATCCCTTTTTTTTTTTTTTTTTTTTTTTTTTTTTTTTTTTTTTTTTTTTTTTGTCATCAGTCTACTGACTGGTTTGATGCGACCCGCCCAAAATTCCTTTCCTGTACTACCCTCTCATCTCAGAGTAGCACTTGCAACCTACGTCCTCAATTATTTGCTTGACGTATTCCAATCTCTGTCTTCCTCTACAGTTTTTGCCATCTCATAATCAGTGATTTCCACATATTCCTTTCCTCTCCGATTCTGCGTAGAACCTCCTCATTCCTTACCTTATCAGTCCACCTAATTTTCAAGATTCGTCTATAGCACCACATCTCAAATGCTTCGATTCTATTCTGTTCCGGTTTTCCCACAGTCCATGTTTCACTACTATACAATGCTGAACTCCAGACGTACAGCCTCAGAAATTTCTTCTTCAAATTAAGGCGGGTATTTGATATTAGTTGACTTCTCTCGGACAGAAATGCCTTTTTTGCCATAGCAAGTCAGCTATTGATGTCCTCCTTTCTCCGTCCGTCATTGGTTATTTTACTGCCTAGGTAGCAGAATTCCTTAACCTCATTGACATCGTGACCATCAATCCTGATGTTAAGTTTCTCGCTGTTCTCATTTCTACTACTTCTCATTACCGTGGTGTTTCTCCGATTTACTCTCAACCCATACTGTTTACTCATTAGACTCTTCATTCCGATCAGCAGATCATTTAATTCTTCTTCACTTTCACTCAGGATAGCAATGTCATCAGCGAATCGTATCATTGATATCCTTTCACCTTGTATTTTAATTCCACTCCTGAACCTTTCTTTTATTTCCATCATTGATTCCTCGATGTACAGATTGAAGAGTAGAGGCGAAAGGCTACAGCCTTGTCTTACTCCCTTCTTAATACGGGCACTTCGTTCTTGATCGTCCACTCTTATTATTCCCTCTTGGTTGTTGTACATATTGTATATGACCCGTCTCTCCCTATAGCTTACCCTTACTTTTTTTCAGAATCTTGAACAGCTTGCACCATTTTATATTGTCGAACGCTTTTTCCAGGTCGACAAATCCTATGAACGTGTCTTGATTTTTCTTTAGCCTTGCTTCCATTATTAGCCGTAACGTCAGAATTGTCTCTCTCGTGCCTTTACTTTTCCTAAAGCCAAACTGATCGTCGCCTAGCGCAGTCTCAATTTTCTTTTCCATTCTTCTGTATATTATTCTTGTAATCAGCTTCGTTGCATGAGCTGTTAACCTGATTGTGCGATGATTCTCGCACTTGTCACCTCTTGCCGCCTTCGGAATTGTGTGGATGATGCTTTTCCAAAAGTCAGATGGTAAGTCGGCAGACTCATATATTCTACACACCAACGTGAATAGTCGTTTTGTTGCCACTTCCCCTAATGATTTGAGAAATTCTGTTGGAATGTTATCTATCCCTTCTGCCTTATTTGACCGTAAGTCCTCCAAAGCTCTTTTAAATTCCGATTCTAATACTGAATCCCCTATCTCTTCTAAATCGACTCCTATTTCTTCTTCTATCACATCAGACAAATCTTCACCCTCATAGAGGCTTTCAATGTATTCTTTCCACCTATCTGCTCTCTCCTCTGCATTTAACAGTGAAGTTAGAATTACATAAACCTAACTTACCTAAGGACATCACACACATCCATGCCCGAGGCAGGATTCGAAACTGCAACCGTAGCGGTCGCGCGGTTCCAGACTAAAGCGCCTACAACCGCTCGGCCACACCAGCCGGCGTAGGATTCATTTCATTACTGTTGTTAGTGCAGTAATAGCCGCACTGCTACACTGTTTTGTCTTCCATCGTCTGGGCAGCAGTCTAGTACAGTCGGATTTAATTATAGTAAAGCCATTTACAGTCGAAAAAAACTGGAAATTTTGTCGATGACTAAAATATAAGTACACAAATGGCCCCACAAACAATCAGCATTCTGGTTCCATCAACGTTAGAGTGGTAGACTTTGTTACGCTGCCCTTATGCTCAGATTGTGTGATTACTCTTGAATAATTACTTGGTGTCCTGAATTTTAATTCCCATGATTTTTCTTTGTTTATCTGACCAGTACCCTATCTAGGAAAAATATATGACTTTCTTACAGACTTCATATGCATCCAGTGCATAATATCTTAAATTGTGAATATGCTTCTAAATGACAGTTTGTCATATATTTTTCCGTCACCCTTTTGCCAGTTATGAGTTATGTTCACATGGAACACATGCCACTGGAAGCGGCAATCTGTAACGTATTTTACCTTAATTACTACATCAATTTTGTTCTACAATTTAAGCCATATATGGGAAAAAACATTGAATACATGGGAATAATGCAGCTACTCAGTGACAGGTATGGGAGAGGCATTGCGGCCTGGCCTCAGATCTTCAGCCACTGCCCTCTTGGCCTCCGCCTACCTGGTACTGAATGTCTCCTCAAACCTCACAATAAAAAAATAGTGCAGTGGTTAGCACGACTCCCTAGGAAGCAGGACGTACATGTTCGAACCCCGGTCGGTCACAATCTTTCATCTCCCGTTGTTACTGTATTTCAACGTGCCGTGACAGTGTGTACGTGGGACCTTCGATATTTAAGATGCAATTGATTTTTGAGGCAACAGAGGTGATTTGGAAATATTTCTCTTGTCGTCAATGTAACGGGACTTCAATGGCATCCAATCCTTAGTCATCGTTTTGTGGCGGCGTTAACCCATGTCATATACATGCGAATCAGACTGTAGCGCATATTTAGTCAAACAACGAATGGTCAGTATACAAATATTTAGGAACAGTAGAAGCAGGGTTGCAGCGAACTGATTACTTAACCAAGTGCAACATAGAGTACCTGTGTAATGGGACTTCAATGGCATCCAATCCTTAGTCATTGTTTTGTGGCGGCTCTAACCCATGTCATATACATGCGAATCAGACTGTAGCGCATATTTAGTCAAACAACAAATGGTCAGTATACAAATATTTACGAACAGTAGAAGCAGGGTTGCAGCGAACTGATTTCTTAACCAAGTGCAACATAGAGTACCTGTGTAATTAGTCATTCCAGCTGCATAGCTGAGCGTAATATTTGTTAATCAATTGACTGCAGAGTTAATGTAATACCCGCACGATGATCTCTGTAGTCATACTGTGTCATTAGCAGCCCGCGAATGGAGTACTATGTTCGTTAAATCGGATTACTCCACCTGATGCCAAATAAAGAGAAGTGACGTTGCCACCACACTATCTTTACTTAAGTAGGTAGTCGCGCTAAATTATGTGCGTCCCTATTAACATTACTGTAAGCACTTTGACAACAACACCACCACAACTACTGACAACATGTACCATTATCATGACACAGTTCTAACTCGCAGTAATTGCAAGTTGATGATGTTTGTCTAGAATAGCAGAAAGGGTCTCATGAATATGAAGTTCCATTTGCATTACGCCTAGGACGGAGAGAATCCTAAATAACAGTAGTAGGTTACCCAGCGAGGAGAAGAGTACACTTATTGTATCAAATTATTGTAGTCTGATATTAATGCACTTCCCGATGGTTTCACACTTACGAGTTCTTTTGGCTATGGGAATACTCATATGAGAATTATCAAAGTCTAAATGCTAGAATGCTCAACTACTTTAATAACACCTCATTCTGGATTGAATATGAATCGGAAAGAGACGTTAATTTTACGTTTCCGTCCATCTCATGACGTCTTACTGAATGAAGTCGTAGGTGCACTCACAGTTATGTTGCCTGCCGCATGGATTCTTTGTTGTGGCAGCTGGCAGTCATTGCTGAATACAGACATGTGCAAATATCCTCACTGCTCAAGTGGAACTCACCTTTGTTGCATTTTTCCATACTGTAATTAGCACAATAACATAAGGCTTATTATGCTGAAGAACTTGATGCCCGCAAGTCCTTAAATAAGAATCTTCGAGCGGTAGTAATGCATGAAAGCAAACAAACTGTTGGACAAAAGAATGGGCAGCTCTCTGCTTGTTGCGTTTCCGATAGCGCCTACGAGAAGTATCTGGTGTCATATTACGCTTCACAACCCTAAACTGTGAATTTTTTTACTTCATACTAAAACAAAAGGAGAAGAGGAAACGACTTACATACTTCTCAAGAACTTCAATTGTTCCTATTTATTTTCTTACTTCATACTAAAACAAGGGCGTTGATATGAGAAGCGGAAATGAAACACACACTTCCAAGACATAATATTTCCTTGTGTGCTACTACTGCGTACATGAAAACTCTGCAGTTAATTTTTGTATGTTGGATAAATTCTGATATCGTTTGATATTCCTTTGTGGGAAAGTTCCTATTTTCTTCAGATCAAATAAAGTGGACATTTCATCACTGGTTAATATTCTGATGACTAATGCCATGATACCCGTTGCAGTTGCTCCATGTCACCTGTGAGTAGAGTCTCACGTTTGTTACTATAAGAACACGCAGGCAGTGATATCCGCTCACTGCAGTCAGAGTCAAGGTGATTTCATTCTGTTTATGGCGAAGCGTCTGCTGCAGTGTCCACGCTCAGCCAACATAAACAAACCGCGGCGGCATTGGGCACGGCTAATCGCTGCACTTGTCGCGAGCCGCGGCAATAAGAGTGTACTGTCTCTCCTAACGATATTATGGAGTTAATACATCTTACTTACTTAACGTAATATGGAGGACGTGGATGGGGAAAAATTCTAGTTTGATATTTCCCATCGCATTAAAATACTTTACAGTCATATTTGATGCAATATTTATTGATGGTTGTCTCTCTAATATTAGTAGTATTGATTCAGAATCTGCGTGAACACGAAAACACACACACACACACACACACACACACACACACACACACACACACACACACACACACACACAGTCATTGATTCCAGTGAGGGTGACGACTGCTGCGTTTTGAACAACACATGCACCAGTCAATTCCTCAGTAGGCGTCGAGTGGATGAGATTTTTTTCCATTACCTTGCATTGCAAGTAGTGCAATGAGGAGACTGAGGGTGAATGGATTTGTATGCTAAAGAGCTGCGACAAAGCGAAGCTTGACCGATTATGAGATACCTGTCGATATGGGTTTTGTGGACGAATATAATTTTAGTAACCAACGCACCCACCAGCATTATGTAACATTTCTCGAAGGCGTGGAGGCTTTGATTTTATTAAGTCGACGATATTGTAGCCTGATGGTTTACTTCCCATCATACGTTTCCTATATTCGTCTAAAGATCGCTTGCATTTGCAAATCCACATATCAATGACCTTTTTACCTCTGCCCACATATTCTCTTCTTGGTTGTGTTCGGTGTTCGTGGAACAAAAGGCAACAGCTTTACACCTCTTGGACCTGAAACCAATCTTGCACTGCTCTGCTCTGATGGATGGGGCTCTGCTCCGTAAATAAACTGTTATCTCGTTACTTCATATATTTATATTTAAATAATGTATTTGTAATAAGTATACTACTAGTATTTTCGATAGTGTTCAAGAATTCAGGCCCTGTCATAGGTAGGTGATGTAGATTCTACAGTCCGATTAAGAATGTGTTTCAAATGGTTCAGATGGCCTAAGCAATATGGGACTTAACATCTGAGGTCATCAGTCCCTTTCACTTAGAACTACTTAAGGCTAGCTAACCTAAGGACATCACACATATCCATACAAGAGGCAGGATTCGAACCTGTGGCGTAGCAGCAGCGCGGAATGTGGTTTACCCAGTCTATCATATGATGAGAGCCGCAGAAGGATATCCACATTAAGACTGACTGGCTGAATCTGATAGAACGATCTGGTATCGAAATGAAATTACAGAAATCGGATAATTTGAACGTCTGTATTTCAACAATGCTGCGCACAAAATTCCTTTGATGGAGTAACAGGTAGCAAATGTTTAAGAAAAAGTGAGGAAAACCTCTACTAGCAGAAATGTAACGTAATTGTAACCCATATTTATGTGATGGAAATACTGAATCGAACAATACTCATCTATTTGAGTTGTGGGAAGATATGCCATATCGTATTTATTGATTACATTATTACTATTATTATTATTACTATTACTATTATTATTATTATCTCGTGTGGCGGATAGGGAAGCCTCCCACATATGGGTGGTACCGAGGGAATCAAATACTTGAGGTGAACCAAATACTAACACAATCCTGAACGGGTACTCAACCAGTTGAACCCAAAATCCAGAAACGTCTGAGTGAAAATCACCGGTACTCAGTTCACCGTCTGTTAGCTCAATGAGTTCAGCTGGAAATACACTCCTGGAAATGGAAAAAAGAACACATTGACACCGGTGTGTCAGACCCACCATACTTGCTCCGGACACTGCGAGAGGGCTGTACAAGCAATGATCACACGCACGGCACAGCGGACACACCAGGAACCGCGGAGTTGGCCGTCGAATGGCACTAGCTGCGCAGCATTTGTGCACCGCCGCCGTCAGTGTCAGCCAGTTTGTCGTGGCATACGGAGCTCCATCGCAGTCTTTAACACTGGTAGCATGCCGCGACAGCGTGGACGTGAACCGTATGTGCAGCTGACGGACTTTGAACGAGGGCGTATAGTGGGCATGCGGGAGGCCGGGTGGACGTACCGCCGAATTGCTCAACACGTGGGGCGTGAGGTCTCCACAGTACATCGAGGTTGTCGCCAGTGGTCGGCGGAGGGTGCACGTGCCCGTCGACCTGGGACCGGACCGCAGCGACGCACGGATGCACGCCAAGACCGTAGGATCCTACGCAGTGCCGTAGGGGACCACACCGCTACTTGCCAGCAAATTAGGGACACTGTTGCTCCTGGGGTATCGGCGAGGACCATTCGCAACCGTCTCCATGAAGCTGGGCTACGGTCCCGCACACCGTTAGGCCGTCTTCCGCCCACGCCCCAACATCGTGCAGCCCGCCTCCAATGGCGTCGCGACAGGCGTGAATGGAGGGACGAATGGAGACGTGTCGTCTTCAGCGATGAGAGTCGCTTCTGCCTTGGTGCCAATGATGGTCGTATGAGTGTTTGGCGCCGTGCAGGTGAGCGCCACAATCAGGACTGCATACGACCGAGGCACACAGGGCCAACACCCGGCATCATGGTGTGGGGAGCGATCTCCTACACTGGCCGTACACCTCTGGTGATCGTCGAGGGGACACTGAATAGTGCACGGTACATCCAAACTGTCATCGAAGCCATCGTTCTACCATTCCGAGACCGGCAAGGGAACTTGCTGTTAGAACAGGACAATGCACGTCCGCATGTATCCCATGCCACCCAACGTGCTCTAGAAGGTGTAAGTCAACTACCCTGGTTAGCAAGATCTCCGGATCTGTCTCCCATTGAGCATGTTTGGGACTGGATGAAGCGTCGTCTCACGCGGTCTGCACGTCCAGCACGAACGCTGGTCCAACTGAGGCGCCAGGTGGAAATGGCATGGCAAGCCGTTCCACAGGACTACATCCAGCATCTCTACGATCGTCTCCATGGGAGAATAGCAGCGTGCATTGCTGCGAAAGATGGATATACACTGTACTAGTGTCGACATTGTGTATGCTCTGTTGCCTGTGTCTATGTGCCTGTGGTTCTGTCAGTGTGATCATTTGATGTATCTGACCCCAGGAATGTGTCAATAAAGTTTTCCCTTCCTGGGACAATGAATTCACGTTGTTCTTATTTCAATTTCCAGGAGTGTACTTGCGAATGATACAGGACATGAAGTAAATACAGACCTTTTCGAAGTCAAAGTCGGTAATATCCTACTAATTCGTGTTGAAATAGGTTCAATCGTCTTTCAGATACTTAATGCTTTATTAAGATAGACTGCCGTCGTGTTGTTTCTATAGTAAGCTGAATTTAATTTGTATTAGTACAGTTATTATTTTAATTGCGTTTTCCATTAGATTACTGAACGCCACAAAAGCCATCAAAGGGAATTTAATTAGCAGTAGGATCTTTTTTCACGATATCTAAAACAATCTGACCGTGCTAAAGTGGTTTACAAATTCTACGCCCGTAAAAACTTACTGATTCTAACGATGTCATTAAACTAGTTTAGTTTGAAGTGCATTTTTGCCTAGAAATGAGTTGCCTTGACGGTTGATCGATCAAGTGCGAGGAAGGTTTACGAGTTTATGATGAGAGGGACAAGTGCTTGAGAGAGGACTTCCCTATCAATACAGGTGCATGAGAGATGACTTTCCTGTCGATCTCCTGGATAGTTTTTTCCTCAAATCAACAGAGTGCGTTATCATGCAGTATTACATGTAATGTAGTTTTGTCGGTCGATTTTCTTACATTGCGACAGAAAGGTGTTTGTTGGCAACAAATTCCAGCTGTGAAGCATACACCCCTTTGGGCAGAATTCGTAGCCCAAAACACATTTTTGGAGGTATCAGATGTAAAATATTGTGTTCACACAACCCTTTGCTCGAGTTTACGTCTGTTGGTGGTGCTCAGCCTTTCATTTCTTCTTAGGAACTTAACTATAAAGGCATCATAACTCGTCACCAGTAACAGTACTGCATAGAAATGCTCAATAAGCTATCTGATGACGTTCAATAATAATCACTCCGTTTGTGTTATTTCGAATTAGAGCATGCAATACTCCTACACCAGACTTCTGAATTTTACCTGTTGAATGCAAATGTTAAATGGTCATCCGTGACATATATCAGAAATCGAGACTTCCTTAATATGGAAAATCACTCATGCCAGAACGAACTTTGTGAAACAAGAATATCTTTTTCTGGCGTATTTTCCCAAAAGCACTCGCACCACACACAGCTCAAATCTTTCAAGCTCCCTCCTCTCCATTCACCCCTCTGTTGTATCAAAAGTAAATATTTTGTTGCAGATGCTACACCTTAAGTGGACGACTCGGATTTTGTCTCTGTGGCAGCCTGCCGGCGGTCAGTTTTTATGTCTAAGACTGTACATTTAGCTTGTCTCACAGCGGACTTGCGCGTTATTGTATAGTATAAAACTATGGACTAACAAATCCTCATTTTTTGGTGACAGCACTGCCCTGCATTAGTGTGTTTTATCAATGATATAACTGATTTAACTGCGGTACTCCGTCTTTTTTTTCTCCCTCCCCCTCCCCCAACTCTTTCCTTTATTAATAAAGCTAATTATCACGAGGAAGGAATTCTCTGATATAAGCAAAGTCGCATGATGTCCCTGCGGTCAAGGGAGCAGAAGACTGTCAGATGAGATACTTTTAATCGCATGGTAATGAAAACGGTAACAAGCAGAACTTGCTTAATTCGAATCATAAATCACAATATCTATAACACGTCCATGACGAATCTCACAGTCTGTCGCTCTCTTAGTATCATAAAAAAATATAGTGTCGAAATGTGAGGTTTTTACATTGCAACAGCTCGAGTGTTAACTTCAGTAACGCATTCTGTAAAAATGTAGGGTGTTCACAGGAAAGTTTTTGGCGAATCTCATGAGCACACGAAAGAATTACTTTTGTAACTCTACGCTGTTTGTTAGGGGAGCCGGAAAGCACACCAAATTCAAACAGATAAATTGTTAAACAGTATAGGTTTTTAATGAGTGAAGTAATGATCCTCATTATCAACAAGCCCGTGTCATCTAGCGTGCAAATTTTCAATTTCAGACCGATAATATCAACTGGCTTTTTAACAGGCTATCGGAGATGGAATTTTGTACACCATCCACATTTTCAAATATTTTTCCACTTAGAAAACCTTGCAGTCGTGAGGAATAAATGGTAATCCGTTGGTGCAATTCGGGTTGGTATGGTTGGTGAGATATTACATGTCTAACATTCTGCTTGGTTTGTGTTGTTCTAAGTCGTATTTCGCTACCACTTTCGTGAAACGACGCTCTGAGCGTGTTTTTTTAGGGAATTTACTAGTTTGAACCTGGGACCCATTGCTGGTAAGGAGACGCCATACCACACATGACATGAAGAGTTCAGAACAGTTCAGTGAGACTAGCGATGATATAATCAAATCCTTAATGATTTCAGCATCGGCTCCACTGCACTCCCTGTAAAAGAAACTTAATACTAACTAAATTTAGCGTAAGGCGTTCAAGGCTTTCCTATTTTTAGTTATCTGGTAAAATAACGTCGAAAAAGCAATTAAGTTTACCATTGGAATTTTTATTCTACTCACAAAACATTGTTTATAAATTGCGCTATTGATAAAAGGAAATACTTTAATACAGGATGATACAAACCAACTGCATTCAACAAAAATGTGACGAATATTCCCAGAATGGGTTTCCAAGTTCTACAATGGATCGAAGGATGACCTATGCCATATCACATATATAACTAGATTTAAGTTAAGTTTCATAAAAGAGAAAACTGTCAAAATGGTCTACAGTGACTCTCAGTTATCTTTAATTACTTATTTAACTTGTCGTAAAGTACAATGGCTGATGTGGCTTCCCAATAATTATACAACAGAAAAATCATCGCATTTAAGATTTTTACTTCCCATAGCAAATGTGAATACCATGAGCTTTAACTGACGATCAACACTAGTATTACGCATATCGGGGATGTAACAGATGAGACTTCTGCTGTTCTGAGTGAAGCCTTATGCACTAAAAATGCAGCATCGCGTGCGTTCATTACCTTGTCGGTGTTCGTCAGGGGGCGGCTGCCGGCGCAGCTCCATACAGCTCGCCGTCTCGGAAGCAACTCTCACCTAACTTCTCCTTACTACAATTTACCGAAGTTGGTTTAAAAAAAAAACTATCTGGCTGTGTTTCCATCTGACCAATCAGGGTCTCAATGTTAATCTTAAGCTCTGCCTACAAAAATTCTTTTCGTGGTGGGGCAATGTTTTTAAAGTTTGCAACATAGCAGAGACGCGAAAAAGTCTCACGCTAAAACTTGCAGCTGGTGTGGCCCTTTTAGTATTATCGTAAGATCTATAATGTTCTTCTGGAGAGCTCTAGCTTTCAACATGGGTGGGGGGTTGGTTCTGGTGGTTAGCTGGAGACGCGGGTGTCCGTCCCTTATCGTAGGGCCTTCTAGCTTAACACGGTTCTGCTCCGTCTTCTGTTCTCGTTTCTCCCCACGGAACTGCGTCTGTCTCACGGTGGGAAGGTATGACATGCATTTAGGCATTCTTGTGTTAGTCTGTGGTATTCCATTTGCTCAATCGTTACTCGTATTACTTTGGTTAATTTAATGTCACGATTTATTCGGAGCTATGTCACATACTGCTGGATTTGCTTATCATGTCAAGGTTTTCATGGAAGGTGTTGGATTTGCCTGACACCTTACACATGACATTCGAATTCCTTAAGTGTTTCCAGAGTTCGTCTTGGGCAGTGCTGTCTTGCATTACCGTGTTCTACATCTACATCTACATTCATACTCCGCAAGCCACCTGGTGTGGCGGGGGTACGTTGAGTACCTCTATCGGTTCTCCCCTCTACTCAAGTCTCGTATTGTTCGTGGAAAGAAGGATTGTCGGTATGCTTCAGTGTGGGCTCTAATCTCTCTGATTTTATCCTAATGGTCTCTTCGCGAGATATACGTAGGAGGGAGCAATATAGTGCTTGACTCTTCGGTGAAAGTATGTTCTCTAAACTATAACAAAAGCCCGTACCGAGCTACTGAGCGTCTCTCCGCAGAGTCTTCCACTGGAGTTTATCTATCATCTCCGTAACGCTTTCGTGATTACTAAATGATCCTGTAAAGAAGCGCTCTGCTCTCCGTTGGATCTTCTCTATCTCTTCTATTAACCCTATCTGGTATGGCTCCCACACTGTTGAGCAGTATTCAAGCAGTGGGCGAACAAGCGTACTGTAACCTACTTCCTTTGTTTTCGGATTGCATTTCCTTAGGATTCTTCCAATGAATCTCAGTTTGGCATCTGCTTTACCGACGATCAACTTTGTATGATCGTTCCATTTTAAATCACTCCTAATGCGTACTCCCAGATAATTTATGGAATTAACTGCTTCCAGTTGCTGACCTACTATTTTGTAGCTAAATGATCTATCTTTCTATGTATTCGCAGCACATTACACTTGTCTACATTGAGATTCAATTGCCATTCCCTGCACAATGTGTCAGTCGCAGGTTCGAATCCTGCTTCGGGCATGGATGTGTGTGATGTCCTTAGGTTAGTTAAGTTTAAGTAGTTCTAAGTTCTAGGGGACTAATGACCACAGCAGTTGAGTCCCATAGTGCTCAGAGCCATTTGAACCATTTTTTGCACCATGCGTCAATTCGCTACAGATCCTCCTGCATTTCAGTACAATATTTCATTGTTGCAACCTCTCGATACACCAGAGCATCATCTGCAAAAAGCCTCAGTGAACTTCAGATGTCATCCATCAGGTCATTCATCTATACTGTGAATAGCAACGGTCCTATGAGACTCCCCTGCGGCACACCTGAAATCACTCTTACTTCGGAAGACTTCTCTCCATTGAGAGTGACAAGTGACAAGTAAGAAAAATACAGTTAGTACTTAAATTAACGTAGCTCGCTGCACAGCAGACGGGAAGCAGACGGCGGTTAGGGCGACACTGACACTACTGGCACTATGGCTGACTAAAGGGACTCTCTCAGAGTGTAATCAAAACAACACGAAATCTATGGAACACTATTAATAGCACTCGACAATTAAAGTTTCCTAAAAGCAAAAACACACGGAAGAAGAAGTGACAAGTAAGAAAAATACAGTTAATACTTAAATTAAGGTAGCTCGCTGCACAGGAGACGTGAAGCAGACGGCGGTTAGGGCGAATAATGCCTCTTCTGTTGACAGTCGCTGACCACTTTTGAATTACAGACTGATTTTCTCGGTCCAGTTGTTCACAGTAAAGATTTTCATTCATGTTTAGTTCAATTTTCAGATCTTCAAAATAACGAACCGAGAATACATCAACAAACAAACAAAAGAGCCATTTTGGAGTGTGAAATTCGTTAGCCATTGCATTTTGCTTCTGAATTATCTCATGGGAGCCATCTTTTATATCCAGTGGTCGACCGATAAAAATTGCTGACTCAATAAGTTGCTTGTGTAGGATTTGTTAGCTTTGTTTGTCTTCACCAATCTGCTGCAGATGTGCTTGGATGATCGACCAAGGTACGTTGAGAGTATTTACCATTTCCTTGATTGCTTCCATCCACTTCCGCCCATAACATCTCATTGTGTAAAACTTTTGGTCTTTCTGATCGAGACAAATCGGATAGATGAAAATTACAGGATTTCAGCTTCGAGAACCACCTTTAGAGTTTACGAACGTTTAATGTACTTGGATAAACATCGCAAATGTTTTTAGTAGCAATTGTTGTGAAACTCAAAAAAGGAAAAAGTATTTCATTATTTACCAAGAAAGAGGTTACTATAAAAATGTCTAGCTGATAAATGACAAACGAGCGTCGATATGCGCAGAAAGGAAATTACTTTCCGGTCCCGCTAATACATTTCTCATTCTTTAGCAGTCAAAGAGATTGAATTTGGGATGGACTGTCACATTACTGCAAAGAGAGTATCATTGTCAACAAATCACGCCTCGAAGTAGTCTGT
Source organism: Schistocerca gregaria (assembly GCF_023897955.1). Taxonomy (NCBI): domain Eukaryota; kingdom Metazoa; phylum Arthropoda; class Insecta; order Orthoptera; family Acrididae; genus Schistocerca; species Schistocerca gregaria. The sequence goes on from NC_064920.1 coordinate 920,645,166, forward strand.
GTTTGGAACTATTCAATTGGTTATTTCTAAGCCCGACATCATGGAATAGATTGTCAAGTTGTCACGAGAGTGCCGTCAGCCAGCTAATTTTGTACTACTGCTTAATAGAACTGAAGATTTCCGAGATGATTAAAGGCGAAAGTGATGAAGTAATCCTACTTTCACGGTCAAATTGCATGCGTTGAATCGCACAGATCTGTCTGCAACGTCCTTTATGTTCAGAAATTCTGCACCATTCCAGTTCATTATAAAACACTTTAGCCTACGTGTAAGTTCTTAACAAAGTCTTGAAAGGTGTGAATAAATAAAAACATAGGGAGGTTTCTTGTTTTTGGATGTCTAGAAGGCGCATGTACTATTCGTATCGTTTAGTTACGCGCGCGCAGCCCCGTCAGATACGCCACGCTGCCCAGAGACTAGTTAGGTCATATTTGCTCCGCAAAGATGCGCGTGTGCTAAGTGTTGATCGCGATGGCAGGAGAGAGGGAGGTGTTTCTGGATGTCGTGACAGTGCGCCTGTACAAGAAGGACGCAGAACATGATGCTCTTGCGAATTTACCGATTTGCTGGAAGGTCTTATTATTACAAAAGAAATATTATGATTATGCATTAAATCAGATGGATTTACTACGATACATATTATTTTGAGAAGATTCGGATTTAAGGTAATGAATAAACGTTTCTTACTTCATTGTGGCGACATTCATTTAGGCATTCTTGGTTCAACACGGACAACCAAACAGGGAATTGCTTGCTATTCTTATAAAGTTTTCTCACATTTAATACTAACAGATTTGAAAAGACGAAAGGAATTTAATCGTTACCACAAGAACTTCTGTGTTAGAGTAAATTTACATGTTGACTTGCATTTTTGTATTTCTCCAATGCTGACCTTACGTAATTGATATCTATAATAAATATTTTCTTATTGCATATTATGCCTTCAGTGGTGAAGCTGGTAAATAGTATAGTGCCAAGAAACTTTTTTGAGATGAATTTTCTTTAATTAAGTCTCCTGAGAAGAAGTCTTTTACAGAGGAATTCAGATTATCTGAAACCTTTATACACCTCCCATTACATGATGAACATCCTTTTTTTAAGAGAGAGAAATTTTCAAAATGGTTCAAATGGCTCTGAGCACTATGGGACTAAACATCTGTGGCCATCAGTCCCCTAGAACTTAGAACTACTGAAACCTAACTAACCTAAGGACATCACACATATCCATGCCCGAGGCGGGATTCGAACCTGCGACCGTAGCAGTCGCGCGGTTCCGGACTGAGCGCCTTAACCACAAGACCACCGCGGCCGGCCAGAGAGAAATTTTATGACAGGTAAGTTTGCGCAGCATGTATTTAAGAGATCGCATTGCACTACTGCTACTCTCGGTAGTTAGTAGCTGCTTAGAAACTGAGACGGCCCTTTCTTTCTTTTCAAATTCAAATGGCTCTAAGTACTATGGGACTTAACATCCGAGGTCATCAGTCCCCTGGACGTAGAACAACTCATGTCTACCTAACCTAAGGACCACTAAGGACATCACATCCATGCCCGAGGCAGGATTCGAACTTACGACCGTAGCAGCAGCGAGGTTCTGGAAGGAAGCGCCTGGAGCCGCTCGGCCACAACGGCCGGCTTTTCTTTCTTTTCCTTCTAGAGATTGTGACACGGGTAAGCCAAATAACTGATATGAGTTTTCACTTTCACTAGTTGACTTAAATTATTCTCATTAAAGTTAAAAGTCGACAGTATTGGTTCAGACAGAGCATGTCCCATATACTTTCTCCCAGTCACATTAGTTTCTCATTTCCGCACACAGATTTTGTTCTCCACTGTAAATGTGAGATTAGCTTAAGCACATACTTGTTCTCTACGGAATTTTTCGGTATGAAGTAGCTTACATTCATAAAGAGGCTACACATTCAGAAAAATATGATTCAACAATAAGGGTAGCAGATTCACATTTACAAAATCTCCTTTATCTTTCTTACTAACGAAAATTACTTTTACTCTTGCAAAACTTATCCCTGCAAATACAAACATTCGGGTGATAGAGAATCCAGTAATTTTTACTGTAAAAAGAGCAGTCCCCTTCCTGTCTCTCCCTCTCCCCCCCCCCCCCTCTCTCTCTCTCTCTCTCTCTCTCTCTCTCTCTCTCTCTCTCCTCTCCCTCTCCCTCTCTCTCCCCCCTCTCTCTCTCTCTCACACACATACAAAAAAACTTTGATTCATTCTTCTCGGGATTCACCTCGCACAAAACACGCACACAGACACATATTTGATTTCTTTCTTCCGTGAATTCACCTCGCCAGGGGAGAGCCAGTAGTGCGAAGCCAGAAAAAATCTGTGGAGCTGAGCGAAACAGTTGTTCGTTCTTCCCCCGATTTCGTTTTTCGTCGTTCTCACAACGAGCGCCGCGCCGCGCCGCGCCGCACCGTCCCCGCCAGAAGCACTCGGGCCGTAGCGTAGCTGCCACGTGGCGGTTCCCACCGGCGACGACCACTCGGACACGCGTCGCTGCTCCCGCCACTTGTCATGATTTATCGTCCTGCCGCCGCTGTTGAGCGGCGCTGCATGCGCTGTCGCCAGAAAGGGCCAAGTCGTGTTCCTAACGCCGTACTAATGGCTTAATGACCAACAAGAATTAGTCCAAATCAAGCCAAACAAATATTTACGTAGATGTTTGTGTGTATATCTGAGATATTATTTACGAGGCATAGTGGCTAATTTGGTATTTTTACCGTCAACAGTAGGCTAAGTGCAGGTAGGACATGCGCGCTGCGAGTTCCATACAAACCTAATTATATATCCATCCTCAGAATCGAGAATCTTAACGACTTTTGCCTACTATCGATATCTATACTCTTCTACAGTAGTACCCCAGACTCGGCGGGGCATACAAAATGAAGAGAGCGTGGGGCTTCGCTTTGCATTCGTAGAGAGAAGAGATTTAATAAAACATTTATCTGTATTTACTAAAACATGACTACAACTTAAATTTTATGTTTGAATGCAGAAATGTTCGTCTAGATTGCTTTTGATGTATAATGAATGCTACGTATATTCAGCCAAAAGGCAAAAAGATATTTAATATGCGACATAATTAGAATTTGACAAGTTTTAGTTTTTTTATTTACCTTTACTGTGAAACGAAATATGAAACAATAAATATTTCTTTCGTGTTATAAAATTACAGATTTACAATTTCGGGATTTTTCCCTTTACTTTTACTGTGAAACTTTGCTTCTTGCCAAATTTCATGACTATAGGTCAACGGGCAGCAAGTTAGAGGTTTTCATAAGTGAGTTCCCTACTATCAATATATTTGACGTAAATGACCGTATTTTTTGACTGAAATGACTTAGAAGCTTAAAATTTTTAAGCCCCCAAGGCACCATGGACCTTAATTATGTGAGAAATGTAGACTTGATACGTCTACCCGTTCCTGAGGAAAAGATTTCTTAACAGTCGAACAGACACAAAACATCAAAGTGATTCTATAAATGTAGGGTTGTCCCAGCATGAGGCACGGGACGCTACAAATTAAAGATGCCTAGTAAATGTGTTGTGTGTTCACTGGCACAGTTGTAATACGAGCGCCACATCACCGCAGGACGCAGCTACAGCAATCAAAATAAAATTGCGCTGAAAATTGTGAAAGTGCAATATCATGTTGAATTCCGTTTCTGATTTTTTTAGGGCAACAACTTTACAACAATCAATTCTGTGTGCGTGGAAATTACACCTACAGCTCATCATGGCATGGCGTTGTCATTAGGTGGCACAGACGTTTCCATTGTGGTGGAATAGTCCCAATTTAGCAGAACGAAATGGCAGGCCTTATGTCTGTGAACAACCGGGAATGGCAAAAGAAGGTTCTGGCAGACGATGACACACAAATCATAATTGAGGGGACAGTCAGGGACGCCCGGGGTGGCCGAGCGGTTCTAGGCGCTTCAGTCTGGAATCGCGTGACCGCTACGGTCGCAGGTTCGAATCCCGCCTCGGGCATGGATGTGTGTGATGTCCTTAGATTAGTTAGGTTTCAGTCGTTCTAAGTTCTAGGGGACTGATGTCCACAGATGTTAAGTCCCATAGTGTTCAGAGCCATTTGGACCAACCTGAAAAGTCATGGATTAGTTTTCAATTTACTGTATGAAGTTTTGAACGTAACGACGAACGGTGCCCGCTGGATTCTGCGACTATTCACACCCTTTCAAAAAGCCTGCCATTGTGAGGCAAACAATGCATATGAATTCCTTAGCCATCTAGTCATCATGGACGATTTCTAGGGGTATCACTTTCACCCTGAGGCGAAGGAGCAAATCAGGCACCGGAACAATATAGATTCACGGGACACGTATTTAGGCCTAGGCAGACTAGTGAGCTGCCTAGGTCGACGGATTATTTTAAATGACCAAAATGCGAACATGAGGCGAATTGTGATAGTAATTTAGAGAAGTTGATAATAAATTTATTCATTCGCGATCATATTGCTAAACAAGATCATGTGGCAGAGAATATGGACTGTTATTGCAGTAATCCTTACAGGCAATGTACTAAGATTCCAGGTATTTACACTGATTGCCCAGAACATTATGACCACCTACCTAATAGCCAGTATGTCCCACCTTCGATATGGATAACGGACGAGACACGTCGTGGCACTGATCAATGAGGCCTTAGTATTTTGCTGGAGAGAGCTTGCACCACATCTGCACACGCAAGTCAGCTAACTGTCTTAAATTCCGCGGAGAGGGGCGATGAACCCTGACGCCAAGATCAGTCACATCCCAGATGTTTTCATAGGGTTCAGATCTGGCGAGTTGTGGGGACAGCACGTCAACTGGAACTCGCGACTGTGTTCCTCGAACAACTTCATCAAGCTCGTGCCCTTACGACAAGGACCATTATCGTGTTGAAAAATTCCGATGCTGTCGGAAAACATAATCGTCATGAATGGGTGCACGTTGTCTGCAAATTGTGTACGATACTCCTTGGTCATCATGGCGTCTTTCACCAGCTTCACTGGACCCATGGATGTCCCTGTGAATGTTACCCAGGTCGTAATGTAGCCGCCGCCTGACTGTCTCCACCCAGCGGTGCAGCTGTGAAGAAACCGTTCCCCTGGAAGACGACGTATTCGCGCTCTATCGTCGGCATGATGAGGAAGATGTTGGGATGCAAAGCTCTACCACTGCGCCTATGTGCAGTGCCGATTACTATATGTCCGTTTCAGTCGTAGTTGCCGATTTCATGGTGTCATAATTGGCATTTGCATGGGTCGTCGGCTACGAAGGCCAATGTCAAATGTGTTCTGTGCACTGAGTGTTCAGATCCTTTTGCACGAAGCCCAGTATTAAAGTCTGATGTTAGTTCCGCCACGCTTCGCTGCACCCCCCCCCCCCCCCCCCCCCGTTTTTTACGTCTGTGCGGCCAACGACGTCCGGCCTCTGTAATGAGGGGTGGCCGCACAATCCCAAGCCGTCTGGACTTTGGTTTGCCTTTGTGTCGTCACGTGTTGAAGAGACTTACCACAGAACTACTCAAACACATGAAAAGTACTGCAGTCATAAATGCTCGTGCCTAGATCCAAGGCAACCGCAGTCTGCTCTCGGTCAGACTCAGATAGACCGCGTGCCTTCCCCGGTCTAGAGGCGGACAGCACGGTCCCTGGTACTACGTGCACCATGCAAATGTGTAACTAGCAGTCATTCCTCGCCAGGTGTCGCTGTTATCACCTGGACTTGTTTATATCGACAGTAGATTGGTGGTAACAATGTTCTGGCTGACCGGTGGAAATAAAGGTTTGTTTTTCAGAATCATCACGCATGTCGAGAAATATAACATAGATATTTTAGTATTTTGTCGAAGGAAATATAGTGAAATTTATGTCCTACGTTTATTGTTTGTAAAACCCAATGGGGGGCCGGCCGTTGTGGCCGAGCGGTTCTAGGCGCTACGGTCGGAGGTTCGAATCCTGCGTCAAGTACGGATGTGTGTGATGTACTTAGGTTAGTTAGGTTTACGTAGTTTGACTTCTAGGGGAATGAAGACCTCAGATATTAAGTCCCATAGTGCTCAGAGCCATTTGAACCATATTCGAACCTAATGGGAGGTTTCATGACTGAAATAACGTTCGGCCCCGATGAAAATAGGAAATGTTTGCTAACTTTAAAAACTAGAGGACAAATAATGGTTATGCAGAAGTGAAATATTGAAGGGACGTGTTAAAAAGCAGTTGTTGCTGTGGTGAAAATCTTTTCCATACAAGCTGTGTCTTTCAGCGGTCACAACTAAGGATCTGAGTCAATACATTGAGAATATTCTGAGATGGCACTACAGGTTACAGCAGAATTCTTCGTTCTTCTAGCTGAACATAAAGTACGCTACTGGACATTAAAATTGCTACACCACGAAGATGACGTGCTACAGACGCGAAATTTAACCGACAGGAAGAAGATGCTCTGATATGCAAATGATTAGCTTTTCAGAGCGTTCACACAAGGTTGGGGCTGGTGGCGACACCTACAACGTGCTGACACGAGGAAAGTTTCCAACCGATTTCTCATACACAAACGGTAGTTGACTGACATTGCCCACTGAAACGTTGTTGTGATGCCTCGTGTAAGGGGGAGAAATGCGTACCATCACGTTTCCGACTTTGATAAAGGTCGGATTGTGGCCTATCGCGATTGCGGTTTTTCGTATCGCTACATTGCTGCTCGCGTTGGTCAATATCCAATGACTGGTGGCAGAATGGGGAATCGCTGGGTTCGGGAGGGTAATACGGAACGCCTTGCTGGATCCCAACTTCCTCGTATCACTAGCAGTCGAGATGACAGGCATCTTATCCGCGTGGCTGTAACGGATCGTGCAGCCACGTCTCGATCCCTGAATCAACAGTTTGGGACATTTGCGAGACAACAAACATCTGCACGAACAGTTCGACGACGTTTGCAGCAGCATGGACTATCAGCTCGGAGACCATGGCTGCGGTTACTCTTGACGCTGCATTACAGACAGGAGCGCTTGCGAAGGTGTACTCCACGACGAACCTGGGTGCACGAATGGCAAAACGTCATTTTCTTTAGATGAATCCAGGTTCTGCGTACAGCATCATGGTAAATGGTAGCCGAACAACTGGCTCGTCACAATACGCCAGTCACTATTCATGATGAAGTATGGTATCGCGTTGAAGCTGCATGGGCAGCTGTACCTGTACACTTTATGCAAGATTTGTTTGACTCAATGCCGAGGCGTATCAAGGCCGTTACTACGGCCGGAGGTAGTTGTGCAGGGTACTGATATCTCAGGACCTATGCACCCAAATTGCGAGAAAATGTTAGTTCTAGTATAATATGTGAATACCCGTTTAGCATCTGCATTTCTTCTTGGTGTAGTAATTTTAATGTCCTGTAGTGTACTTTATTGTAAAAAAGGAAAAGAGAGCTCATCTCACCTTTCTTTTAAAGCGTCTGGGAGTTTACGTCAGTTCTTGCAGAGAGTGTGGTGAAGTACCTTGTAGTTGAAGTGAAGAGAACTAAATTTTTATCCACCATACTAGACTCTACACCCGATATTACAAATGTGGATCAGCTGTCTTTTTTTACAAAGTATTTACCAAAAGACAAATATTCTGTTGAAAAAATTATCTGTTTTGCCCAAACTCAGGTAACAAATAAGGAGAATTTGCCGCGGCCCCCCACCACCACCGACACGGTAGCCCATTTCGGAGGAACGTGTTTGGCCGGCCTGCAGAAGCGGACGACAGCCAAGCAGCTATCTAGATATGCAGAACACAGCGTCTCCAAATCCTAACACCAACCCTTAATCCTTAAAATACCCAACATCTCGCCAACCTCCGGCAAGTACTAGACTCGACCAGAACACCAACACAACACACAGACAGACTAAACAGTCAAAGACAATCACACATTCACAATACACATTGTGGAGTAAAAGAAAACAGGGTACTAACCCCTCTATACACTTCCCTAAGGAGGGGAAAGTTAAAAGGTGGGAGAGAGAGAGAGAGAGAGATAGAGAGAGAGGGAGAGAGAGAGAGAGAGAGAGAGAGAGAGAGAGAGAGAGAGAGAGAGAGAGAGAGAGCGAGAGCATCCCGACACTTCGCGAGAAGATAATGGATACGAAACTTATCGAAAGGATGCGACAAGACGAAGCCACCACTCGGCTGATAACCCGAGAAAAATCCACCACATTGAAGAACGGTTTCCTGATTAGAGAGTGCACTACGAAGATTGTTGTCAACCGCAGTAACAAATTTTTCGACCTAGTGTCCTTTCTCATTCTTCAAATGCCTGAAGAGATGCCGGCCTGTTTAGCCGTGCGGTTTTAGGCGCTTCAGTCTGGAACCGCGTGACCGCTACGGTCGCATGTTTGAACCCTGTCTCGGGAATGGGTGTGTTTGATGTCCTTAGGTTAGTTAGGTTTAAGTTGTTATAAATTCTAGTGGACTGGTGACCACAGAAGTTACGTCCCATAGTGCCCAGAGCCATTTGAATCATTTTCTGAATGAATATTTGCGGTCAACCATGCTGTAGGACCAAGTCAACATTCTTGCAGTCTTATCCAGGAATTCTGACGTAGCACGGCAACTACAGGTAGACTATGCAAATGTAATCGATGAATTCGCTATAAAGAAAGCACGTCGTGAATAGTTTTTCCAGATTTCAGTGTGGTAAGTACAAATGCATGTTCTTTATTATTAGTTAATTTTCACTTTATTATTATTATTAGCAGAATTGGTAGTATTTTTAAGTATAGATTTAAGTTGCTCGGTGGTCCATTTATGTTGAAATGAGCTACGGAGGTATTTTTATCAGCCTAAGGGCGGCAGTAGCTATCTTCGCTCTGGATTCGACACTGCAGGAGGGAAAAAAAGCAAAAAGCAAACAACGAGCCTCTCGTCAACGAGGGAGGTAACAAAGCACTCTGTGAAGGACAAAGATATGTTGCTTCATTGTTCTATGAATGTCTGTCTTACTCTGCTTATTCTCCTGGCGTACCTCACATTCACTGCTTCCTCTGTTCCCGGATGAAGAAATCATTGCATTGCTGGCATTCCTAGATGAATGAATTTTTAATTTTCGAAGCGGAATGTTCCTGAGCAACCAAAGTACAGACGTCTACCACCAAGGTCCCCTCCAACTCAGTCGTCTCACGTTGACTGCGGATATGGGTCTATCAGCACTATGAACGCTTGAGCTGATAATGAAATCTTCTTGCTTAATCTACGTAGTTGGAATATCGCTATAGACTACGAAATCTCAGGCAATCATCTTTTAATTTGGTCTTACGGCTAATTAACTAGACAAGCATATGGAAGGAATAAAGATGCAAGTGAAAGTGGCTCATTTTGTTCACCTCATCACCTCATACTGTATTTGATACCTTCTTATGACTAATTTAATCGTTACCTCTCTGTCGGAAACGCACTTGCATCACAGTTAGAAACCACCTGGATTCATCACTGAGAACTGCTCAGGGCCGTTAAGTGAGACGGTCTGTGGTCGTTGGCAGCGATAATTTCCTTACGAACGTCTTTTGCCTCGCCGATAGGGGGCGGCTTGGGGCGGTAGACGTTTGAAGAGGACTTACAAACCGTTAGACGCGGTGATAGGGATCGTCAAGCGAGCCTGAACGTGGTTTTCCTGGCAGACTAATTGTTGAATGGCGATACATGCTGTGGACAACCTTATGTGGAAGTGGATATGTGATCAGCAGTGCTAATGAAGTTACGCGGACCGTGTACCTTTTCTAATGACAAGCGGCCACGGCTGTTGGTTCGGCCCTATGTCGAGTCCGCGCATTTGTACGGAAGAAAACATTGCAGTCTGCTTATTTTGGACGGCGTTGCCGCTGTGCTACAGAAAAGGTGCAGTTCTGCGGGTTTAACGGCACTGTATTGGTTAGAGCTTAGCTTCAAGATGGTTGGAAAGCGAGAGCGGTGGAGTCATTTCAGTCTGTCCTTACATACTGACAAAATGCAAGTAATAAGCTTTTTGGCACAAGGAATGTTTTGGTGGCTCGTGTCTGAGAAGTCATATTAAGCGATCGTTAATAGTGTTAACTTACATCTTTTAAGGCTTCTTAGTGTTTCTGGTGTGCGTACTGTGAGACTTTCGGTACACACACCATCAGATTACTTGATTTGTCGCTCTAACGAAGTAGGCGAGTGTCAGAAATATGTCTCGTGGTCTTATCGTGGCGTGTTTATCTTCTGCCATTAGGTCAGATGATAGAAATGCCACTTGCACACTTAGAATAACAGATTGACGGTGACCAACTTTAAACAGAACCTAATTAATTTTCACAAACATTTATTAAAATAATAAAAAGCATAGATATACGTAACTTGATTCTGGATGTTGTTTACAATTGACAATCTGTAAAGTTCCTTTGGTCTTCGTACGTTAATCGTATTCTCACATATCTCTGATACTTTACAAAGTGTCTATTCATTTCTCTTCATGGCTATGTACAGGAATATGATAATCTAACTAGGCGCAGACTGAAACTTGACTATAGACTGGTACAGAAAAATGCAGACTAATGCAGACTAATGCAGAGTGCTGCAGACTGACCAATCGGAGGTCTGTACACTCGTTATAATACTTCGCGCGTTCAGGTATCACTGCGCGAGTGTGATCCGCGAGGAGACATATTAATACGCGAATCGGCGGAAGCAGAATTTGGTCAGTCTCTAAGACAGCGCCATCTTGTAGTGCGGAGATCGGAATGCTATTTGTACGGAAACCACATGACTGTTGTAAGAGTCGAGGAGCATGAAAGGGAAGCAGTGATTGAGAAGGAGTGAGACTTTGTTGTAGCCTATCCCCGATGTTATTCAGTCTGTTTATTGAGCAAGCAGTGAAGGAAACAAAAGAAAAATTTGGGATAGGAATTAACATCCATGAAAAAGAAATAAAAGCTTTGAGATTTGCCGATGATATTGTAATTCCGTCAGAGACAGCAAATAACCTGGAAAGGTAATTGACCGAAATGGACAATGTCTTGAAAGGAGGGTATAAGATGAACATCAACAAAAGCAAATTGAGGATGATTGAATGTAGGCGAATTAAGTCGGATGATACTGAGGGAATTAGATTACGAAATGAGACTCGTAAAGTAGTGGATGAGTTCTGCTATTTGGAGAGCAAAATTGATGATGAGGGTCAAAGTAGGTTGGGTATAAAATGTATACCGGCTATGGCAAGGAAAGCGTTGTAGACTAGAAGAGAATAGAAGCTTTCGAAATGTGGTGCTACAGAGGAATGCTGAAGATTAGATGGGTATATAGCGTAACTAACGAGGAGGTACTGATTAGAAACGGGGAGGAGAGGACTAAAAGAACGGATCGGTTGATAAGACACGTTCTAAGGCATCAAAGGATCACCAATTTAGTACTGGAGGGCAGCGTGGAGGGTAAAAATCATAGAGGCAGATCAAGAGATGAATACACTATGCAGATTCAGAAGGCTGTAGGGTGCAGTAGTTACTCGGACATAAAGAAGATTGCATAGGGTAGAATAACATGGAGAGCTGCGCCAAACCAGTCTGTGGACTGAAGACCATAACAACACACGGGCGAGAAAATATTTAGATTTGTACGAGTTGGTACAGTGTAAAATGGCTGCTTGTTACAGAGATGAAGACTGAACTAACACCAGCTACGGGAACCAGCCACTTATTGATCCCCAGTTGAAGGAATTGTACACGTCCCTCAATGTTTGAGTGGCCTATTAGGTCGGCCGGCAAAGTCACCGGAGACGTTGAATATGGTACGTGCTGCTTGCTCCTCTTGTGCTGAACTGTTTGCTGATGCGCGACAGTGTGTCAAGGTTCTACAACAATTGGGACCATGCAGGCATATTTCCATATTATGTGTCTCTTCCCACAATTTACAGAGGCTACCAATCGTTCACAGATTTTACAAATTCAAGCAAACTTATGTGCCTTGCACCAGCGTATCAGTCTTATAAGGCTGGGTTTGCTAAGTTACCGAACCTTTTTATTAGCTGCTTTATGTGAATGTCTTTTTCAATAGAGAGAGGTGCGTCTTTGATGACTTTTTTACAGTTAACTGTGAGATTAGAAGAGCAGGCCGTTTTCATGCACCTGCCACAAGCATTTATGATCAATTTTTTTCCTTCTGGCAGGGGTCTGTTGCACAAAATACTAGCAGAGACTATTCAAAAACAGAATTCATTTTCTGAGATTCGTAAATTAGTAATCAAAGAGAGTATAGAGATTTGTATGAGATACAAACTGATTAGTGAGCAATGTGTCAGGGTTCAGTGACTGCGTGAAGATTAGAGTTGTTATTTTGCAATTGCGCACATTTCTTTTGCCATCCTTGAACTGGATTTTACAGTAGATGATGTAGTTCGCGTGATTTTAGAAGGAATGCAACAGCAGCATCGTAGCTGTCTAGTGCTCTGTGTAACACAAAGTCATTTGTTATTTTGTTTCCGTGGTTTCAACAACAGAGAATGTAAAATTTGCAGATAACACTCGTGAGAATTTTGTGGTACCTGAGCGACTAGACACGAGCGGAGTGCGGCCAGCACCGTAAACAGATTGTAAGGGCCGTCAGGCAAGGGAATGTTTTCATTATTATCAAATGGGGCATTTGGTTAGGGATTGTGTGCACTCAGGGGGAGACAGATGTCGCCAGGATGTGGGGACTGGCAGGAAGCATAACCGCGCGTCACTGGATTAGTTTTATAACATACGTGGCAGTCGGGCTAATCTTTTGCCCTTCATTTGAGCGAGTCTGAACTCTGAACCGTCCTGTGAGTTAGTGGATTCTGGCTATTCAGTATCACTGGTAGATAGCATCATCACTATAGTAGTATTTTAGGGTTTGGTGCGATGCCCAGTGCCAATAATTAATATACAGTCGCTCTGGTAGTGCCTTGCTTCTCCTAGTCCGACAACATCTGAAACTTAAAATAGGGAGATTACTTCGTTGTTATAGGACTAATTACAACGGTGATTAAAGGGTATGATTTTTTCTTGCAGTCCTTTATGTCATTTATTATGTTGATGGCCAATGGTTTTTCTTCCAATTTAAGGCAAATGTTAAGATTCCATTTTGCCACCATAAAGTGCAGTATGGTGCTCATGCAGTATTTGGAGGAGAGGGGCCCTTTGATTGGAGTCATCTAGATCCTTTACGGAGAGAGCTGTTTTGGAAGCTGTACTTCCTAACCTTACCCTAATAGCTGCCCCATTTAATCATCTCCGGAAGACTGAGCTTTCTGTTGGTATTTGTGCATTTTTTGGAAATTTTACGATCTGCTAGGAATCATTAAACTTGAAATAAGTTGATCAGCAACACTGAATATATCATTACGTAAAGCCAAGGAAGGAAAAGATCCGAACTTGTCTTAAATTGATTATCATACAGGGAAGACTGAACTTTACCCCAAATTAATAGAATGTTAGCAATTTACCGACATAGAAATTGAATATGCGTATTGAATTGTGAGAAAGTACTGATGTTGCGTTGAAGTAGCAAATGAAATCTGGACCTTGTTACAAACTCTTTGACGGAAACGTAACTAATTCCCCCCAGATTAGGGAGAAGTTACTTCCTTAATACAATAACAGGACGTGAATACTATAGAATAAGCCAGCATATAGTATAGAATAAACCAGCATAAAGGGGATTTACTGTGTGACATTTCTTTCAACCCATTTAATATTGTGTGTTTACGAAATACTTAATTGTGCGACGATATAGATTAATAACAGAGCGCAGCATGCATAAATAGACCTTGCCGCGTTAGACAGTTATTGTACCGACTTTAACTATTAAGCTTAAGTAAACTGAAAACTTTAGGGGAGAATCTATTGCTGTGCATGGACTGTAGCCGTAATTAGTACAAGGATAGCCATTGGTGTGCAACTACGGGTAGCTGTGCTCGTACACGTCGGGGAGCATATAATTATTTGAACTGGTCGGTATCATTGATACGCACTCGGCGTGAATACAGTGCGACAGGACAGATTTTTTTAATGTGATGTTCCTCATCAGACAATATTACCGCTAGTTAGATGGACCACGAGAATCATCAACGAACATTTCCAATATATCTTAAGAGGAACAGTTACATAGGGTGGGGCATATTTATTTGGGTTCCCGCTAAAGCACTTCATAGGATTAAACAGCTTGTTAACTGGAATGGTTTGATAAAGGACGTTTAGAAGTTGATAGTGCGATGCGAGCTGTGTAAGACAGCTAAGCCAAACTCAAAAACCCAGCAGGGACAGTTTTGTGCTTCAAGGGAGAATATCCCCAGGGATCAGCTATTTACTGATTATGTTGGACCTTTAACATATACTAAAAGCGGTTATCAAAATATCTTAGTGGCAGTTGATGCATTTAGTCACTTTGAATGGTTTATCCCCTGTAGATCAATCACGGCTTGCGCCACCATTAACGACTTCTCCAGTTTAGGTCCACCTAAGATCCTAGTTTCTGATAATGCGTCCGCGTTTCTGTCAGCCTCCTTGAAAAAGTTTTGTTTTGACTATGTTATCAAGCACGTTAGGACCATACCGTACGAACCTCAAATGTTCTACACCGAGCGCGTTAACCGAAATTTAAAGGCGGCTTTAATTATCTATGACGGCAATGGTCAATCGTGCTGGGCTATGTTGGTAAGGTGGTTGGAGTTAGCCTTTAGTGCTCTTCATGGAGCAAGCAGGCTTACACCTGCCCAGTTGCTGTGGAGCTATCTCGTTAACTCCCCATTTCAAAGCTTTTGACTGGTGATCTGTGACCTCGTCCCACAGAGGATAGACCATTCCGATATTAAGGTCAAGTGGAGCTGGGCCCGTCGTAACATTGCTCAAGAGCATCAGAGACTGGCCAGGTAGTTACCACAGGGCTCAAAGCAAGGGCAGTGATGGGATTACGCAGAAGATTCTCCCTCGTTTTGTGGGTCTGTATAAGGCAGTAGAAAAGATTTCCTCTGTCATTTCGTGGCTGCAGCATATTAAAACCAAGAAACGTATACGGAACCATATTATCTAAATAAATCCTGATAATAAAGACAGTATTAATGTGAGGGCGTAATCGAGAAAGTGATTTTTCTGGCGGAGTACTCGTGTCTGGCGGTACCCACAGTAGGCAACGCTGTGTGCGATGGGATATGTGATCAACAGTGCCATTAAAGTTAACGTGAACCTGTTGTAGTGGCCACGGCTGTTGGTTCGGTCATGTGTGGAGTCTGCGCCGTTATACGGTGGTAAACATCGGAGTCTGCTTATCTGGGACAACGTTGCAAAAAAGATACTATTCTGCGGGGCTTACGGCACCGTATTGATTTCACCTTAGCTTCAGCATGCGTGAATAACGAGATTGTTGGAGGTATTGCAGTTGTACTTCACAGCACATTTGATCATGGTCAGTATCGGCCCTTACCTACTGGTAGAATGGAAGTTTAAGGTTCTTGGAGCAGTCGTAATAAGTAAACGCTAGTGGTGTTAATTTTAAGCCATTTAAGTGTTTTTAAAATATTAACCACAGAGTGTTTAAACTTGGTGGACCTTTGAAATTCTCAATGAATTACTGTTACCTAAATCTAATATGCAGTTCCAGGTACTGCGTAAATTTGGTTTGTGTTGCGCCATTATAACATGAAACATTTATTTAATTGCGTCCGTATGCAAGAAGAGAAATAAATGAATCTGAAATCTCTTACATACATGTGAATGTGGGCTGATTATTAATTTATTATAACTTTGTAATAAGTAGGTAATCTGTTAAGTTTATGGCCGCTGGTTTGTGGTCCTGGCACCTATTGATGTGAACCACTTGTCCTTTTATTTAACTGTTTACTCAAGTCTCTTCAAAACGTTGTTGAATTTACCTGTATAGTTATAAGTGATATTATATTATTCTCGGGGAACAAAGCGGAGGGAAGGTGAGGGGAGGGACATGTGGTGGCCTGGCAGACAGCCGAAACCATGCAGTAAATGTTCGTCGCCAGCGCCGATGCGAGTAACAACATTTTACAAACAATACTACATGTCCCCCCATGAACCATGGACCTTGCCGTTGGTGGGGAGGCTTGCGTGCCTCAGCGATACAGATGGCCGTACCGTAGGTGCAACCACAACGGAGGGGTATCTGTTGAGAGGCCAGACAAACGTGTGGTTCCTGAAGAGGGGCAGCGGCCTTTTCAGTAGTTGCAGGGGCAACAGTCTGGATGATTGACTGATCTGGCCTTGCAACATTAACCAAAACGGCCTTGCTGTGCTGGTACTGCGAACGGCTGAAAGCAAGGGGAAACTACAGCCGTAATTTTTCCCGAGGACATGCAGCTTTACTGTATGATTAAATGATGATGGCATCCTCTTGGGTAAAATATTCCGGAGGTAAAATAGTCCCCCATTCGGATCTCCGGGCGGGGACTACTCAGGAGGATGTCGTTATCAGGAGAAAGAAAACTGGCGTTCTACGGATCGGAGCGTGGAATGTCAGATCCCTTAATCGGGCAGGTAAGTTAGAAAATTTAAAAAGGGGAATGGATAGGTTGAAGTTAGATATAGTGGGAATTAGTGAAGTTCGGTGCCAGGAGGAACAGGACTTCTGGTCAGGTGACTGCAGGGTTATAAACACAAGATCAAATAGGGGTAATGCAGGAGTAGGTTTAATAATGAATAGGAAAATAGGAATGCGGGTAAGCTACTGCAAACAGCATAGTGAACGCATTATTGTGGCCAAGATAGATACGAAGCCCACACCTACTACAGTAGTACAAGTTTACATGCCAACTAGCTCTGCAGATGATGAAGAAATTGAAGAAATGTACGATGAAATAAAAGAAATTATTCAGATAGTGAAGGGAGACGAAAATTTAATAGTAATGGGTGACTGGAATTCGAGTGTAGGAAAAGAGAGAGAAGGAAACATAGTAGGTGAGTATGGATTGGGGCTAAGAAATGAAAGAGGAAGCCGCCTAGTAGAATTTTGCACAGAGCACAACTTAATCATAGCTAACACTTGGTTTAAGAATCATGAAAGAAGGTTGTATACGTGGAAGAACCCTGGAGATACTAAAAGGTATCAGATAGATTATATAATGGTAAGACAGAGATTTAGGAACCAGGTTTTAAGTTGTAAGACATTTCCAGGGGCAGATGTGGACTCTGACCACAATCTATTGGTTATGACCTCTAGATTAAAACTGAAGAAACTGCAAAAATGTGGGAAATTAAGGAGATGGGACCTGGATAAACTGAAAGAACCAGAGGTTGTACAGAGTTTCAGGGAGAGCATAAGGGAACAATTGACAGGAATAGGGGAAAGAAATACAGTAGAAGAAGAATGGGTAGCTCTGAGGGATGAAGTAGTGAAGGCAGCAGAGGATAAAGTAGGTACAAAGACGAGGGCTGCTAGAAATCCTTGGGTAACAGAAGAAATATTGAATTTAATTGATGAAAGGAGAAAATATAAAAATGCAGTAAATGAAGCAGGCAAAAAGGAATACAAACGTCTCAAAAATTAGATCGACAGGAAGTGCAAAATGGCTAAACAGGGATGGCTAGAGGACAAATGTAAGGATGTAGAAGCTTATCTCACTAGGGGTAAGATAGATACTGCCTACAGAAATTAAAGAGACCTTTGGAGAGTAGAGAACCATGTGTATGAATATCAAGAGCTCAGATGGCAGCCCAGTTCTAAGCAAAGAAGGGAAGGCACAAAGGTGGAAGGAGTATATAGAAGGTTTATACAAGGGCGATGTACTTGAGGACAATATTATGGAAATGGAAGAAGATGTAGATGAAGACGAAATGGGAGGTACGATACTGCGTGAAGAGTTTGACAGAGCACTGAATAACCTGAGTCGAAACAAGGCCCCCGGAGTAGACAACATTCCATTAGAACTACTGACGGCCTTGGGAGATCCAGTCCTGACAAGACTCTACCAGCTAGTGAGCAAGATGTATGAGACAGGCGAAATACCCTCAGACTTGAAGAAGAATATAATAATTCCAATCCCAAAAATAGCAGGTGCTGACAGATGTGAAAATTACCGAACTATCAGTTTAATAAGCCACGGCTGCAAAATACTAACGCGAATTCTTTACAGACGAATGGAAAAACTGGTAGATGCAGACCTCGGGGAGGATCAGTTTGGATTCCGTCGAAATGTTGGAACACGGGAGGCAATACTGACCTTACGACTTATCTTAGAAGAACGATTAACAAAAGGCAAAGCTACGTTTCAAGCATTTGTAGACTTAGAGAAAGCTTTTGACAATGTTGACTGGAATACTCTCTTTCAAATTCTAAAGGTGGCAGGGGTAAAATACAGGGAGCGAAAGGCTATTTACAATTTGTACAGAAACCAGATGGCAGTTATTAAAGTCGAGGGGCATGAAAGGGAAGCAGTGGTTGGGAAAGGAGTGAGACAGGGTTGTAGCCTCTCCCCGATGTTATTCAATCTGTATATTGAGCAAGCAGTAAAGGAAACAAAAGAAAAATTTGGAGGAGGTATTAAAATTCATGGAGAAGAAGTAAAAACTTTGAGGTTCGCCGATGACATTGTAATTCTGTCAGAGACGGCGAAGGATTTGGAAGAGCAGTTGAACGGAATGGACGGTGTCTTGAAAAGAGGATATAAGATGAACATCAACAAAAGCAAAACTAGGATAATGGAATGTAGTCAAATTAAATCGGGTGTTGCTGAGGGAATTAGATTAGGAAATGAGACACTTAAAGTAGTGAAGGAGTTTTGCTATTTAGGAAGTAAAATAACTGATAATGGTCGAAGTAGGGAGGATATAAAATGTAGACTGGCAATGGCAAGGAAAGCGTTTCTGAAGAAGAGAAATTTGTTAACATCGAATATAGATCTATGTATCAGGAAGTCGTTTCTGAAAGTATTTGTTTGGAGTGTAGCCATGTATGGAAGTGAAACATGGACGATAACTAGTTTGGACAAGAAGAGAATAGAACCTTTCGAAATGTGGTGCTACAGAAGAATGCTGAAGATTAAATGGGTAGATCACATAACTAATGAGGAGGTATTGAATAGGATTGGAGAGAAGTTTGTGGCACAACTTGACTAGAAGAAGGGATCGGTTGGTAGGACATGTTTTGAGGCATCAAGGGGTCACAAATTTAGCATTGGAGGGCAGCGTGGAGGGTAAAAATCGTAGACGGAGACCGAGAGATGAGTACACTAAGCAGATTCAGAAGGATGTGGGTTGCAGTAGGTACTGGGAGATGAAGCAGCTTGCACAGGATAGAGTAGCATGGAGAGCTGCATCAAACCAGTCTCAGGACTGAAGACAACAACAACAACAACTACACTGTATGTAAAAACGACACAAATAAATTAATGCAAATACTGATGTGGTCGCCTTCCGATTACACAGGTAAAAGAACAATATACACCCTGAAACTTCCTGGCAGATTAAAACTGTGTGCCCGATCGAGACTCGAACGCGGGACATTTTCCTTACGCGGGCAAGTGCTGTACCATCTGAGCACTTGCCCACGAAAGGCAAAGGTCCCGAGTTCGAGTCTCGGTCGGGCACACAGTTTTAATCTGCCAGGAAGTTTTATATCAGCGCACACTCCGCTGCAGAGGGAAAATCTTTTTCTGGAATATACACTCTGCTGTAAGATAATCTGCTTGTGAATCCATATTACCTTCGGAATATTTGTACCAGCCTCATTTTTCATAAATGCTTTCAGTATCACTCGGTACAAGTATCTAGCAAATTGTCACGATCTCACCACATTAATTCCGAATGGATCCAGCTAAAAATATCTGTCATTATACGCAATTACCAGGCAACTGAGTAACGTAGAAGTAATCAAAAGTAAGGAATCACCTTACAGCTGTCATTGCCCGTTTCCTGCAATACTTGGCATCAAGAAATGCTCTTCGTATCGAACTGCGATAGCCGCACAGCTTTGCTGTGTCCCACTGTCCTAAACTGAGAGGCACCGTTCTTCGTGTTCGTTGTTAACGGCGCCAAATTTACTCATGAAGACGACAATGGTCATTCTAGAAATGTTATTTATGCGACATGTTATTTTTAATCAGAGTGCATCTATCACAATATCGCGACGATTATGTGCCCTGTGGTACATTTCCTGCTGCCACTTGCACAAGACAGTCATACCATTCTTTCAACATCACTCAATATATAAACGGAATGTTCATCAGACAATACTAATCTGTCTGTGTTCTTACAAATATTCCTTTCTTTATTTTTGCTTCACAGAAATTTAGAAAACGGTGCGCAAGTGCACGTGTTCATGGAAAGTCTTGTTAATGACTGACAAAATTTTTTACCAGACTAAGTTTGATAAGCAGAGGAGACAGATACCTTG
This sequence comes from Schistocerca gregaria, assembly GCF_023897955.1. Lineage (NCBI taxonomy): Eukaryota > Metazoa > Arthropoda > Insecta > Orthoptera > Acrididae > Schistocerca > Schistocerca gregaria. Next base: position 920,665,555 of record NC_064920.1, read on the forward strand.
ACCGAGGTTGTAAAGAGACTTGTTGACACGTTCTTCTCTCTAGGCAGTAGTTCATTCCTAGAATGCCATTTTTTCACATAACAGAGGTTGTCTCATTCAAAAGTTGTACTTCGTATATTCGAACTGCATGCTGAGAAGACCCGCAGTTACCTTGAGATTTCCACATTTAAGCCATTTGTATATTTGATATTGAATAAGTGTGAGTAGCCGTTTCATGTTTTCACCTGTCTTTTGGAGAATAACTGCATCAGGAATTCTAACAAAATATTTGTTCACAATGTAGAGAAGCACTGATTTAACACCGACCTGGGTGGTATCTTTTATCAAGATCATACACTGAAATACTGGCCAAGTGTCTCCGTCACGGCATCGAAATAATTACTAAAATCTGTAACATTCCTTGGAGAAGTTTTCGGAAATAACAGCGTCGGGATCACTATTAACAGTCATTCTCCTACTATGAAGAAGTTTCCAAAACTTTAATTTCGAAATTAAGTCGCAGCCTGTTGCTCCGACAAATCACGAACAAAAGATCCGTTTTAGAACGAAACTGTGGCCCACTTGATATGCAGTGGCACTGACGAATTGTATGAGCATCTCTTTCGCTGTCTTGTGCATAATCGTTACTAGTTTCATGTTCAAACATTGTCACATTCTCAGGATGCCTTATATCAGATGATCAAGAAGAACATTGTAAGTTTTTATTGTTTTAAAGGTGATTCATCTATGTCCGTCAAACACAGGTTTATTTAGTAGTCCATTGGATCCCTCCAAATCATTGGAACAGCAATGACATGCAATGTGATGCTTTACGCTAACTTCGTACATAATGACGAACATACGCAGGGAGGCTCAGTTCCTATCTTGATCGTCAAACTTACACCCGAAATGGAGTTTGTAGCACTTCTTTACTAGTGGATTAAATTTCCGTTTTTGCAATTTCAGAGTTATAACAAAATAAGTTTCGTTTTTAGTAGGTACGTGTTTCATCTCCTTATGAACAGAATATTTAGGTTTAGCCACAGAAGAACTAATATGCTGAAATTGCAAGGATTTCTTAAAGTTACTGGGTGGCTGAATTAAGAGGTATCTATTAGACGCTTTTTATTCCAGTCTTTGATCACAGTATCAAATCTTTTGACGATGACCAGTTTCAGGCAGTAGTAACCATCCTCAGATCTACAATATAAAATTATACAGGGTGATTCAGAAATGCATGTAAATATTTTAAGGGTGTATTTGTGAGGTAAATATAAGACAAAAATGTTCTATAAATGTTTTTCCATAAACGTTTAATTCCAGAGTTATCGTTAAAATACGAAAGTCATGTCCATATCAAAACGACGTCAGTGCAAGCAGCAGGATGCCATATTCTGGTACGTAATGCACATACGTATCTCCCAACAGTTGATTCGAAGCTGCATGAATAGTGTTTGTTTGTGTTTGCAATTGCTGTTTACTCCTACTGTACAGAAGATGGCGCTGATGTTGTTGGTAACGGAAACGTACTTCCTGTCGTTCATTCATCGTCGGAAGGCTACAGGTTTCGTGCACATGATGTACTCAAACAGTGAGTATGCTGATATGCACCTTGTGTATGGTGCAGCCGATGGAAACGCACTTGCAGCAAGACGAAGGTACAGTGAGCTGTTTCCAAGACGACGGTTACCAAGTCATCAGACGTTTGTATCTGTGGACAGACGTATGCGGGAGTATGGCATTCGTCCTGGGCCACATTCAGGTCGACCACTTGAGCATGCAGTGAACGTCGAGGAACATGTTTTGGACCTGGTAGACCAAGATCCAGCCATCAGTACGAGACAAATTAGTGCAGCTGTACGACTTCCACAATCTACTGTATGGCGGCTGCTTCGGAGACAACAGTTGCATCCATTTCACCTGCACAAAGTGCACGAATTGACACCTGCAGACTATCCTCGCCGTCAGCAATTCTGCCAGTGGTTACAAGAGCGTCATTTGAATGATCCAATGTTCATTCGGCGGATATTATTCACAGATGAGGCCACGTTTACTCGTGCGGGTGTAATCAATTCGCATAATATGCACCAGTGGGCAGTCGAGAATCCTGGCGCGAGAATTGTGCGTGGATATCAACATCAATTCTCCATAAACATTTGATGTGGTATTGTGGGGAATGACTTACTCGGACCTCATGTTCTACCTCCAAGGCTGACTGGGCACACTTACCGCGAATTTTTGGAGGGGGAATTGCCTGGATTGTTACAGGATGTCCCTCTTGCAACACGAGCCACCTTGTGGTTTATGCACGACGGTGCTCCTGCCCATTACAGCCGCAACGTAAGGGCGTACCTCAATGATGCGTATCCACATCAATGGATAGGTCGCGGAGGACCAATTGCTTGGCCAGCCAGATTACCTGACCTGAACCCTTTAGACTTTTATTTATGGGGCCGACTAAAGACATTGGTGTATTCTTCTGCAGTACCGAACAGAGAAGTGCTACAACAAAGAATTGAAGGTGGTTGTGAAATTATTCGTGGAGAGTTGAACAGACTGTGTAATGTGCAGAGATCATTGCAGCGACGAGCACGGGTCTGTCTGCAAGTTCAGGGACAGCATTTTGAACATGCATTTCATTAAGATTTGTGCAAATACAGTACAGTACAGTCTGTAAATTCTTCACGTATTTTCCTTAGTTATTTTGCATTGATTTAGTTCAATCAACAGTATTCGCGAGGAATTGTTTCAGTTTGTTACGTCACGTTTATTTACCAGTTTGCGTTTCTAGTCCAAATGCACTGTAATTAAACTGTGAACTCTGGGAAGTAAATACTTTACGTTGTATTGAATGTATTATCATGTTTTCTTCATAACTCTGTAATAATCCAAGTATAGCAAAAATTGTATAGAACATTTTTGTCTTATATTTACCTCACAAATACACCCTTAAAATATTTACATGCATTTTTGAATCACCCTGTATACATCTAGTGAGCAGTGTGTCTTTCAAAACAATGCAGCATTACATATCACAATATACTAGCATACAACCAGGGAAATGTACAGATTAAATACGGTAAAACGTACCTTTTATACACCATGTCCTAAAGTGATAAGGCAGTAATGGTATCGTCATTATGATAGTGTATGATAGTATATTGTGATACGTAATTCTGTAATGGGTTGAAAGACACACTGCTCACTAGGTGTATATAATTTTATGTTGTAGATCTGAGGATGGTCATTACTGACTCAAACTGGTTGTCGTCAAAAGAACTGATATTGTGATCAAAAACTGGAATAAAAAACATTTGACAATATTGGATCACTGTTAATACACGCGACTATGTCGCAGCTGGTGTATCTATTAGATATTATATGACAAACGACATAGTAAAATGACGCCCTTTGCAGAGGTACCAAGGCGTGTTTCGTAAAGAGAACAGAAGTTCTTTCAGAGGGCAGAGCTGTCACACCTACTGCGGCTAGCGGGCAGAGCAGGTTTGTTTCAGACGTCTGACTGGTTTAAGTAGGTCAGCGGAGCGTTGAGGAGGGTTTTGTGGCAACAATGACGGATTTTGAAACAAACGGGATAAATGGTTACGGTAGGTGAATACCAAATTGAGTAATAAATCACAGAAAAGTCCAACTAGAAATCCATATTCATCCGCGTAATGACAACCAGTAAAAATTGAGCGAAAGTTACAATTATCGTCACACGTTAGTTAGGTAGTCAGGTAACTAATTCATTACCTGCATTACAGAAAATTTTAATTAAAGTCTATTATTCCAGTGTCAGAACGGTGGGTCCTCCACGTATACACTTCTATTGAATACAGCATATTACACACAGAACATTTCCTATCTTCCAATATGTCGTCATGCAGTTATTAGCCTCATTTATTACTCAACCAGCGATCTATTCTTGTCACGTAATAATAAACATGTTAGACTGTTTATAATAAAGATAAGATTTACGTGTTATCAACTGTAGGTTCCATTTAAAAATATATTGCTTTCTTATTGTTATATACACATTATAAATACGTTTAAACATGAAATGAAACATATATCTTTCTTAACTTTTAGGAATAATTCAAAATGCTACGGTTAAACAGTTTATCTTTACATTCATGACTTCTATAAAACAAATAAACAAAGTTAGTGGACAACAATGATCAGCTTCGCATCCATTTTACTAATCGTACTCAGATCCAGTATATTGCGACGTTGATACATACGAATATGAGCTAAGAGACATCGTTGCTGTAAGTTCTCTGCACATAGTACTGGGAGAAAGGTGGCAGTGACAAGGTGCATCCGCTTTTTCCTTTTAGGCAGGTAGTGACATCTTAATTTTTCTCATGGTTCACTTGTTGCTCTGCTGTGGTAGGTTGTCGACTCTTTTACTTTCTGCTTAAAGTTGTGTGATATTATAGGAATTGATATAAGTTCGATCATATGTTCTTCTGTAAGCACAACACAGAGTTGTGTAACGAATTGTATTCCCGGTGTGAAATAATTTATTTTCATCTTATGTACTGAGTATGTATTACTCCAATGTTAAGCAAGCTAAACAACAGCGTAAGAATCTATCAGTTGCTTATCTTTGAAACGGAACGTTCGAACTGCAGACGACTGACAACAAATACTCGTCGTTTTGTGAGATCGTAAACTATAATCACTTTAGGTGTATTCGCTACGCCATTGTCAGCGTCTCTATGCATAGTATATACCATTATTATATCCTTTATTTGTTTTTAATATGTGAACTAAGGGTGCAATTGTGACCTGGTTTCTCTCCCAATGCGAAAACGATTTATTTAATGGCCTTCCAAATATTTTCAGCAGTTCTGGTGAAATGTGTCTGTATTCCTCCGCAGAATACCTACCAGTATTAGTCGTAGATTATTATACGGTTTGAAAGCAAATGGAATAAATGTAAAACAGTTGTCCACCGTCAAGTTCCCGCCTGCGTTGGTAGTGGGTAAAATTAGTCGTAACCCAGCGTACGTCCTGCATCACTGGGTACTAACATGCACTAGCGAGTTGCTTTACTGTGTATACATCAGTATTTGGCGTGTAAACGGTTCAGGAATCGTAGAGTAGATAACCTTTTACATCATATTTTGCCAGCTTTTTTGGAATGCACTGCCTGAATTTGCAACGTACACCACAGAATGATTCCAACAACGCACTTACTATTATTGTCAGTGCTTCAACTCCTCATGCAGAGACTAACTCATCAGTATTTCTCTAATTGATGCTCGATTCCTCGGGTTCGTATACTTGACATTAACGCGCACAGCATGAACAAGAGTATGGAACTCCTGTTTGTTCAATTTAATAATAGAATTGCTTTAGTACCATAATAGTTCTTCAAAATATCCCTGTGAGCGCAGTGCTGCTGCCACACTGTGGGGTATTTGGTATGTGAATGTCTACTGTTCGGTCAATTACAGCGACTGGATAAAGAAGTCTCCAGATATCCATAACAGTTTTCGAAATTTTTTATCCCCTTTCATACTTGGAAAGCTACGTCACAATATTCTTACGAGCACCTTTTGCTGGTGGGACTTTATATGTCAATAATTTGTTTTCCATCCTTACCTTGATACATACCACATTTTTCAGAAGTTGAGGCCTCTGTATACACATTTCCAGAATCGTTGCCAGACTGCTACAGAGCAGCAAGGTTTTTCGAACCCGGTTGTTTGTGAGTAAATTAATATCTAATGCGGTCTTGGCTTTAGGAAGTTTTTAACAGGTAACGCAGATCGCTCCTTCTAATTTCTCAGCATGAGAAAATTCTGTCGGTTAATACTGACGATCCAACCCGTGGTCTAGGGGTAGCGTCTTTGATTCATAATCAAAACGTTTTCGGACCCGGTTCGATCCCCACCACTGCCAAAGTTTTGATAAATAATCAGCATTGGCTTCCGGCACAAGAAGTCAGCCTCATTCTGCCAAAGGCCTTGTCAAAGAGGGCGGAGGAGCGGATAGAGGTTCAGGGCACTCTTTTGTCCTAGGGGTGGGAAATTGCCCCTAAAGGTGGAAGAATCAGCAATGATCAACGACATGAGGCTGCAGAAGGCAATGGAAACCACTGCATTAAAGACACGTAATGTGTATCTACAGGACATGTGGCCTGTAGTTGAAGTGTCATGCTGATCTCTCCATTGGCAAAAGATTCCGGAATAGTCCCCCATTCGGATCTCCGGGAGGGGACTGCCAAGGGGGAGGTTACCATGATAAAAAGATTGAATAATCAACGAAAGGATAATGTTCTACGAGTCGGGGCGTGGAATGTCAGAAGCTTGAACGTGGTAGGGAAACTAGAAAATCTGAAAAGTGAAATGCAAAGGCTCAATCTAGATATAGTAGGGGTCAGCGAAGTGAAGTGGAAGGAAGACAAGGATTTCTGGTCAGATGAGTATCGGGTAATATCAACAGCAGCATAAAATGGTATAACAGTTGTAGCATTCGTTACGAATAGGAAGGTAAGGCAGAGGGTGTGTTACTGTGAACACTTCAGTGACCGGGTTGTTCTAATCAGAATCGTCAGCAGACCAACATTGACAACGATAGTTCAGGTATACATGCCGACGTCACAAGCTGAAGATGAACAGATAGAGAGAGTGTATGAGGATATTGAAATTGTAATGCAATATGTAAAGGGGGACGAAAATCTAGTAGTCATGGGCGACTGGAATGCAGTTGTAGGGGAAGGAGTAGAAGAAAAGGTTACAGAAGAATATGGGCTTGGGACAAGGAATGAAAAAAGATAAAGACTAATTGAGTTCTGTAACAAGTTTCAGCTAGTAATAGCGAATAGCGAATAAGTCAGTGAAGTTAAGAAATTCTGCTACCTAGGCAGTAAAATAACCAATGACGGACGGAGCAAGGAAGACATCAAAAGCAGACTCGCTATGGCAAAAAAGGCACTTCTGGCCAAGAGAATTCTACTAATAACAAATACCGGCCTTAATTTGAGGAAGAAATTTCTGAGGATGTACGTCTGGAGTACAGCATTGTATGATAGTGAAACATGGACTGTGGGAAAACCGGGACAGAAGAGAATCGAAGCATTTGAGAGGTGGTGCTATACACGAATGTTGAAAATTAGGTGGACTGATAAGGTCAGGAATGAGGAGGTTCTACGCAGAATTGGAGAGGAAAGGAATATGTGGAAAACACTGATAAGGAGAAGCGACAGGATGATAGGACATCTGCTAAGACATGAGGGAATGACTTCCATACTACTAGAGGGAGCTGTAGAAGGCAAAAACTGTAGAGGAAGACAGAGATTGAAATACGTCAAGTAAATAATTGAGGACGTAGATTGCAAGTGCTAGTCTGAGATAAAGAGGTTAGCACAGGAAAGGCATTCGTGGCGGGCCGCATCAAACCAGTCAGTAGACTGATGACCAAAAAAATAAATAAATAAATAAATAAATAAATAAAATAAAGATTTTTCTATTAAGTGTTAAGTCCGTGTATGTATGATGTGTGCAACTAGGCTGTTTACGTTTTTTTATTGGTAACGCCACATAGCGCTCTGTATGAAAAATCACTGGTTGTGCTGTGTGCAGTCCATGGCTCGTTTACATTGTTGTCTGCCATTGTAGTGTTGGGCAGTTGGCTGTTAACCGCGCGTAGCGTTGCGCAGTTGGAGGTGGGCCGCCAGCAGTGGTGGATGTGGGGAGAGAGATGGCAGAGTTTTGAAATTTGTAAGAATGAATGCCATGAAGTGATATATATATTACGACTATTAAGATCCAATATATAATAATAATGTGATATACTTCCAAAAAAATGAGGGAGCACAAAATGACATTTCCCTTCACAGGAACTGCATACATAATTTTCTTTTCAAGTACTTGGTAATTTATTTCGTAGAATAAGTTGTGGTGCACCACTTTAATTATATAGACGTTAAGATGTGAATAGACATTTCCCTTATATGCATTGTTGTCTTTACTGTAATATTTTTTCTGCTTGAGCTTTGTCATGTTTAGATTTAAGTTATTGCATTTGCTGCTGCTGTTTCCCAGGCATAGTGTTAATGAATTTGACTTTGTATTACTCTGTTAAGCCAGTTTTACTACGGATTTATTTTTCTTGTTTTCTGTGCATTGCGATATATTTGTTGTAATATTGCTGCTTCCTTTGACAACTTCCATTTTTTATTGCTTTATATTAGTTTTAATATTGCTGCTTGCTTTGACAACTTCCATTTTTTTCATTGCTGTTTGTATTAGTTGTTTTGTGCTGCTGCATTGCCTGGTCCCTTGGTTTAGCATCTGAGCTCAGTAGATTTAAGTTAGCTTAAGATGGGGTAGGCTATAAAAGAGAATGAGTTGCGATGAATTGCAAGAAATGCATTGAGAAGCTATAATAAAATCATTTGGCCAAAAAAGTAGTGTACAGTGGAGGAAGGCTATTTTTGAAAGAAGATGTGTACAGAATACAGAAAGCCAGCTTGGATAGGATTTTTTTTTTTTTTTTTTTTTGTGGCTGGAGCAAATGTTGAGTTAATAGGGACAATCTATGGAATGAAGTTTTGTGTTGGACTGCAGTACCAAATGTTACACTGAAAACAAACCCTGTCTTTACCTTTTGTGTTATCCCACTATGTGTTTGTGTACCCTTGTGTATTTATTTTCTTCCTGTCTCTGGGTACTGTTTCATAGAATTTTTTCTCTTCTAATACTAAGCTACATTCACTATGATGAGGAATACTGTTATCCTGAAATATAACTTGCATTAATAACATGTTATTTACCTTGTAAAGATGTTTGCACATTATTTATTCTGTTTTGTTCTAATGCTAATGCGTGAAGTTGATGTTTCAAAAGTTATTCTGATCTTTTATGTATGTACTTATGTCATAATTTTTATAACACTGATGTATTTGTTATTTAGGTTCTTTGTAAAGCCTGTATTACTACAAATGTTATCTGTATTGTTATGTTCTTTAATGATGTATTTTGTACCTTTGTTATTGTATTCTTATGTTATAAAATTGTAATTGACACCAGTTGATCAAATTAAGTAATTTGTAAGTTACATTTCACTGCACACTTTTCTGTTGGTCGTAGTAAATGGACAATATGTGAGAAGTAGGGACTGATAGTGTTTGCACATATGTTAATAATTCAGCAAGGGACTGGATAACAGAATTGCTGGTTCTATGGACATTTCAAATAAATTCTTTGTGAGTGGACAAGTGGTGGTTTATGGACTTGCTATATTGTCCTCAAGAGTCTTTGATGGTGATTGTGCACCTGCACAGTCGCAACAGTTGGCTGCTAGCCATCTCTACAAGGACTACGGTAGGTCTACACCTTTGATAACTCACCAATACCGTTATTTCAACAAGGACTGCTGTGGGTCTGCACCTCTTGTGGCCCACCAATACCATAATCTCTACTAGGACTACAGTGGGTCTGCTCTGTGATGACCAACCTACCAATATTCTTCAAAACTTCGACTGACTCTGCTGTGGGTTTGCTCTGTTGTGGCGCATTACCTGTCAGCATGTCAAGAGTCAGCACTGTCTTTCCGTTGGAAGGACAACACTACCTCTTCAAGATTGCATGGAAATCCACTTCTTTCATGTGATTTTTCTTTTACTGCTCAGACATTTAGCAAAAACACTGCTATTTTACTGTGATGAATGATCAGGACTGTCTTTATGGACTGCGAGAAAATTTTAGCTTTTGACCAACATTGTATCGATAAGTGTGTGCATTTCATTTCTTTGTTATTGTAATTATGAAAGATTTTTCAAATCTGTATTGGCCACTGCCCAAAACAATTTGTAAATTTTTTTGTGGGGAGCAAGGGGGCTATGTAAGTAGGCTGTTTAGGTTTTTTTATTGGTAAGCGCTCTGTATCAAAAATCACTGGCTGTGTGCAGTCAGTTGCTGGTTGGCATTGTTGTAATACTCGCCATTGTAGTGTTGGGCAGCTGGATGCTAACAGCGCACAGCGTTGCACAGTTGGAGGTGAGCCGGCAGCAGTGGTGGATGTGGGGAGAGAGATGGCGGAGTTTTGAAATTTGTAAGAACTGATGTGATTTATACACTCCTGGAAATTGAAATAAGAACACCGTGAATTCATAGTCCCAGGAAGGGGAAACTTTATTGACACATTCCTGGGGTCAGATACATCACATGATCACACTGACAGAACCACAGGCACATAGACACAGACAACAGAGCATGCGCAATGTCGGCACTAGTACAGTGTATATCCACCTTTCGCAGCAATGCAGGCTGCTATTCTCCCATGGAGACGATCGTAGAGATGCTGGATGTAGTCCTGTGGAACGGCTTGCCATGCCATTTCCACCTGGCGCCTCAGTTGGACCAGCATTCGTGCTGGACGTGCAGACCACATGAGACGACGCTTCATCCAGTCCCAAACATGCTCAATGGGGGACAGATCCGGAGATCTTGCTGGCCAGGGTAGTTGACTTACACCTTCTAGAGCACGTTGGGTGGCACGGGATACATGCGGACGTGCATTGTTCTGTTGGAACAGCAAGTTCCCTTGCCGGTCTAGGAATGGTAGAACGATGGGTTAGATGATGGTTTGGATGTACCATGCACTATTCAGTGTCCCCTCGACGATCACCAGAGGTGTACGGCCAGTGTAGGAGATCGCTCCCCACACCATGATGCCGGATGTTGGCCCTGTGTGCCTCGGTCGTATGCAGCCCTGATTGTGGCGCTCACCTGCACGGCGCCAAACACGCATACGACCCTCAGTGGCACCAAGGCAGAAGCGACTCTCATCGCTGAAGACATGTCTCCATTCGTCCCTCCATTCACGCCTGTCGCGACACTACTGGAGGTGGGCTGCACGATGTTGGGGCGTGAGCGGAAGACGGCCTAACGGTGTGCGGGACCGTAGCCAAGCTTCATGGAGACGGTTGCGAATGGTCCTCGCCGATACCCCAGGAGCAACAATGTCCCTAATTTGCTGGGAAGTGGCGGTGCGGTCCCCTACGGCCTTGCGTCGCTGCGGTCCGGTCCCAGGTCGACGGGCCCGTGCACCTTCCGCCGACCACTGGCGACAACATCGATATACTGTGGAGACCTCACGCCCCACGGGTTGAGCAATTCGGCGGTACGTCCACCCGGCCTCCCGCATGCCCACTATACGCCCTCGCTCAAAGTCCGTAAACTGCACATACGGTTCACGTCCACGCTGTCGCGGCATTCTACCACTGTTAAAGACTGCGCTGGAGCTCCGTATGCCACGGCAAACTGGCTGACACTGACGACGGCGGTGCACAAATGCTGCGCAGCTAGCGCCATTCGACGGCCAACACCGCGGTTCCTGGTGTGTCCGCTGTGCCGTTCGTGTGATCATTGCTTGTACAGCCCTCTCGCACTGTCCGGAGCAAGTATGGTGGGTCTGATACACCGGTGTCAATGTGTTCTTTTTTCCATTTCCAGGAGTGTATAATCGGAAATGCCTATATAAGACAAGTGTCTGGTGAAGTTGTTTGGTCGGTTACTTCTGCTACAACGGCAGATTATCAAGATATAAGTGAATTTGAACGTGGTGTAATATCGGCACACGGGCGATGGAACATAGCATCCCAGAGGTAGCGATGAATTGAGGAATTTCCCGTACGACCATTTCAGGAGTGCACCATGAATATCAGGAATACGGTAAAACATCAAATCTCCGACATCGTTGCGGCCGGAAAAAGATCCTGAAAGAACGGAACCAACGTCGACTGAACATAATCGTTGAACGTAACAGTAGTGTAACCCTGACGCAAATTGCTGCAGATTTCAATGTTGGGCCGCCAACAAATACCAGCGTGCGAACCATTCAACGAAACATCATCGACATGGGCCTTCGAGACCGAATGCCCACTAGTGTACTTTTCATGACTGTACGACACAAAGCTTGATGCCTCGCCTGGATCCGTCAACACCGACATTGGTCTGTTGATGATTGGAAACATGTTGCGTGATGGGATAAGTATCGCTTGAAATTGTACCGAGCGTATGAACTGGAATGGGTTTGGAAACAGTCTCATGAATCCAAGGAACCTGCACATCAGCAGGGGACTGTTCAGGATGTTCGAGGCTACGTAATGGTGTGGGGCGTGTGCAGTAGGACTGATATGGGACCCCTGATAGGTCTAGATATGATCCCGACACGTGACGCGTGCGTAAGCATCCTGTCTGATCACCTGCATCCATTCATGCCCTTTGTGCATTCCTAAGGACAATGTGACGCCATATACCTACAGAGTTGCCAAAGAGTGGCTCCAGGAACATGCTTCCGCTGGCCACCAATCTCCCCAGCATATCTGGGATGCCTTGCAAAGTGCTGTTCAGAACAGATCTCCATCCTCTCGTACTCCTACAGATTTAAGGACAGCTTTGTAGGATTCATGGTATTAATTCCCTGAAGCACTACTTCAGACATTAGTCGAGTCCATTCCACGTCGTGTTGTAGCACTTCTGCGTGCTCGTACCTGCCCTACACGATATTACGCAGATGTGCCAGTTCCTTTGGTTCTTCAAAATACCTTCAGTACTCTCCCTGTCTTTCAGATTAGGTTTAAGACCAAAGATTTGTCTAAAACTGGTATTGTTTTATCCTGACTCTTAACTACATCCATAGAAACCCTATTTTTATTTCTAAAAGCTCTTCGACTGTAAATAGTACGTTGACGAATCGATGAGTATGTGCTGTGGCTGTGACCGTGTAGATGTGACTAAACAGTTTGAAATGGGAGTTAAGGCCATCTGCACCAACTTCGTAAACAGGAGGTGTCATTCCAGTCGAAGAAGCATGTTGCAAGCAACTGAAGTACCGTGTAGTGCTTTCAAATTCCCCCCTCCCCCTCCCCACCCCACGATGCTTATTTAGAGACGTTGCGCAAACTTTGATTGTGAAAGGACTATACCCTTTAAAAGGAACCATCATAGCGATTTAAGAGGTCATTTAATACAGATCACAAGGTCTGGACAGGAAAAGAATTGGGAAGGATATCGGTGAAGCGCTTTGACACGAATATTCTCACTGAGACAGGGAAACCACGAAAACATAAATGGGGATACGAGGATTAGAACTACTTTTCACCCTAGTACAAAGCTAGTGTCTAACTATTGTGCCTCTGAGACCAGGTAAGTTTTTAAGGAGGCAATGGAAGATTTCCTATTTGTCATGCAGCCTTTTGAAACTGTTGTTAGCGTCTGTAGATCATTTGAGCGTTGTGGATAACCGAAAACTGTGAAAGGAAATGGTTAAGAAAAAAAATTAAATGCTAAGCCAGTGTTATCGCACATGGATTGTAATATCTCTCATCAACTTTTACAGCAAATGTGTTGCCTGCTGTGTACGTTTCACAAATATGTACCGCTGTTCTTGTTTTCGGTGTATGTGTTTCCTATTCGTCCTTTAGGTTGGTTATAACGAACGGCCAGTTTAATTGTCTTAGAAATGAGCGTCGCAATTCACGAAGGAAGATCATCCGAATGGTGTAACCACACTTGCACATTTGAGTTATCGGACCAAAATTTTTTCTCTGATATCGTGTCCGAATTGTACTTGGTTTATAGATTCATTATTCTGTCCTGTAATACTGTTTTCATCCACTTTTTGTTTCTGATTAATTTCGCTAGGTATCCTGTGTTTATAACTGAAGCTACTCGCGGAACTCCATTGTCGACAGTAATAATCGCATGGCAGCGGAACTCGGTACATATCATAATGTGTTAATGCAGACCAATTTACGCTGGGAAAAAAGTTGTTCCAACATTGGCCACCTGGTGCAGATCTGCCGCTGTACACTGTATAACGATATGGCATTTGAGAAGCCATAACGTGAGTGAATAATATGGCTGTCGAGAAGAGAGATCGTGCGCTGTTAGTGGAACTGTTTTATGTTGACGGCGGCAGTCACAAGTCTGATGTCATCAAATGTTTTAAAGAAGACGATAATGAAATTACGAAACACGAGTGAGTTTGGTGTGGCACCTGGAAGATAAGGCATCCTATTCTGGTGGAAGTTATTGACGAGCTTGCTGTTGCAGTAAGTGACTATGTAGCACACGCTCCAGGTATTGCTAGTGCTCGTGCAATGTTAAGAGAATTGTCCATCCCATGGTCAAGGGTACGGATATTGTTGCAGTCTACGTAACACTGGTACCCATATTAGATCCAATCAGCGCAGCAACTGAAGCCTCATGATTCAAAGCAACGTTCTGAATTTGCTCTTTAGTTCCTGACATGGATCGAAGTTGATAACATGTGGCCGGGCAATACTCTATGGAGTAACGAGGTTCGTTTACACTATAGGGTGCAGTGAATACACAGAACTTCCGAAGTTGAGGTGCGCTTAAGCCGCGTGTTCTGCACGAAGGGACACTGCACTCGGCCAACGTGACTCGTACTTCTACGAAAAAAGTCGCCTAGAGGAACTGTTAAATGTATCGTCACGTCTGCACATTATCGAGACTTCCTTGTACAGCATTTAATTCCTGCTTAGGAGTCGGCCAGGGTGGACGAGCTTTCCTAGGCGCTACAGTCTGGAACAGCGCGACCGCTACGGTCTCAGGTTCGAATCCTGCCTCGGTCATGGATGTGTGTGATGTCCTTAGGTTAGTTACGTTTAAGTAGTTCTCAGTTCTAGGGGACTGATGACCTCAGAAGTTAGTGCTCAGAGCCATTTTTTGAACCTGCTTAGGAAGAGCGTTGTGTGGAAACCAATGTTTTGATGCTAGATGGGACACCACCTTATGTCGCTCGCCCAGTAAAAATTTCCTTAATGCAACTTTCCACGAAGTTGGTACCTGCAGAGGTTTTCCAGATACAGGACCCTACAAGATCGCCTGATCTGAAATCACTGTGACTTTTGCCTCTTGGCATATCTAAAGTCACGCGTTTGTCAGGGACCGATTCGGTCTCTATCTCCTCTGAAAACCAGTGTACAGGAACACTCTGCTCGGATTCCACCAGAACTGCTGCCAGCGATCATTAATCACGTCGTTTTACCGATGCATCATCTCGTAAATGCCTCCGGTGGTCAAATTGAACACTGTTTAAGCGACATTTAATAATGAAATCTCTATTCAGCCTTTCTCTCATGACTGATCTTTTCAGTCCACGCTCCGTTCATAATCCATTACATATGGAAAAGTTTCTACTCGTCTTTCGTGCATTCGAAGCGCCATATTTGCACATGGTGGCCAAAATAGGAACTAATTTTTTTACTGCGCCAATAGGTTCCGCAATAACGCATTACAATATCTACCAAGTTTCGCTATATCACGATACTTATACCCCATAGTGGACCTCTGTGAGTATCTGCATTTTAATTTCAATCACCTAATACCTCCTACGGGATACATGTAACCCAACATCAGTCATCCACTTGCTGGTTAGTAACCTATTTTCCCTTAGTGGCATCAATTCAAACGCCTTTACAATAACTGAACGCATTTCTCACGAATTACGACTTTCTCTTACACTTGAAACGTCTCCTTTCACATTACAACGAAGATACGATCGGTTCACCAATGAGTATTGTTCCGCATATATGAAGTAAATTATCTAGAATATATTTGTTACTGGTTTAAACAATCTGCATTAATTTCAGCTGCAACATGATGAGTCAAAGTCACTGAAGCACAAAATTTGGAATTTTTCTGAAATAATCTCGTTATGATAGGTTTCAGTATGGGCTATGTTCTGTTTTTCACCATAACTAGCACATTATAAAAGCATCTTTAAGATTTCTTGCATCGGGCGATGTTCAAAGGGCATTCTTACCATCCGCAGTGAAACTCACTATATGCACTCATGAATAACGACTTTTGTTCATTCAAGCAAGCTGTCACCCAGGACAGGAACGCTAGAACCCTATGGCAACATCTCACACAGGATATAAAGCATAATTTACGTCACTTTCCCACCAAGATTAAAGAAAAGTGAAAATCAAGCCCCGCGTAGCAAGTTGGCTCACTAACTGGCCTGCGATGTTATAAAGTCAGCGTCACTCTGGCATAATTGAAGGTCCGCCCCCACAGTATTCTATTCTCACCGCAGGCGCTGTACTTTGCATTTTAGAGCTACCATCTGTCAGGAGAAATGAAGAACCCTTTTTCAAGCGGACGAGTTTTCAGTTGCGAAGAAAAGTAAGGGGGAATTGGTGTGACAACGGCTGGGGCGGAGATTTTTTTTTTTTGCGTTCGTGACGAATGGATTTTCTCATGTAACACTACGACAAATACTCCCATAACGATAGCTGTAGAACAGTCGTATAAAGAGTGTTGGCAATACTGCTCCCCTTCCTCCCTCCACCTGTTTCTGCCTAGACCGAATACTTCGGATGCAGACGATCGTAAAGGACAGTAGATGAGAAACAGTATTATTGTATGTAAAACATGGAAAATTACGTGCTTTTTATATTACTTGGCTATTTTACTATAAAGCGAGGCATGGGAGCTTCGTCTCAAATATTAGATTCTCGAATATGATAATTTGTAGGAATGTGTGCACGTAAACAGTGCTAAACAGAGGCGCCGACTTGAAAATATTTTTTTGGGGGGGGGGAGGGGCAAGAATCATTTTATTAGGTACTACATTTGACAGATAACTTTGCGTTTCCATCTACATGTTTGACACTCCAAACCTATTTGCAGATGACATCAGTGTATTGATTGAAGGTGGAAATAGAAAGGCTCTTAGGCTGTATGCTGAACTCCCACATGAAAAGATTTCCGAGTGGTTTGTGAGGAATAAGCTACTGATTAACCCTTAAAAAAACCGCCACTACACAATTCCTCACACAACAACATAAAAAATCCATTAAAACCAAATATTTATTTGGAAAACTAAAAATCCTTGAACCAAGATTTCTTTGTTTACTTAAAAGACAATCTGAAATGGAATTCTCATATCACATTCTTAAATTCTAAGCTATCTAAAATGACCTATGGGCTGAGAATTATATGGAACAACACACGTGCTGAAGTAGAGACGTGTATTATGCACGCATACTTTCCCTTTTGAGTTGTGACATCATATTATTCGGAAATTCCCGTCACAGCATAACAACTTCCAAGAAACAAAAAAGATTGTGAGGATAACGAAAAATGCAAACAACTGAAAATCATGCCAACTACGATTGGCTGGCGACTAGCTTCTACCTCTCGACTCGCTGAAACGTCAATCACAATGATGTCATTTCAGTCGGAGTATAGGTCAGTAGTGGCACGAACTAAATACATAAATAAAGTGGAAGAAACATACCTTAATTTTTGGTGGGAAATATACTCCTCCTCAGATCATTCCTGCATATGAACTCGTCACATATGGCATCAAAGTCGAGTTTCATGGATTCATCTCTATGGGCGTTGAGAAGGGCGATGGCATTGCGACGACCCTGCCTCATTATAGACCGAAGATACGTTTTCACCCTCCGCAGCCAAGAAAACGATCGCTCAGCGGTGCAGGAAGTTACCGGAATCGTCAACGCTACACGTATAAATTTCACTAGTTCAGGAAGTAGGTCAAAATGGTGGTTTTCTGTTTTAGGTACTTCACTATGTCATCCAACGAACTAATATTCGCAGAACAACTGCTTTCGATAATCTCATGAAACATGCTTCGGTGGAGACGCAAGCGTTGGTTGTCTATATCTGATTCGTAGAAAGATAAAATATCGAATTAATGTTGGTTATCACCAAGAAAAATTGTTCAATTTGATTTACAAACATGAATGATTGAGTTTTGAACCGTGATTCCAAGAAGCTAATGGATGTATCCATTGTTTCATAATACAATCTTATATATTTATCACATACGTCAGTGAATGTTTCTACAGATGAATTGATGGAGTCGTCGTATTTCTTAGGGACTTTTCTTCTACGGGGTAATGTTGGGAATCAACATACATATCTTGACATTTTGAAGTTGCTTCACCCCAGAATGATTCAAAATTATTCTTCATAAATTTAACAGAAGTTACAAGAGTGGAAATCATCTTATTGGCCTCCTCTAAGTGTAGGGATTTCCTCTGTAGTGCTCTGTTTACGGCATCAGTGTGACCAAACAGTTTTACCAAAAGTGAAAACATGAGAAAGAAATCATATATCTGCATATTAATAAAAAAGCCGTCTGTTTTGGCCCCAGTGTCTGAATTGTCATATCTTGAAATATTTAGGAAAAAATTCCTGAAGTTCTGTATACTTGGACAAAACTGTAGACATTGCCAAGTATCTTACGACCCACCTTGTAGGACAGCGTGGTTTCAAATTTGTAGAGGCATGTGCCTTCAGGTGAGCAAAAACATCTAGTCTATGAGGCGAATCTCTCACAAAATGTATTAAGTCCTTCATAACATTCAATGCATTTCTACATTCAGGAACTGATTTCACAGTGTCTTGTAGTGTTAGATTTAAACACTGTGCAAGGCAGTGCAGAAACATAGCTCTCTTCTCCATTTCCATAAACTTTGCCTGGACACCATTATATAATCCGACCATGTTACCTGAACCGTCAAAGCATTGGCCCCTATAGATGTTAAGACCCATAGTGCTCAGAGCCATTTTAAGCATTGGCCCCTACAATTAGATGTAGACAAATCAAATCGTTCTTAAATGTCGATAATAATATCAAAAACGGTTCAAATGGCTCTGAGCACTATGGGCCGGTCGCGCGGTTCCAGCCTGTAAGGCCTAGAACCGTCCGGCCACCCTGGCCGGCGATAATAATATCAAACAGAGCCTCAGCTGTGGTTCTTTGTATTGAGTATAGCTCTATAAAATATTCTTCTATCTCTGGTGAAGCATCAACAAATCTTATACAGATACCAAATTGCTCTTTGGTGGCTATGTCTGTTGTTTCGTCTGCTATTATCGCAAAATATTCTGCACTCTTGATATCCTCCGATAATCTTCTAAGAAGTGTATGACTTAAACTGGCCATAATTTCGTTTTGCACATCATGGGATGTCCATTTGTAAATTTCGCACTGTAGCCATATTAAAAGTTGCTGGTTATCTTCACATCGGAGGCGTAATAAATTGTCAAAGTTACTTGTTTCACCAGTATTCCCACGTATTGTAAGCCCCTGCACTGTTAAATGGCGGAGGAAAGATATAATTTTAGTAAAGAACTTCGGTTTTCTTTCATTTGTGTCAGTTTTTCTTTGGAAATCTGGCTAAATACATTCACATTCGATTTTAAGGATTTCAATTTCAGTACAGCTTCCCTGTGGCAGCCCAATGCTTCATGCGATTTCGTCTTTTCTACCCCTTTCTTCCAGTTCGAAAAACCAGTTCCCATGAAAGTATTTTCCATTTTGTGAGAAAACTGAAAACGATTTTCTTCAAACATTTTTCCGCAAATTTGCAAGAAATAGCGTCCTTTACCTTATTGTAAGCGATCCATGCTAATTGCTGATTCCAAGTGGACTGATAACAGCGTTGATTTTTCTGGGAACAGTGTTTTTTGTCACCGACACAGTTCCGTCACTATCTGTGTCTTTGTTGGCACACACAGCACCACTAACACTGGGGATAGCTTCACCATCGCAAACACTTGCCACATTGCCACATTTCTTCCTAATTATAAACTTGTTCATCTTAAACTGCACAGTAAGGGACGAACGATTAACAGCTGAACCCAGTCACAGTAAGACTAAATGACCACTGGTGGTGCTCAGGTCCGGAATATTTACGTTTGCTGCCAACATTAGCTGCGGCCCGCGTAACAGTACTGTGCGCCTAACAAGAAGTAGCCAAAGTAGCCATGTAACAGTAGTGTTGATAATTTTCAGGGCCGGCTCTAGGCAGGGGGGAGGGGCGGACCGCGACATCGCCCAAGGCGGCAGATTTTCGGAGCGGCAAATCCAACTTGCGTAAATGAAGGAATCTGAGAATAAATTGGAAATACAAATTATTCATAAAATCTAATTTCTTATTGAAAATTATCTATGGTACAGGAACAGTGTGCTCAGATTTACGAAAGAAACGTTTCCTCTAACAAAAATGACTTAAAATGTATTGCACTGTAAACGTATCACTGACCGCTGTTTTGATCTTAATGAGAAGACTGAGTGTGCTACGTGAAAATAAGGCGTCATGTGTGAAATATATTGTGGGAAAAGTGAACTATGTCGAAAAAGTGGGTAGGGGTGGTGGATCAGTGGGAGGGGGGAGCGCTTGACATGTTCGCACGGGGAGGCAAAATCACTGGAGCCGGTGATGATTCGTGTGGTGTTGTACCTAGTGATTGTCAATAGAATCTACAAAAATGAATCAAGAGTCTTTAACGTTACCTAGTCCTTCTACCGATCGCCATCAAATTCGGAGTCACTATATTGCTCATTAGTTTCTTTTACAAGCTGCCAGCAGGCTGCTGTGGGAGGAAGTGGAGCTCATCCTAGCAGCCAAAGCGCTGCGAGCTCATGGTGAGCATTAGTTCTCCGCATACCTCCGTACAGTAAAAATGTCCGAATAGTACAGATACAGGGGACACACCCCGTCACGTCAGTTCGTCATATACAGAGGTGGGAGCAGTAGCAGAAAGGAATATGCAATAGCTCGTAAAATCGGTATTTTTCCCTACATAATCATTACATACTATTATGCATCTTCCCGAGGATATGCAGCTTTACGGTATGATTAAATGATGATGGCGTCCTCTTGGGTAAAATATTCCGGAGTTAAAATAGTCCCCCATTCGGATCTCCAAGGGACTACTCAAGAGGACGTCATCATCAGGAGAAAGAAAACTGGTGTTCTACGGATCGGAGCGTGGAATGTCAGATCACTTAATCGGGCAGGTAGGTTAGAAAACTTAAAGAGGGAAATGGATAGGTTAAAGTTAGATATAGTGGGAATTAGTGAAGTTCGGTGGCAGGAGGCACAAGACTTTAGGTCAGGCCAATACAGGATTATAAACACAAAGTCAAATAGGGGTAATGCAGGAATAGGTTTAATAATGAATAAAAAAATAGGAATGCAGGTAAGCTACTACAAACAGCATAGTGAATGCATTATTGTGGTCAAGATAGACACGAATCTCACGCCTACTACAGTAGTACAAATTTATATGTCAACTAGCTCTGTAGATGACAAGAAATGGAAGAAATGTATGATGAAATAAAATAAATTATTTAGATAGTGAAGGGAGATGAAAATGTAATAGTCATGGGTGACTGGAATCTGGTAGTAGGAAAAAGGGAGAGAAGGAAATGTAGTGGATGAATATGGATTGGGGCTAAGACATGAAAGAGGAAGCCGCCTGGTTGAAATTTGCACAGAGCACAACTTCATCATAACTAATACTTGGTTCAAGAATTATGAAAAAAGTTTGTATACATGGAAGAACCCTGGAGATACTAAAAGGTTTCAAATAGATTACATAATGGTAAGACACAGATTTAGGAACTAGGTTTTAAATTGTAAGACATTTCCACGGGCAGATGTGGAATCTGACCACAAGCTATTGGTTATGAACTGTAGATTAAAACTGAAGAAACTGCAAAAAGGTGGGAATTTAAGGACATGGGACCTGGATAAACTGAAAGAACCAGAGGTTGTACAGAGTTTCAGGGAGAGCATAAGGGAACGATAGATAGGAATGGGGGAAAGAAATACAGTAGAAGAATAATGGGTAGCTTTGAGAGATGAAGTAGTGAAGGCAGCAGAGGATCAAGTAGGTAAAAAGACGAGGGCTAGTAGAAATCCTTGGGTAATAGTTGACATATTGAATTTAATTAATGAAAGGAGGAAATATAAAAATGCAGTAAATGAAGCAGGCAAAAAGGAATACAAACGTCTCAAAAATGAGATCGACCAGAAGTGCAAAATGGCTAAGCAGCGATGGCTAAAAGATAAATGTAAGGATGTAGAGGCTAATCTCAGTAGGGGTAAGATAGATACTGCCTACAGGAAAATTAAAGAGGCCTTTGTAGAAAAGGGAACCACTTGTATGAATATCAAGAGCTCAGATGGAAACACAGTTCTAAGCAAAGAAGGGAAAGCAGAAAGGTGGAAGGAGTATATAGAGGGTCTATACAGGGGCAATGTAATTGAGGACAATATTATGGGAATGGAAGAGGATGTAGATGAAGATGAAATGGGAGATATGATACTGCGTGAAGAGTTTGACAGAGCACTGAAATATCTGAGTCGAAACAAGGCCCCGGGAGTAGGCAGCATTCCATTAGAACTACTGACAGCCTCGGGAGAGCGTCCTGACAAAACTCTACCATCTCATGAGCAAGATGTATGAAACAGGCGACATACCTTCAGACCTCAAGAAGAACATGATAATTCCAATCCCAAAGAAAGCAGGTGTTGACAGATGTGAAAATTACCAATCTATCAGTTTAATAAGTCATAGGTGCAAAATACTAACGCGAATTCTTTACAGACGAATCGAAAAATTGGTAGAAGCCGATCTCGGGTATGATCAGTTTGGATTCCGTAGAAATGTTGGAACACGTGAGACAATACTGACCTTACGACTTATCTTAGAAGCTAGATTCAGGAAAGGCAAACCTACGTTTCTAGCATTTGTAGACTTAGAGAAAGCTTTTGACAATGTTGGCTGGAAAACTCACTTTCAAACTCTAAAGGTGGTAGGGGTACAATACCGGGAGCGAATGGTTATTTACAATTTGTACAGAAACCAGATGGCAGTTTTAAGAGTCGAGGGACATGAAAGGGAAGCAGTGGTTGGGAAGGGAGTGAGACAGGGTTGTAGCCTGTCCCCGATGATATTCAATCTGTATATTGAGCAAGCAGTAAAGGAAACAAAAGAATAATTTGGAGTAGGTATTAAAATCCATGGAGAAGAAATAAAATCTTAGAGGTTCGCTGATGACATTGTAATTCTGTCAGAGACAGCAAAGGACTTGGAAGAGCAGTTGAACGGAATTGATAGTGTCTTGAAGGGAGGATATAAGATGAACATCAACAAAAGCAAAACGAAGATAATGGAATGTAGTCGAATTAAGTCGGGTGATGCTGAGGGAATTAGATTAGGAAATGAGACACTTAAAGTAGTAAAGGAGTTATGCTATTTGGGGAGCAATATAACTGATATTGTTCGACGTAGAGAGGATATAAAATGTAGACTGGCAATGGGAAGGAAAGCGTTTCTGAAGAAAAGAAATTTGTTAACATCGAGTATAGATTTAAGTGTCTGGCAGTCGTCTCTGAAAGTATTTGTATGGAGTGTAGCCATGTATGGAAGTGAAACATGGACGATAAATAGTTTAGACAAGAAGAGAATAGAAGCTTTCGAAATGTGGTGCTACAGAAGAATGCTGAAGATTAGATGGGTATATCACATAACTAATGAGGAGGTATTGAATAGAATTGGGGAGAAGAGGAGTTTGTGGCACAACTTGACTGGAAGAAGGGATCGGTTGGTAGGACATATTCTGAGGCATCAAGCGATCACCAATTTAGTACTGAAGTGCAGTGTGTAGGATAAAAATCGTAGATGGTGACCAAGAGATGAATACACCAAGCAGAAAGCAGATTCAGAAGGATGTAGGTTGCAGTAGGTACTGGAAGATGAAGAGGCCTGCGCAGGATAGAGTAGCATAGAGAGCTGCATCAAACCAGTCTCAGGACTGAAGACCACAACAACAACAACACTATTATGCAAGAATGTACATGCAAGTTTCAACAAATTTTCCTGTAAAGGATGAGGAAGGGGGAGAAAGCGGTGAGAATTGCATGTTTGAATATTGGATGGGCGGGGGGAACGAGGCCCCTACTTTTAATTTTTGGGGTGGGGGGGGCACAAAGTTCCTTCTCCCCCCCCCCCCCAAGTCTATGCCAATACTGCTAAATGCCAAAAACAGGGTTGCCGGTAGAATTCCGATGGGAATTTTATGAATCTAAATGTGATGCGGATAATTATCCTAAATATATCCTTGAACAAGTATGTGCTTGAAAAGTTTTTACTGATAACATAACTGAATTTAGTTAAGCAAATAAACAATGTTGTGTCCATTACCATAGTTAGTATGAATTTACTTAAAATGCTGATGGTAGAGGTGTTAAGGAACATCCTGGACATTATATACGTACTGTAGTAAGATGTTCGTTAAAATAAATTTTATATCGTGCTGGATCATAGATTACTGTTTCAGTTTGTTGTACATCGTCATTGCAAATATTGGTAATGCTTATCTCAGTATCAATCATGGTGTATCATAGATTACTCTTTCATATTGTTGTCCTTTGTTTTTTCAAAAAGTAGTAATAATAATCTCAGTATCAAACGCTGAAACTCGTTAGACCTTTTTAATTTGAATTTTTGAGATGATCACAGTAAACATTCGGAATTCGCCCATCACATAAATAGTGGTAAATCAATGCCAACCCGTGTCAAGTGCATTCAGTTTACGTATAAACAATGTTAAGTATATGTGAATGAATTTTTAAGGCTAAAATTCTGCATTGAATTTACCAATTTAAAACTACATCTTTACCGCAAATATATTTATTTCTCCGAATAGGAAAAAAATCGTATTGCCTGGACTTGAAGTATATAATTTATATGATCTTACTTTCTCAAGCCAACCAACTCCTTCCTTGCCATTTCTTTCAGCCGAGGTCTCCAATTAACAGAGCATAGGTAACATTAATTCAGCCCACCGCTCGGCTGTGGCTAGCTAAAATAAACGAGTAATAGAAATTCGCCTAGTGTTACTCGACCATCTGCGTTACAAAGCGGATAATTCGGTATACGCCCTAGTTGCAGGTTACTTTTATGAAGGCTGTAAAAAATTCTGTGGTATCGTAACCTCCTCATCAACAAGTGTATACTTATAGGAATAACAAAGTGTGATAACAATTAGATTTAGCAACTGTGTACAAGCCTTGTGGTATCGTAACTCAAGGTGCACAAATTATACAGGCTACAGGGTGGCGCCAATGTCACTGGACTGATGGTTAAGACAAAAGGAACAGCAAAACTTAAACAGTAGGAAGCTTAAATTAGTTAAGCCTTTTTTTACCAAATATTGATAATTACGTCTTGTCATGTTGGTATACAGTGCAATGACAAACAAAGCAAGCACAATAATCAAACGAGTCCATTGTTGAAAGCGTATTCTGTGAGACATGTTCACATCTGTAGTGTAGCGAATTTTCACAATGTTAACTTTTTATAGAATTGGTGCTGCTGCAGTTGTTAACGAATGGGGAAGACACATTAGATGAAAACCAGCGTCTATACAAACAGTGTACGACATGGGAGATAGATATGAAGAACATGGGTTTATTATGGATGCACCAACAAGATCTGGCCACCCAACAACGGTCACAATAATGGAAAATGAATTGCGGGTATGTTTAGGTTGTGACCCAAAGTCAGTGAAAATCAACCAGATGTTTAGCAACTGAGCTGGATTTATAAGGAAGATCAGTGTAAATAGTACTATACAAACATAAGATTAAAGTTTACATTCCGCGTTTAGGACATGGGTTACTAGGAGATGATCCAGATCGAAGTCTTCAGTTACATAATTTGATGCTTGATCACAGAAAAATGATCCTAACCTAGTGAATAAAACTATGTGGTCTGTCGAGGCCACTTTTCAATGGACAAGTTAATAGACACACCTACACATACTGTTATACTGAAATTCAAAATATTATCTTAGAATAACCACCAAATCGACTGAGTGTCAGTGGTTTGGGAGTAATATCATCAGTTGGGTACATGGACCACATTTTTTGAAGGAACATTGAAACAAGATATGCTTCAAAACTAAATGGTATCAAGACTTATGATGTGTGCTGAAAACATCCAAGAAATTTACTTACAACACGATTGTACTCCATCACAGTATGCAACTTTCTTCCATAATTATTTAAACTAAACTTTTCAAATTTGTCGAAGAGTAGATGTTAACAGGCCTCTGCTATCACCAGATACACAGAAGGGCCAAAGAAAATGGTACATCTGCTTAATATCGTGTAGGGCCCCTGCGAACGTGCAGATGAGCCGTAACACGTCGTGCTTTGGACTCTACTAAGTCCACCTGAACGCACAATGGACATGAATGAATGCAGGTGATCAGACTGATTGCTTACGTATGTGTCACCGACCAGAGCCGTATGTAAACTTATCAGGGGTCCCATGTCATTCCAACTGCACGTGCCCCACACTACTACAGGGCCTCCACCAGCTTCAACACTGCGCTGCTGACATGCAGGGTCCATGGAGTCATGGCGTTGCATCCATACCCGTGCACGTCCATCGTCTCGATACAATTTGAAACGAGACTCTTCCAACTGGGCAATATGTTTCCAGTCATCAACAATCTAATGTAGGCGAGGCATAAAGCTATGTGTCGTGCAGTCATCAGTGATACACAATTGGGCCTTCGGCTTCGAAAATCCATAACGATGATGTTTCATTGAATGGATCGCACGCGGACACTTGTTGATGACCCAGCATTGAAATCTGCAGTAACATGCGGAAGGGTTGCACTTCTGTCACATTGATCGGTTTTCTTCAGTCGTCGTTGATCTCGTTCTGCATGATCATTTTCAGGCCGCAGTGACGTCGGAGATTTGATGTTTTACCCGATTCCTGACATTCATGGAACACTCGTTAAATGATCGTACGGTAAAGTCCCTAGCCGGCCAAAGTGGCCGTGCGGTTCTAGGTGCTGCAGTCTGGAACCGCGAGACCGCTACAATCGCAGGTTCGAATCCTGCCTCGGGCTTGGATGTGTGTGATGTCCTTAGGTTAGTTAGGTTTAACTAGTTCTAACTTCTAGGGGACTAATGACCTCAGAAGTTGAGTCCCATAGTGCTCAGAACCATTTCTTGGTAAAGTCACTATTTCTTCGCTACCTCGGAAATGCTGTGTCCCATCCCTCATGCGCCGACTATAACACCACTTTCAAACTCATGTTCTATAATCTGCCAGTAACCGATCCAGCTTCTGCACCAGACACTTGTTTTCTTATATAGGCGTTGCCGACAGCATTACCGTATTCTGCCTGTTTACATATATCTGTAATTGAATAAGCATACCTACACCAGTTTCATTGGCGTTCAATGTATCAAGCCAATGGATTTTTCCCTATCGGGTGTCGTAAAGATCACTGTTTATTCACAAAAGACGCAGACCATTGCTGAACTCAATGACTAAATACACGGCACATTTCATGATTCCGACAGTAATAACACACTACGACATAGAGTATGTGTTCCAAAAAGACTTCAAAGGTGTATTAACGAAGACAGAAAACAGAAAAAAGTTGTGGTAAGTATTGTATTAGTAATCAAACATAAACTCAATCTTTTGTTTAAATCAGTGCCAAGCGTGTCCAGTATGTATATTCATCCAGCATTTGAGGACGAGAGCACTTGAAAGAGAACTACTAAAGAGTAACTGTTCAAATTCATCGGAATAGCGTCCACTGAAATGACCTAGACCAAACAGCATCGCATAGATCCTACTAGCAAACATTTGGCAACAATACTGCGACTATGAAATGATTCCGGAACTACAAGACGGGTGGGAACGGCAGCACATAATCGATTTTTTCGGATGGCGACCAAAAATAATTTATGAATAGGTGAATTTCTGTGTTAAATTTATAAAGAAACGACATACACTCCTGGAAATGGAAAAAAGAACACATTGACACCGGTGTGTCAGACCCACCATACTTGCTCCGGACACTGCGAGAAGGCTGTACAAGCATTGATCAAACGCACGGCACAGCGGACACACCAGGAACCGCGGTGTTGGCCGTCGAATGGAGCTAGCTGCGCAGCATTTGTGCACCGCCGCCGTCAGTGTCAGCCAGTTTACCGTGGCATACGGAGATCCATCGCAGTCTTTAACACTGGTAGCATGCCACGACAGCGTGGACGTGAACCGTATGTGCAGTTGACGGACTTTGAGCGAGGGCGTATAGTTGGCATGCGGGAGGCCGGGTGGACGTACCGCCGAATTGCTCAACACGTGGGGCGTGAGGTCTCCACAGTACATCGATGTTGTCGCCAGTGGTCGGCGGAAGGTGCACGTGCCCGTCGACCTGGGACCGGACCGCAGCAACGCACGGATGCACGCCAAGACCGTAGGATCCTACGCAGTGCAGTAGGGGACCGCACCGCCACTTCCCAGCAAATTAGGGACATTGTTGCTCCTGGGGTATCAGCGAGGACCATTCGCAACCGTCTCCATGAAGCTGGGCTACGGTCCCGCACACCGTTAGGCCGTCTTCCGCTCACGCCCCAACATCGTGCAGCCCGCCTCCAGTGGTGTCGCGACAGGCGTGAATGGAGGGACGAATGGGGACGTGTCGTCTTCAGCAATGAGAGTCGCTTCTGCCTTGGTGCCAATGATAGTCGTATGCGTGTTTGGCGCCGTGCAGGTGAGCGCCACAATCAGGGCTGCATACGACCGAGGCACACAGGGCCAACACCCGGCATCATGGTGTGGGGAGCGATCTCCTACACTGGCCGTACACCTCTGGTGATCGTCGAGGGGACACTGAATAGTGCACGGTACATCCAAACCGTCATCGAACCCACCGTTCTACCATTCCTAGACCGGCAAGGGAACTTGCTGTTCCAACAGGACAATGCACGTCCGCATGTATCCCGTGCCACCCAACGTGCTCTAGAAGGTGTAAGTCAACTACCCTGGCCAGCAAGATCTCCGGATCTGTCCCCCATTGAGCATGTTTGGGACTGGATGAAGCGTCGTCACATGTGGTCTGCACGTCCACCACGAACGCTGGTCCAACTGAGGCGCCAGGTGGAAATGGCATGGCAAGCCGTTCCACAGGACTACATCCAGCATCTCTACCATCGTCTCCATGGGAGAATAGAAGCCTGCATTGCTGCGAAAGGTACTGTACTATTGCCGACATTGTGCATGCTCTGTTGCCTGTGTCTATGTGCCTGTGGTTCTGTCAGTGTCATCATGTGATGTATCTGACCCCAGGAATGTGTCAATAAAGTTTCCCCTTCCTGGGACAATGAATTCACGGTGTTCTTATTTCAATTTCCAGGAGTGTATATAAGTAGGTATCATAGTCTTACTGACACATGACTGACAGTGTGGAAACCAATGTTCCTGTCACTACAGAGCGATAACCACAAAATTTTGTGTATTAAGTTTTATCCCTCATATATACTCTAGGTACTAGCTCAAAATGTGTGATTTGGACTCCGTTGTGTAAGTGACGGCGCGAAGGCTCTCAGCCTCAATTTGTGACATAAAACAAGCACCACCGCAAAACGAGTTGAAAGAAATATGTAATAGCAACTGCTAGCCAAATAAAATTTTATTGAAACCGTCACAGCCTCGCTGAGACGTAGCTATCAGTTTGAATGTTTTAAACCTCGATCGAAAATTATTGTTATTGACACATGGCTGGTTTCAGTACGCTGTGTACCACCATCAAATATAAAATGGTGGCACTGTAATAGCCCATCAGAGTGAACTAGAAAATAGTAAGTATCGGCTTTTGATATTGCAGTTCACGATGACTTTCTGTTCATAGTCAAGCACTTTATATAAATAGTCGAGGCCGCTCATATATTAATAATTTGCAAACAAAGCTAAAAAATTTATGTTATTAAAGTTTTGTTACCACTTGCAATCATGTGAACTTTTTATAGGTTGACGTTCCAAGACAATTATGTTATACACTGGTACGGAAACCATTAAGGACTTGAAATTAATAATATACCTCTTAAAGACAAAAACTCACTTACGTATGATGAGACTTGAAATAGACAGTGC
Source organism: Schistocerca gregaria (assembly GCF_023897955.1). Lineage (NCBI taxonomy): Eukaryota > Metazoa > Arthropoda > Insecta > Orthoptera > Acrididae > Schistocerca > Schistocerca gregaria. Next base: position 920,695,329 of record NC_064920.1, read on the forward strand.
CGTACAGGACCCGCTATTCAACGTCTCTTACAGGAGCGTACATTTTCCAGCAGGGTTGGAATACTTCTCTAGTCCTTCACGTAATTCAAAAGCTCATTTATAAAATATCAATAAAATATATGAGTAATTATACTTCATTGTGAGACATGTGTTTTCACTTCAGTAATAAACCAACAAAAGATGAAATTTGTGTTTTAGTGTTTGGACTGATGTAGAAACTTTAGGTTGACCTTTACAGAGAAGACAACAGCAACCAGCCACTTTTTTCATTGCTATTTATTTATTGAAATAGTGCTGTTACTGGTTTCAAACCGATAGGTCTGTCTTCAGAGGGCTAGTTCATGTTAAGATACGTTTTACATAAGCTTTGAAGATTTGTTTTCCCAAAACCTATATTTTGTACACAGCCACAGGCTCAGAGTGTGAGTTTTCGACTAAATACAAGGACGTAGAAACGTTTCTAAAGAGTGCCGCATTCTGGATCCGTGGTGGCCTATAATTACTGCTGCCTCCAGAATTACAGTACAGTCTGTGGAACCATGTTTGGTACCCTTTTTTCTCTGATTTGTCTTCAGTGCTATCAGTGCGAAGAGTAACTCCCGCAGTCTTAAAGAATCTCGTGCAGAGTGTAGTTTAGAGCAGCCTTCCGTATAATCCCTGTATTTATACAGATATTGATGGAAATTGTTATTCCTGGTATGCATGTAATGTAAAAATATTGCTTCATTATTTGATAATGAGAAACAGAAGTTGTTTGCTGTAAAGCAACACTTCCTTATTCAATGCCCCCAAAGTTTTCTCCTGTTATGCTGTTTTGATATGAAGAGGTTTGTTAAAAATCAATATGGGAGCAATTTCAATCAATCCTGAAAATCCCTCGACCCGATATAATAGATGCTCAGAGGTACTAGCAGAATTTTTCAAATTCTTTAACTCCAGAAATTCTGGCCACTTCAGGAGGATCCTGAGTGCTGAGCACTTCAGATATTATCATACTCTACTCAACTTCTTTATGTACTTTCACATTGCGAAGATTTTTCCTGAAATACTTGGGTCAGCTGTCTCTTAGTACGTTATGCAAATAACAACAATTTCTTTCGTAACTTATGTAAATATCATGTTCAAACCCAACTGCTGTTGATTAATATATATTATGTCTATAGTGGTAAAATATATCAAATACCGGCAGTCATGCTTAGTCTGCCAACAGCAGTGACAAAAGGGGGCGAAAGAGATGATAATGGCTTAGCGTATTCTCTTGCCGTAAAGATGGAAGGATCATCCACTACCAACAGCATGACGACGCTAGATAAGAGGGAAACCATTGAACGAAAAACGCAAGAAGCTCATGTGCAAGATTTTCAGCCTTTCAGAATGATTTTTGGTCTACTTATAGTACCACAAAATTTCTGGATGTGAACTAGTGAAACGACTGGATGTCTTGATAAGAAAGGCCAAGGGGAGGATTCTTAGATGGACGATTAATTGGGCTAATGCTCATTGATTCTAACAGAGAATGCTAGAAATTGGGAGATGTTGCATGAAACCTGCGGAGTCTAAATTTGTATGGGAGCTAATCAAAGTTCTTAGAATCTGTTGATGTCCAATAATAATATGGGAGGACATTCGGGCAGATGGCTATACGGTAATTACTTTGGAATTACCGACTGAAGCAACAAATTTTTCCTTGGCTATAATTTGGAAGATATGTATTAGTTTGAGAAATTATTTGTTGAAGGAGTTATCTGATGTAGTACTAACTTTGATTTCACAAGTTTAGATGTCCTCGCTGAAAGAATATGTGATTAAACTGAGGAAATTGTGGCACGAGCAATGAAAATTTGACGGTGTTGGAAAGTGATAAATCGGTCAGAACGGCCCCTGCTTCACTAGCTTAGTTTCTCATTTTTGAATATAGGTCTGTTTCTTGAACCTCTTTTGACGACTGGATATAGCGGCACTGTCACATGTGCAGTAGAGGTTGATACAGAAGAGCAACCTTAGTTCACAGGGGTGGACTGCGCCTGCCAATGTGAACGTGACAACACGAGTAGAGTAAACTGTGCGTCATGGCAGTAAGGCACGAAGGGTCATTTCAAGCTTTGACTGAACTGGGATGTGGGGCGGCAGGTGGAATAATAGAATAAATGTTTTGCATCTATGCTGCTTACCGTTCTGAACACTGGCTCTCTAACTACAATATTGGCAACCAGAAAGTGATTAGCAAAACGTGGAGCCTGTAATTAGAATTTCTTGTGCCCACTTCATCTGAGAAATAAATTTATAACTACAGCTTATAGCTATGAGGAATTAGGAGATTGTCTGGAATTCATAATCCAAAGACATTCTCTCTAAAATGTTCACTATATTCTGTAAATCACAGACCAAAAAGAATCCACACGATCCCACGGCCAGAGCAGTTCTCAGTCTAATGCGCTGATGCCACTATAACTGTTCAAATTAAATGTTCAAGTGAATGATCGCCATAATTTGATGATAATGTTCATCAAACGCCACACTAAATAATGGTAGAAGGTCTTTCCTGCGGCGGTACGTGAAAATACGACTTACGCAAACTGAAGATAGATCATTAAAGGCATCCCAGAATTAACACTTCACTCGAAAACGATTTCATGGTTACGCGCATCCCGAGCAACTTATTACAGCATCTGAAGCTGTTTATAGCAATGATAACGACGCTACACGACGTGACTCCTGGCACAGGTGGTGCACTAATCAGCGTCTGGAGAGAACTGGGGCTTTCCTTTTTCTCGCGCAGCGTTCTTACATATAAAGCCGCGGTGTGGAAGGCTAAGGGAACGCCTGATCAAATCTGCTCTCCCGACTAGCCGCTGGGCTAGTAATGCACCACTTTAAGATATCGAATAAATCATTGCTTTTTTGCTGATGAAGCTTTCAATTTAATTGTGCAATCAGCACACAGGTAAGTAATCATAATAAAAGTCTGACATAGCTAAGTCAAATATTTTGCGTGAGAGAATTAATGTAATTACACTACACTCAGTAGACGAGCTCTTAACTTGCTCTTTGCAGATACGCTATAGCTATAGTTTTATAGTTATTCAATTGAAACTTCTCACATTTTTATGATTATAGCGGATCTCTCTTCGACTTAAATTTAAACATCCTAGCTTTATTGATTCGCCTACTTAATCCATCTTGCTTCCTTAATTTCTAAGACAAAAACCAGGATATCATGATTTTCGACTAACATTTTAATTTGTGAGATCCAGAATACTGCTTCTACTAAATTATTATGCAAAAGGAATCTAAATAAAAATTTTTAAGTTTCTAGCTCTCTTGTGTTGCGCCAATGATTTTTACAGAAAAACATCCAAATTTCGAAAACGGTTTAAGTTATTAAACTGATGTCCAAAACATATTAATTTTGTATTACTCCTGACATGCTAGAAACGTTCAGGTTATTTACTTCATTTTAAAGTACTGCGCAATATTTATGACGTCAGAGCTAGTTACAGCAGACTGACTGGTCCACAATGGAAAGAATGATGTGAATTTAATAAGGCGTGAGTATTCTGCTTCCCTACAGAATGGATAGAACCTTTATCCTGCTACACAGAGAATTGAGCATGACTTTCAGAGATCAACACCGTCATCTGCTGACCGCTACCTGCAATGTAATTCGAAACACACCTCCAGCGAAAAGACGTGCAATTTCCTGGTAATACGTCGTACACTTTATTCTGAATCGCCCATAAGGCCAGATAACATTTAGTAGCAAATCTATAAATCTTAACAACTAGACGTTAGTATATGTACACTATGTGATCTAAAATATCCAGACACCTGGCTGAAAATGACTGACAAGTTCGTGGCGCTCTCTATTGGTAATGCTGGACTTTAGTTTGTTGTTGGTCTCCCTTAGTCTTTATGAAAGGTTCCACTCTCACAGGCATACGTTCAATCAGGTGCTGGGAGGATTCTTGGGGAATGGCAGCCCATTCTTCACGGAGTGCTGCACTTGGGAGATGTATCTCTGTCGGTCGGTGAGGCCTGGCACGAAGTCGGCAATCCAAAACATTCCAAAGGTTTCCTATGGGATTCAGGTCAGGACTCTGTGCAGGCCACTCCATCACAGGGATTTTATTGTCGTCTAACCACTTTGCCACAAGCAGTGTATTGTGCGTGGAAGATGCAATCGTCATCCCCGAATTGCTGGTGGGAAGCAAGAAGGTGCTTAAAACATCAATTTATGCCTGTGCTGCGACAGTTCGATGCCAAACAACAAGGGGTACAAGCCCCCTCCATGAAAAACACGACCACACCATAACACCACCGACTCCGAATTTTACTGTTGGCAATACACACGCTGGCAGATGGCCGGCCATTCGCCATACCCACACCCTACCATCGGATCGCCACATTGTGTACCGTGATTTGTTACATCACACCAAGCTTTTCACTGTTCAATCGTCCAATGTTTACGCTCCTTACACCAAGCAAAGCGTCGTTTGGCATTTACCAGCGTGGTGTGTGGCTTTTGAGCACCCGCTCGACCATGAAATCTAGGCTTTCTCACTTCTTGCGTAACTGTCATAGTACTTGCAGTGGATACTGATGCAGTTTGGAATTCCTGTTTGATGGTGTGGATAGATGTCTGCCTATTACACATTACGCCGTCTTCAACTATCGGAGCTGTCTGTCAGTCAAGAGATGAGATCGGCCTGCACGCTTTTGTGCTGTACGTGTCCTTTCACGTTTTCACGTCACTATCGTATCGGAAACAGTGGACCTAGGGATGTTTAGGGGTGTGGAAATCTCGCGTAGAGACGCAGGACACAAGTGACACCCAATCACCTGGCCACGTTAGAAGTCTGTGAGTTGCTCGGGGCGCCCCATTCTGCATTCTTACGATGTCTAATGACAACTGATGTCGCTGATATGAAGTACCTGACATCGGGTGGCAGCACAATGCACCTAATATGAAAAACGTTGTTATTTTGGGGGGGAGGGGGGTCCAGATGCTTTTGATTACATAGTGTATGTTCACTGGGAAATGAAGAGTGCTACTTAATGTAAGGGACTGAGAAAGAACATTCGTCGACGGTTCCAAGGTTGAAGGACCGTCCCATACAAATGACATGTATTATTTTGAAATTATATAGGCACTTCATCACACATATTTATCGTTGATCTTTTTCTCCGTACTCTATTCTTCTTGTCGACAGAAGACATAGTCTAGACCTGAGCTTCGGGCTAATCTTCGGCGAGCTTCTTCTTTGTAAGACATCCAATTAGTAATGATGCATTTTCAGTACAGTAACTAAAATCTGAGCCATATGAAGTTTTCTTCAGCCCTTCTTTGAATGACCATAAGTTCTTTGTATTTAACTTGTAATTAATACAATAGATACACTTCTAGGGTATTTGTTTCTCTGATTTGGAACCACTTAATGTGTGTTCCCTGGCCTCTGACTATCCACTGTTCACGTAATTTTGTCCCTATTCAGTATCAGAGCTGGTCCAAGTTGATTGAGATTAAAACAAGAAAACTGAGTATATAGGTAAGGTCTCTAAAGCCCAGGAGCTCATAGTAGTGGTACGTGAAATGCCTTAATAACTGCAAAATGTCACATGCTACTTTTGACGTCATTATTGGAAAGCTTGTCACAGACACCATCATAAAATTATTATCATAATTTCCATCAGCATTCAGATTAACTTACTATACGCACATTCCAGGAAGACTCTGTGGTGTCACCGCCAGACACCACACTTGCCAGGTGGTGGCCTTTAAATCGGCCGCGGTGCGTTAGTATACGTCGGACCCGTGAATCGCCACTATCAGTGATTGCAGACCGAGCACCCCCACACGGCAGGTCTAGCCTAGAGAGACTCGCTAGCACTCGCCCCAGTTGTACAGCCGACATTGCTAGCGATGGTTCACTGTCTACATAGGCTCTTATTTGCAGAGACGACAGTTTAGCATAGCCTTCAGCTACGTCATTTGCTACGACCTAGTAAGGTGCCATCTTCAGTTACTATAATGACTTGAAGAATGTATTCTGAACAGATAATATTGGGAATCATGTACCTTCAAGAGCGATGTTCATCATTAATGGACTATAGTTAAGTATTAAACTAATTATGTCCACTTTCTGAATTCTCATTCCTTGTCATGTTCGAGACCTGACGTTAGTATAGTTCTTCCCTCTTCACGCCAGCCTGCGTGAGCTAAAACGTGTGCATTTCGACCTCCACGCATAACACGGTGTTGGCTCCTCTGCTAACACAAAAGACTCTTTATTAGGTGAACTGACAGAAATTAAAAAGACATCGACCTACATGGATTACCTTTTGGACGCTTTGAATGTCAGGTAGTAAAAAATATTGTTTCGCACCGTTTGACAATGCAGTCGTGTTTCAGACATCTCTGATAGATTAAAATGCAGCATAGTCACAAATAAATTCAAATATATTTCGGGAAAAATGACTCATGTGTGCCTCAGGCCATTCACACTGAAGTTTCCAAGGTTTCAGTCAGCCAGTTACTGGTGCTCCGTTTGCAATGACAGTGCATGATTTCTTTTGATAACGTAGTTCACTTCCAGCCTGTGCTCCGCCACTAATGATCTCGTAGTCAAATGAACGTTATAGAACATTCCGAAATTTTCATTATTCTAGCAGTCTTTTCCCGTGTACAGTGGTTTACACACAACACATCTGATTCAAATTCTTTGCCTGACACTAATATTTCTACTCCTTGGTTCCTGCCTATGACGAGTTAATTACTGTGAAGAAAGCCGCTTACGGCTGAAACCAGTGATTACCATTGAATATGTTACTTCATTGAGGCAATTTAAGTCGACAGGAAACTTTATTAGAGGGTTGGCGTGGTACAATGGTTTTCCTTTGTCTCCAATGCAGCGTGTACGCCGTCATGATTTAATGAACCTCGATTGGTTTCATGGTACTAAGGAGTGTGATGCGGATCATTTGTTGGTTAATGTCACTTCTCTTTGTACCCCTGATAGTGTTATTGAGTTGTGGGACACGTCGCCGTTGCCATTAGCAGCGGAGCGTGTGGTTTGCTCGTGGCGCGTCGCCCGCACGCAGACCGCATTGATCATCCCGCGCGGCCGGCGTGCACCGTGCGCTCTCTGGCACAGGCACCGCCGCCGAGCTGTCTGACAGCGCAGAGCCGCGGGACACCTGCGGTTCGCGGAGCACGCTCTGTTACTCTGACCACCGGTCATTACCGCGGCGCAGCAATTCCACTCGTCCCTGCTAGTCATCTTTTGCATCTCCCTCTGCACTTGCTGCCCCGTTTCTGCCTTGATTCCACTATTCTCACACCTCTCCTGTTCTTCCTCTTTGCCCAATTCCCTTTCTTTCTCCCTCCCTCTCTCCTTCTCTCTTTCTCTCTTTCTCTCTCTCTCTCATTCACCCTCTATGCCTTACCATCCGCTGTGACTTCTACCTCTTACGTCGCCGACACTTACTCCCAAAGGCCATCCATTAGCGAAGTGGTCAGCCACAGACACATACACGTTAATGCGATGCTCGTATAGTGTCCAGCGACCGCAACGGAAATTGCGTGTCACACAGCGTGTGCGTAGGTGCGCTGGAGGTTTCCGAGTAAACTATTAATTTTCCAACCAGCGTCCCAACAGAATGATGAATGTGGCCAAAACCCTCACACCACATTCTCTACAAAATGCACCATCGATTTGGCCATGAATTTCCCCTTCTACAAGGAAATAAACACAAGAAGATTAAGTATGCGAAATGCGATGGCAGAAAGAATATTTCACCATAACTTTCTTATGATTCTACTTATAAATGCTTGTAAGCAGCTTAAAACGTAAGCTATCTCCACTGATTAATTCATTTACTAAAAGAAATTGATACAAAGTTTTAAGTCAGGTTACTAAATACACTGACACTTACTAAATGTGCGATCAGAGAGATCCCTACGACCCACAAAACATCATTGTAACATATGTTTGCATACATAAACATCTAAAGTCAAATATTCTTCAGTTTTTCTGTGTTTAGTTGGTAGCATCTTTGGAAAGAACGCGCACCACATTTCAGCCATATTGGTGTATTTATTTGGGTTTGGCATTCGCGTGACTCAAGGAAGTTGAGTGATTGTCAAGAAATGGACGAGATAGAATTTCGTGTGGTGATTAAACACTACTTTATGAAAGGCAAAACGCCTCAGGAGACTAAGGAGAAGCTTGATAAACATTACAGTGACTTAGCACTTTCGATTATGTAACAGTATATAAGTGGTTTCAATATTTTTGGTGTGACCATATGGGCACCAGATAGGCTGAACGTTCTGGACGCCCTGTGGAGGTTATGACCCCATAAATCGTTGATAAAATCCGTGACATGGTGATGCATGACAGAAGAGTTAAGGTGGGTGAGATTCCTAGTGCTGTGGGCATCTCGAATGAATGGGTACATAATAGTTTACATAAACATTTGGATCTGAGAAAGCTATCCGCAAGATGGATTCCGCGATTGCTCACGCTTGACCAAAAACGGAATCGTGTGAAGTGTAGCAAGGATGAATTTCAGTTGTTCAGGAACAATCCTCAGGACTTTAAGCGTCGTTTCGACACTCTGGATGAAACATGGATACATTACTGTATTCCTGAGACCAAACAACAATCTAAACCATTGGTTATCAAGGGAGAATCTGCACCATAAAAGGCGAGGACCATTCCTTCAGATTATGGGGAGTGTCTTTTGGGATTCGCGAGGGATAATCCTCATCGACTATCTGGAAAAGTGTAAAACTATTACAAGTGCATATTAATCATTGTTATTGGACCGTTTCAAGACCGAGCTGCAAGAAAGACGTCGGCGAGTGGACTGCAAAAAAGTCCTTTTCCATCACGGCAATGCACCAGTACACTTGTCAGCAGTTGTGGTGGCAAAATGTATGGAAATAGGATTCCAACTCGTTTCACATCCCCCTATTCTCCAGACGTGGCTCCCTCGGACTAATATTGTCCCCCAATTAGAAGAAATGGCTCGCGGGTCAAAGATTTTATTCAAACGAGAGGGTGATTGTAGCAACTAATAGCTATTTTGCAGACCTGGGCAATTCCTATTATTCAGAAGTGATCAACGAACTAGAAAAGAGTTGGACGAAGTGTATAAGTCTAAAAGGAGACTATTCCGAAAAAAAGATTTACCCCAAACACACAAGTAGTTTTTAATTTTGCATGGACTTTTCAAACGCCCTTCGTACATCACGCAACACGTTTCCCATTCACAAATCTCTTTTTAAGCTAGGTTTTGTACAAGAAGATCATGTTACTCTATAAATACGAGGGACAAATGTACAACTGTACGTGTGGAAGTCCAATGTGGCAGTCCCAATGCTTAACGAGACCGTGGTTTATCATTCCACCATATTGCTGCCCGTGATGATAGGATTCCCAACAATTTGAACTCTATGGGTCCAAGAGAGCCATAGCAACGCTACGAAGGCTCCCAACGGCCTCAAACGACTAGCGCCTGAGAGGACAGATGTACTGTTTACTCGGCTGTGCTGGATCGTACACTCACGTCATGTTGCTTCAGCAACGAATGGGGCTTGTTTGCAACAACATACGTATCCATCATGTCATTATGTTAAGGTTTGGAGCATCTGAGCATATCGCATTGGCGAGAATTGTTACGGCGTACCTTACAGGCAGCAGAGAAAGAGACATTCCACGAGTGGGGCGTCCAGCTACAATAATCAATTCAAGATCGACATCACTTCGATTTATGACACTTGTGTGGACGCTCCGAAAGGGTAAACGTTGACACGTTGCCTTCGGCACCACGACCAGCACCTGCCCTCCTGTAATTGGTGCATATGTTGGCAATACAATACCGAAACCGATAAATTCGTCAGGACTCTTTCGTTTCCTTACGTGTCGAGGCCATTTGCCCTTTTCTATATCTGACGTCTCTATAAAGCAATTTTTCTACAAAATAACGTCAAACTTCATATTGCACTTCCTGCCCTGAACAACAGCAGTATAGAGATTGTTAGACTGTGGTCCTGGCTAACACGTTTTCCGGTTGTGTTGATGGAATCATCACCTCATGGCATTGTAACATTTCAGTGAGGTTGCTACAATACCAAATTCACCCCACAATGTTACCCCTTTGACAGGATTTAAGGTCGACCGTAATCGAGCGTTACCGAAATGTAATCCGACTGCGTGTTGAAATAATGCAACAATTATTTGTACGGTAATCCAACCTACGGTATATTGTTTGAAGTAAAAGTAGTCGTGGGATTAAGAACGATCCTCAACGTAATTAGACAAAAGTAGTTTAAAGAAGATGTAACGGTAACAAGGTAAACTAACTTCTGTACTAAACTTTACTTCAATTAGAAATCAATTTGGCAAATCGGACATAAAAAGGACAGCAGACCCTAGCATGTATTAGTAAAATGTCTATACCTGAACACAGCTTCTAACTGTTTATGTACGGTGGATAAAAACTACTTTGAACTAACGTAAATGTATATAATTGAACACAGCTGCTAACTGTATATGTACAGTGGCTAAGAACTACTTCAAACAAACTTACAGTGTCTGTCTTAGAGTGTGAAGGATAATACTACGTCAGTGTTACACTGAACAGAAGAAAGGTACTCATATTTTGGACACGAGGTGGCCTCACCTTCTCATATAAGGAAATTCGGACCATTCTTGTAACAGGAACAGTGTCTAAAGCGTTTTATTCTTTGACATCTTCAGCACTTGTCCAAGCATGGTTTTACAAAGTTAGAGGTTTTGCCTGAGGGTGAATGTAGTGGGCGATCTTATGGCTCGATAGAAAAGAAAAACCGTATGATGTAATCATTGTTCTTGCGGCAATATACTCTATAAAATACCTTCTTGGTGCCGTAAATTCATATATCAAAGCAATCCAATAAATACATTTGCTTCTAACAATCCACCTGCAGGGCACAACTGCTGCGCTTTTCCAAGTATCTTTCCTCAATGATAACTCGGGATCTGGGCTTACCGAAACTAACCACTGACTATCCCTGTTCCACAAAGTCTTCTGGCGTCAAATCGTGCCACTCCACCTTTTACATTGCCACCTAATCCTTTTCGCTGGATGAATAGTTCCTTCCAACTTTCCTAACGTATTCAATCCAACTTTCCCTAGTCACGGAACTAGTTATATACTACTATTCAGTAGATAAAATGACATAACTTCAGAAAAGACATTTACTAAGTTTTTCCAGATTTCATCAAATTACAAAATGACAAAAACTACGTAAAGGCATTTGAAGTCAAAGAATTACGTACCACAGGACCGATAAATATTACAGGATGCCAAAAGGCAGGCACACCATCATTCAACATCCAACGCAACTAATGAGATTTGGCACAGTTTTGGCAAAACATGGAGGGATGTGCCCATATCTGCTCGACTCGATGCCAAGCAGGGTTAGAATAATTTCACAATGCAAAATAATTTCCCCATGCAACAGTGAAAAAACGTTTATCGAAAATGTAGGTTTTCTTTATGTATTTTTGCACATGAATTCGAAATAGATACTCAAAACATCATAATGAAACAGAAAACAACAACACATGGAAATATACACACAGATGCACACAGAGACCTTCGTACGAATCACACTCTAATCTCACTCATTCCTTGTTTTCTTAGTTGTCACGGCATGGCCTCTGGTTTCACTCTTATGCGACATTTCTACCTGTATTAGAAAATGATGCTAGAAACATCATGCTGAAGTAGAGCACATGCTGAAAACAACTATATATCGAAATATATACACAATGGACAGGTTCATACAGAGAATGTGGTACAAATAACGCTGTAACCTCATTCATTCCACGCTTCCTTAGCTGTCATGGCTTGGTCTGGGCTTTGCGACTTATGAGACAATTCTGTGTGATCACGCTGGAGCATTCAGCACCCAGGTATGGAGGAAAAAGTCGAGTTTCGAATTTGAAAAAAACGTAACTTCAAAATCATTGGGCGTTCCAGCATTTTGAATTTGGTCAACATGTTCTCCACTATGTCGGTTGGGCTACGATTGTTTCTCATGAAATTTTTAACCACTTACTTAAAGGCAGTCTAGGCTTCTCACCCCGTGGAATTTACTAAATGACGAAATCTAATATTCGTTTCCAAATGTCAGGACTCTCTCCTCCAACTTAGCATCAGCAGGTTAGGGAATTTGTAACAGAGATATCTGAAACAGTTGCCACAATTGGGCAATGTTTTGACAAATTGCTTCAGTATGCCCAGTTTGATGAGAAGAAGTGGCAAGAGTACTATGTCTCTTTCCACTAGAGAGTCCCTCTTGATATTCTTGTCCCCTGGATCCAATTACAGTATTCTGGGCCATCGTTTTTGCCTCTAATATTAGCCATGACCCAGAATGTCGAAATCATACATGAAAAAGGGGCATGTCACAATGTCCTGAAGCATGCCCAACAGTTTCAAATCACTACACACCATGTAGTTGTGGTCCTCATAATGAATGGTAATAACATGCACCTTCTTGGTGTTTCCTTCAGGTGCACAGAACGGCCCACAGTTATTCAGGCATACAAGCTACCACTGAACAACAGGAATGTCATCTTTTGGATGAGTCGGTAAACAGTCTCCAGTCACCTGGTTCCTACCCATCAGGCCTCGTACATCAGTGCAGAACACCGACAAGTGGTTTTGAGCAAAATGTTGTGTGGATACCAATTGTCTTTTTTTCTGAAAGTGTAATGGGCGTACCAGGTGTTAACAAATGTTTTTGATGCTGTTTTAACTCTAGCAGGTCTGCTTTATCTTTTGTCAGTCACAGATTACGGACTAGATTCTGTTCCTACATCCAGCTAAGTGAACAGAAAGGACCTTAATCTAAGACCATATCAAGGTCAGCATTATCCATTCTCTGCACAGTATCTCAGATACCACTGTTGTTCGTATGTGATGTCTGTGTCGGCTATGATCTAGCTACATCTGGGCCATATGGAACAGGATGAACAGCTGACAAAATGCTGTTGTGATACTTAACAGCCGTCTCGTTTTTCATGTTTTCGGGGGAAAAAATTATATGGTGATTTTTAGAGGACAAATAGATGTACAAATTAATTGGAAATATGAATATAAGACGACTCGTTCCTCATCACGACCATGTATCGTGCAAAATGATCGATGAAACATGACAGTAACTAACTGATTAACCAATCTCACAAAAGTAAAAGTAGCTGACGTTATTATGATTCTGTTGCTACCGCAATAACATAAGAATGTCAAATCGTAATTTCTTCTCTCCTACCGTCCATCGTCGTAAAACGTAAATCTTCCAAACACACACGTTCTCTGGAACCTAATCTTCATTGATGTCACCTAGTTGCACTCCGAAACTTGCATGGTAGACCTTTCTCACGAAAGCAATAATGTTTCTTAGGTCGTTTTTCCACCACAAATTCAACACACATCACATGTCACAAAAACTGTTAGGACAATTTACTCAGTCTCGGGTACACGGTGTAAACTAACACTAACACGTACTTCCTTCCACATACACTGCACAGTGACTGACAGGCAGCGCCATTTGCAATGTGATATTTCGCTATGTCCCGCTAATGGCGTAAGAGATGAATATTTGAAAGCGGTGCGCCACTTCTGAGCTTCATGTGATATTTTCATGTATGTGTATTCGTACATCATCGGTACTGAAAATTTATGATATTTGTGCAAAAAATGTCATTGATACATTATTTTCAGTATTGTTTTCGCATTCAGCAGGTCGAAATACGTAAAGGACATTTACATTTTCTAAAAAACGTTTTTGTGACCTTTCAGTTTGTTGCGTTGAGTTACTGTTGCTGCCAGAGTTGGCCGTTTCCTTCATATCCTACAAATTTAATCGTGCATCCTTTCTACTATACTGCATTCGCACTGTTGTTATTTTTCATTATTTGCTGTCCTTCCTTGTACTACAGTCGCAATGGCCAGCAGTGGAGATTTTTATACCACTGGCCACCGCTTGGTGGCATTGTGGGAACTCGATCTGCTAAGGAAAACAATAAGTGGACCAAAGATAAGAGCGGAACCATTGTAGCGACGATATGGGCTGCAAATTGGAAAATCCACTGATACTGCATATTTTAACAAACTACAGATTACTATTTACCGGCGCTATGAAATGAGCATCTTTGAAACGGTGAAGCTGGTCGGCTCTTTGGGCGCTGCTGTCGTGAGGATCTATGAAAAGTCGTTTGGAGTTGGTGAAACGGCGATTAGAAGGCAAGGTGTGGGACATCCATATCTCACCACAGAACATAGTGATCTGAAGCTGTAACTCGCAGATGTGTTGTGGAGTACACCATTCACTGCACTGTGTTCAACGTGGGGCTGCAAGCAGACGACAGTTACTTACCTTCATGTTCACATTATGAAATACGCTTCCAGAGAGAATAAGGACGTCGAGATCATGTTCCTTATTAAACCTGGTCGATGGTAGCTTCCGGAAATGTAGTCATCCAGGAAACTGGCTGTCCGAAGCATGCGCATTAGTATGAACGCAAACTGGCGGGGACCACTACTATGATGAAAGACAAATTCACCAGTACCTCTATGTGACCTGCGGTAATAATCCAATGATAGCTGTGGATTACTTGAACATTATTGCAGATAACCTGCGACGTTCATGTATTATTCCTTCGCCGATGGCGATGACATCTTCCGTCAGCGTAACTATCCATGTCACAATGTCACAAACGTGCTAATGCCGTTTGTTGAGCTTGGTGTCTTCGTCCCATATTGGTCTGGTCTCAGACCGATGAAGCACATCTCGGACGCTCCCGGACGCCAGTTCCGAACTCGCAAATCGCCAGCCCTTAATTCACGGAAGTTACGTGTCCTGTACGTGAAATCTGATATCACATACCTCTGGACCATTGACTTGTCGAATCCATACCACACTTAATCGATGCAATATTATTTTACGCAATATTACGCTATTAAATAGGTTGTCATAACGTAATTTGGAATTTCCAAAATTAATATGAAGTTTTCATTATTACTTGTTTTCCCGTTTCCTTCCTCTCTCTCTCTCTCTCTCTCTCTCTCTCTCTCTCTCTCTGTGTGTGTGTGTGTGTGTGTGTGTGTGTATGTGTGTATGCGTGCGTGCGTGTCTATTGTTCCCTTGGTGTCTAATTTCAAGAGAAAGTCAAACTGTTCTACTGCTACACAGATAAACATTCAAAACGTTGTGCTCTACATTGAATTATGTGTGAACGAGCAACAGTAATTTGCTGACAGTCTGGTAATTTCTGGGTGTGCTAGTGGTTTTATAACATGATAACAATTGTCTTGGGTAACGAACACTTAAAACATCCAGTATTCACGTGCAAATTAAAAACTCTCACTGCTGTTCCACAAAATTGTCCCATTAACACAACGGGAAAGAATATTTATTAACCTAGTTTATTTAGTGCTCACGGAGCCTTGGTTTTATCGCTAACGATCTTTCACCGTGGAGATGTGTGATAGTGGAACATATAGTTACCTGCTACAAGGTGGCACTAATGTTTCCAGATATGTGTTTCTATTCAAACCACTAATTATACATTACACACTGAGGTGACAAAAGTCATGGGATACTTCCTAATGTCGTGTCGAACCTCATTTTGCACTGCGTTGTGCAGCAACTCAACGTGCTACGGGATCAGCAATTCGTTATAAGTTCACAGAAGAAGTACACTCCTGGAAATTGAAATAAGAACACCGTGAATTCATTGTCCCAGGAAGGGGAAACTTTATTGACACATTCCTGGGGTCAGATACATCACATGATCACACTGACAGAACCACACGCACATAGACACAGGAAACAGAGCATGCACAATGTCGGCACTAGTACAGTGTATATCCACCTTTCGCAGCAATGCAGGCTGCTATTCTCCCATGGAGACGATCGTAGAGATGCTGGATGTAGTCCTGTGGAACGGCTTGCCATGCCATTTCCACCTGGCGCCTCAGTTGGACCAGCGTTCGTGCTGCACGTGCAGACTGCGTGAGACGACGCTTCATCCAGTCCCAAACATGCTCAATGGGGGACAGATCCGGAGATCTTGCTGGCCAGGGTAGTTGACTTACACCTTCCAGAGCACGTTAGGTTGCACGGGATACATGCGGACGTGCATTGTCCTGTTGGAACAGACAGTTCCCTTACCGGTCTCGGAATGGTAGAACGATGGGTTCGATGACGGTTTGGATGTACCGTGCACTATTCAGTGTCCCCTCGACGATCACCAGAGGTGTACGGCCAGTGTAGGAGATCGCTCCCCACACCATGATGCCGGGTGTTGGCCCTGTGTGCCTCGGTCGTATGCAGTCCTGATTGTGGCGCTCACCTGCACTGCGCCAAACACGCATACGACCATCATTGGCACCAAGGCAGAAGCGACTCTCATCGCTGAAGACGACACGTCTCCATTCGTCCCTCCATTCACGCCTGTCGCGACACCACTGGAGGCGGGCTGCACGATGTTGGGGCGTGAGCGGAAGACGGCCTAACGGTGTGCGGGACCTTAGCCCAGCTTCATGGAGACGGTTGCGAATGGTCCTCGCCGATACCCCAGGAGCAACAGTGTCCCTAATTTGCTGGGAAGTGGCGGTGCGGTCCCCTACGGCACTGCGTAGGATCCTACGGTCTTGGCGTGCATCCGTGCGTTGCTGCGGTCCGGTCCCAGGTCGACGGGCACGTGCACCTTCCGCCGACCACTGGCGACAACATCGATGTACTGTGGAGACCTTACGCCCCACGTGTTGAGCAATTCGGCGGTACGTCCACCCGGCCTCCCGCATGCCCACTATACGCCCTCGCTCAAAGTCCGTCAACTGCACATACGGTTCACGTCCACGCTGTCGCGGCATGCTACCAGTGTTAAAGACTGCGATGGAGCTCCGTATGTCACGGCAAACTGGCTGACACTGACGGCGGCGGTGCACAAATGCTGCGCAGCTAGCGCCATTCGACGGCCAACACCGCGGTTCCTGGTGTGTCCGCTGTGCCGTGCGTGTGATCATTGCTTGTACAGCCCTCTCGCAGTGTCCGGAGCAAGTATGGTGGGTCTGATACACCGGTGTGAATGTGTTCTTTTTTCCATTTCCAGGAGTGTATTTAGTCTTGCTGCCTCTACAGACATCCATAACTGCTAGGATGCTGCCGGTGCCGTATTATGTGGACGAACTCATCTCTTGATTATGTCTCGTACACTTTCGATGAGATTCGTGTCAGGCGAGCAGGCTGCCCAAATCATTCGCACGAAATTTCCAAAATAATATTCTTCAAATCAGTCACGAATGACTGTAGCCCAGTGACACAGCCCATTGTCATCCATAAAAATTCCATCTTTTTCACCGAGTGAGGTGGCGCTGTAGTTAGCATACTGTAGCCCAGTGACACAGCCCATTGTCATCCATAAAAATTCCATCTTTGTCACCGAGTGAGGTGGCGCTGTAGTTAGCATATTGGAATCGCATACGGGAGGATGACGGTTCAAACTAGCGTCCCACGATGCTGAATTAGGTTTCCCGTGATTCCCCTAAATCGTTTCAGACAAAGGGCAGTATGGTTCCCTTACAAGGAATCGACCAATTTCCTTCTCCATCCTTCCCTAATCCGCATTATTGCTCCGTATCTGATGGCCTCTTTGTCGAAGGGACGGTAAACACTAAACTCCTCTCTCCTCCTACTACATCGTTGTTTGGTAATATGAAGTTCATGAACGATGCAAATGGTCTTCAAGTACCCGAAAATCTTCATTTGCTGTCAGTGATAGGTTCAGTTGAAACAGAGGTCCCAGTGTGTCCCATATTAACATATCCCACGCAATTATGGAGCCACCATCAGCTTCATCGGTGCTTTTTTTTGACAACTTGGGTCCACGGTTTCATGGCGTCTGCGTCATAGTCTAGCTCTACCACCAGCTCTTACCAAATGGAATCGGGACTCCATCTGACCAAGTCATTTAAGGCCATACCCATATTGTCACGAGCCCAGGAGAGGTAATGCGAAAACGTGTCGGTCGTATGTTGCCGTAGCCATTTAACGCCAAAAAAATTTCATCGCACCGTCGTAACGGACACGCTCGTCGTGCGTCCCACATTCACTTCTGCGGTTGTTGTACGTGGTGTTTTTTGTGTACTGGCACTGATAATTGTATGCAAATTCTGCTGCTCTCGGTCGTCATGTGAAGGCCAACCGCCGCTGCGTTGTCCTTGGTGAGAGGTAATGCCTGAAATTTGGTATTCTCGGCACACTATTGACACTGTGGATCTCAGAATAGTAAATTTCCTAACTATTTCCAAAAGGAACGTCCTATGCGTCGAGCTCCAACTACCATTCTGCTTTCAAAGGCTGTTACATCCCGTTGTGCTGTCATAATCACGTCGGAAATACTTTCGCATGAATGATCTGAGTACACCTGACAGCTCCGCCAACGCACTGCTCTTTTATGTTTTGTGTACGCGATAGAATGGCCATCTCCTTAAGTGCATGTCGCTATCCTATGATTTTTGTCACCTCATTGTGTATTGCCAGTTATCAAAACAATTTAGTATCAAACGTACTGAAATTTTGTAATATTCTTGTAAGCAATATAAATCGAATATTGACGTCCACCACTGCACATCGAACGTTCTGCACTTATTTTCTACTCTAATTACACTTGCATCTTCGCTGCGCATATCACGGCTGCAATGTGAAACAAAAATAATTCGTTCTGATAATACTTTACTACTCAATGAACATCTCTATCTTAATTTGTGGTACCATTTATTACAGTATATAACACGCATTTTGTTTCGAAAAATTGCTTCTAAAATTCAGGTGCAGCTTATACTCGAAATTAATATAAAAAGGTACAGTGATTTTTTTAATTTCAGTAGATCTTGAGTAGAGGACTGAAGGCAAAATGGCAAAATTTAGAAGATGATGTACTGAAATCGGTTCAATAATACCGTCAAAAGGCGTTAGAATTGATACAAAAATGATTCAAATGCACTCTCGCAAGCTAGCGCTACAGCGCAACTTAACAGACATTTCTTTCATTTCCGCCAGTCTTAAAAATGGCAATATATTCGATGCGTGGGAAACATATCTCTACCTGGCAACATTGTATTCAACTGGCAGCAGCAGTGCATTGATGCAGTGAACGTGAGTTGCGGGGATTCACAAGCTTGCTAACACTGTCTCCCTCCCGCCCTTCCCTGACAAACCCAATAACATTGTCTAACCTACGATGCGTCGTTTCAGTCTACGGTTCCAGTGAACTTGAACTGGAAATAATCTATCAGTAACAGTAAAATACTTTTGTTAGTAGTTAGTTTCGTAATGGAAAAACAGAAAAAGTATTCATATAATGTGGGCAATAAATTGAAACTACTAGCATATACAGAAGACCAGGGAAACAGAGCGGCTGAACGGCATATCGGCCTCGATTAACAGAAAAAAAATCACATGCACGATTGGCGGGCTAGTAAAGAAGAACTGAAAGAAATGAAGAAGACTAAATGAGCAAATAGATGACGAAATGAAAAAATGGTCAAAACTGGAAGACGTTATATTGAAGTGGATTCAAGGGCCCAATCAAAAAGGCACTGGAACTGATACAAAAATGATTAGAAGACTCCCTCGTAAAGTAGCACTACAGCGGAACGTAACAGACATTAAGGGTGGGGGTTGTGCTAGAGATTTATGAAGCGTCATGGACTTACATGCGAACCAAAACCAGAATATCTAAGGAAATGTCACAAGAGCATGAAGAAAAAACGTTGTGTTTCCCTCACTTTATGATTCAGCATCGAAAGAAAACCAGTTTGGAACTAAGCCAAATAGCGAACATGGCCGGAACACCTCTGACGTTTTGTGTACCGAGTAATAGAACAGCTTCCATGAAAGGCGCTAAAACTGTAACTATAAAAACATGGACATGAAAAAATTCAGTATACTGTTATGGTTTCATGTTGTGCTGACAGTTCTAAACTTAGTACAACGATCGTTTAAAGCGCTAAATAATTCCAAAACCTTCTGAAATACCTCCATGTGTCGTTGTTGAAGTACGTGGCAAGGGTTGGATGGACGAGGCAGGTGTGAAATTGTGCATTAAAAGAGTGTGGGAGAGAAGAAAAGGCGATTTATTGAAGAAGGGTTGTCTTCTTGTGCTAGATTAGTTTAGCAGTCATTCGCAAAATTCATTGAAACAGAAATTGCGATAAGGAAATACAGAGCTCGCTTTTGCTGCGGGAGTACGTACTTCACAAGAGCGGCCTCTTAATGCCTCGATGAATAAACCGTTTAAAAGTGTATATAAGAGTGGAATGGAGCAAATGGATGACGGATGAAACCAAACATGCATTCACACCGAATTGAGCTTTAAAACGACCTACAATCAAACAAGTTTGTCAGTGGATAAGACAGTCGGGGTCTGGAGTGAGTAACGACTTCATTGTTAGACCTTTCAAGAAGTGTGGCATAAGTAACGCTCCCGAGGGCAGTGAAGACCATCTTATATATGTAGAACACAACGATGATGGTGAAGAAGAAGGAAAAGAAGAGGAAGAAAGTTCAGTTGACGATTTTCAGGGATATTAAACGTCAGATGGGTTCTACGAACTAAGAATTTTGGTCTGGCGTTGGAGTCTAATAATAAAAACGGTAAAAACGATATTTTTTTAAAAAATGCATAAAAATTAAGGCACTTATTATATTCTGCAGCGTCTTGTAGTCCGTACAATACAGTAACTAATTCAACAGACATTCATTTATCTCAAATATTTTGGCAGCTTAGAAACTACTGCAGTCGATATTTATTCATCATTATATATTTTATAACGAAATATTTTAACTAGCCTGAAAGATCTTATATGATCGCAGGTTGTACGCTCTCGACTCTCAGTATTCAAGTGGCCCATACCCCTAGTTCAGCTGATATTGACAGTGGCATTCACATGCATAAAACGTGTATAACAACAAAAAATAACTATATTAACCAGCACTAGATATGTACTGACGGAAAAGCACATATTAATGTTAAGGAAGACATGGATAAGTGCATGAGCTTTTGATAACGGTGCTCCGAACTATAAATTAATCTATACTTATATGTGTATGGTGTCTGTTCTTTCGGACATGTCTGACAGAACAGACACCATATCCTTATAAGTATATAGTTCTGGCAACACCAGCTATGACCTTCTTCTTCTGAGCGGGTGCACACATATTCCCCGAACTCTTACGGGACTTAGTAAGAATGTCTTCTACGAGTAATGAGTGTGTTGGAGCGGAACGCTACGAATATAGTGTGTGGACATACAAGGTGAGAATGTGGGTCTCGCGGGAGGCGTGCGCAAGGTAGTCCCTGCAGTCGCGCTGCCGCCTGTGCCCTCGGTGGGTCAGATGGATGTCTTGTATGAAAGGAGAGACGGTTAGTACTCCCCTAGACAGGAATGGAACACATAAGGTTGAGGCACCGCTGAGTTATCAGCGCTTGACCCATTTTAAGCCGGTACGGTAACTCAGCGTGTTCGGTAATGCCCTCTGTAATAAGAAAACTGAGTTAATGGAGCAGCTCAAAAAATGGTTCAAATGGCTCTGAACACTATGGGACTCAACTGCTGTGGTCATTAGTCCCCTAGAACTCAGAACTACTTAAACCTAACTAACCTAAGGACATCACACACACCCATGCCCGAGGTAGGATTCGAACCTGCGACCGTAGCAGCAGCGCGGCTCCGGAAATGGAGCAGCGACGAACTGAAACGGGTGTCTTCCGACGTCCGCCCCGAGCAGATACAACGAACGAAATCGAACAAAATGAGATTGAAACAAGAAAAAAAAAAAAAAGATGGATAGGGCGTCTGCCATGTGAGTAGGAGATCCCGTCTTTGAGCCCCGGGCGGGGCAAACATTTTCACCTGTTTCCGTAGATACATATCAACACCCGTTAGCAGCTGAAGGTATTAATATACTATAAATTAATTGTGAGTATGCATGAACAGATTCAAAATCTACCTGTGCAAGAGTTATTTCTCTACTTAATTTATTTCCAACATTATCTTTTTTTAATTTATAAAACAATACATCATGGTGTGTTTCAGCTTAAGCCATCACCAGAATTGCAGCAAAGGTACGTCGGTACACAGCTAGCAATCACTGACACGTTGAGATCAGACGCATGCAAAATTTTGTGATTTATAAGCAGGAGTTATTTCAAGAAGAGAAATTTTCATTAACACCAAAAGTTGAATTGCTATGTGATGTTGCCGGCTGCCTTCACTTCTTGAGTACTGGAAAGTCACGTTCAGAATTCGATGAATATCTAGCACTTGATGTTCTGCATAATGACCTACGCCTCTGCAAGGACTTTTGTCTCTCTCTCTCTCGGATATTCACATTATCCATGCAACTTCTCAATTTGCGAAATTTCTTCATTTTAGTTGTGTAACGGCTGTTTAGGTATTATATTGTTTTTATTGACTTTAAATGTTGTAATGAACATCATGTGGTTTATTAAACTGTTTTACACGCCTTCCGACATTCCCATCACACTTTCGAGCTTCCTCTCACTTGTGAACTTCAGGTACTCAGCGTGTACTTCATTTTCTTAAACGAAAATAAGAGGTGGAAAATACACAATGAAGGTTTTTCTATATCCTCACTCAGCCTACATTTTACTGATGAGATCAGTTCGTGCAGAAAACTGGACTCAGTTGTACGGAAGTCCTACCAGCCGATTATCAGAGAGCGGGGATTATTATGACGATATTCTCAAAAATTTTTAATTGCATCAGGTTCCACATCTATTCTGTTCACCCCTAATATCTTTGAACTTTTTTTTTAATGTGATGTGCTTTACATCGTCTCATGTCAGAAAAGAGGAGACCAGTTGAAAAATCTTGTGCTTTGATGACTCTAATTGCAACCGTGTATCCTTCCACGAGGCGTCGACAAACGTTCTGTATCAGAGTACAAGGTGGTAGTTGAATGTCGGACTCTGGAAGCAAGTCAGACATTTGACTGGGGCAGGTGGCCGGCAAGTGGGCCCACCGCGGAGTTCTTTGTTGCCCTCGGCTTCCAGTGGCGGCTCGCTGTCAGCTGCGGCGGCCGGCCTGTCAAGAAGGGGCGCCTCGATTTATCACTGCAGCCGGCGCCGTAGGAGGCGCTTCCTGCGTGCCAAACGCAGAAGCTGAGGCCACCTGGGCCTCGAGGAGTATCAACAGCACTAGAGCTACGGGCAAGGGGCGATAGTTTTCTACGCTGCTAGACAGCTCCAGAAGGATAGCAAATCATTAAATTATACTTACTTATCGTGCATTTACTGTACAGAGGTTAAATTGGTAATTAATTTGGGACTACACATGGTCCGATATTTACTACAAATTTACTACCAGCTGCGGCAACTACGACGAAACACTGCGAGAAATTCATGCTTGAACATAAGTAAATGAAGATTTATCCAAGCCTGCAGATGCTACTGTTATATTTGACCACGAACAGCATCTCTCAGTTGTGGTCAGAACAGTGTCATGAGTGAATGTGACTGCATTATGTTGGAGCTAAGTGAATCAGAACGTGAGAAAATTGTCGGTGCCCGTATGTTGGATTATTCAGTACCCAAGGTAGCTAAAGCGTTTGGTGTTGCAAGACGAAGCGCATATAAGATTTTTACCCTACACATAAACAGAGCAACTGTGGTCGAGCAGTAGCGTCGTTGTTGAGAAATAAAAACGTGGTCGGTCATTAGTTCGAACCACACCACTGTTTGAATTCTGAATAAAAATCATCAGGAATGGCGTCCGGAAACAACCGGCATAAGAAATCACCCTCACTCAGCCAACATCCTTGTCAGACAGGGCTGAGGAGCGCCCAGAGGTTCAGAGGACTCTGTTGCCCTTGGGATGAGAAACGGCCGCGGAAGGCGGAAGAATGAGCAATGATCGCCGGCATAAGGATGTAAATCACCATTACAGACAGATAATGACTATCCACATGACATGTGGCCTCTGGCTGAAATAACGCCGTGATTATGATGTCTGGTTAATGGAGCGCTCAACTACACGGTCATCAGCTCCTGTACAAAGCCCCAATTTTTTCTCAGCCACTGTCATGAATGACGATGATGAGTATGAAATGATGAGGACAACACAAACATCCAATCACCGGGCAGAGAAAATCCCCAACCTGGGATCCCGTGATCCACAGGCAGCCACGCTAGTCACAAGACCACGAGCTGCGGACAAAGTCCCATGACAATCTCTCCAGTGGCAAAACGTTTTGAACTAGACCCCCACTCGGATATTGAGGAAGGAGCTGTCATGTGGAAGGTGACCAGTAGATAAATGGAATATCCAATGAAAGGATAACATTCTGCGAGTTGTGGATACTAAGGTTCAATCTAGTTACAACTGGAGTGAGCGAATTGAAATGGAAAGAAGTCTAAGAATTGTTGTCAGATGAGCACAGAGCAATATCAACAGTAGCAGAAAATGTTATAACAGGAGTAGGATTCGTTATAAACAGGAAGGTAAGCAAGAGAGTGAGATATTGGTAACAGTTCAGTGATACATTTGTTCACATCATAATCGACAGCAAAGCAACACTGACAACAATAGTCCAGGTACATGTGCCGACCTCGCAAGCAGAAGACGAAGAGATAGAGAAAGTATATGAGGGTATTGAAAGGGTAATACAGTACGTAAATGGTGAAGACAACATAATAACCATGTTGGGCTGGAATGTGGACGTAGTGGAAGGAACAGAAGAAAGTGTTATCAGAGAATATGGGCTTGATGGTAGAAATGAGAATGAAGAATGAATAATAGAATTCTCTCTAAGTTACAGCTAGTAATAGTGAATACTCTGTTCAAGAATCACAAGAGGAGGAGGTGCACTTGGGAAAGGAGGGGAGATACAATACGGTCAAGCAGAGGTACCGAAATCAGGTATTATATTGTAATGCAAACCCAGGAGCAGATATAGACTCGGATCACAATATAGTGGTGATAACGAGTAGGCGGCAGTTTAGTAGAGTAGCCAGGAAAAAACACTAATAAGGAAGTGGGTTGCAGAAGTACTGAGAAATTAAGAGGCATGCTTGAAGTTCTCTGAAACCATTGACACTGCTATAGGGAATAGCCCTGAAGACTGTTCAGTTGAGGAAGAATCGACTTTACTGAAAATGGCAATCACATAACCTAGAAAGAAAAACGTAGGTACAACGAAGGGAACCATGGTGGTTGGTTGGTGTGGTCTTCAGTCCTGGGACTGGTTTGATGCTGCTCTCCATGCTACACTATCCTGTGCAAGCCTCATTTGTGATCCCTTCCTGCCTCAGAACATGTCCTACCAACCGATGCCTTCTTCTAGTCAAGTTGTGCCACAATCTCCTCTTCTCCCCAATTCTATTCGCTACTTCCTCATTAGTTATGTGATCTACCCATTTAACTTTCAGCATTCTTCTGTAGCACCACATATCGAAAGCTTCTATTTTCTTCTTGTCTAAACTATTTATCGTCCATGTTTCACTCCCATACACGGCCACACTCCATACAAATACCTTCAGACACGACTATCTGACACTTAAATCTATACTCGATGTTAACAAATTTCTCTACTTCAGAAACGCTTTCCTTGCCATTGCCAGTATACAGTTTATATCCTCTCTACTTCGACCATCGTCAGTTATTATACTTCCTTAATAGCTAAACTCCTTTACTACTTTAAGTGTCTCATTTCCTAATCTAATTCCCTCAGCATCACCCTATTTAATTCGACTACATTCCATTATCCTCGTTTTGCTTTTGTTGATGTTCATCTTATACCCTCGTTTCAAGTCACTGTCCATTCTGTTCAACTGCTCTTCCAAGTCCTTTGCTGTCTCTGACAGAATTATAGTGTCATCGGTAAACTTCAAAGTTTTTATTTCTTCTCCATGGATTTTAATACCTACTCCGAATATTTCTTTTGTTTACTTTACTGCTTCCTCAATATACAAATTGAGTAGCATCTGGGAGAGGCTACAACCCTGTCTCACTCCCTTCCCAACCACTGCTTCCGTTTCATGTCCCTCGACCCTTATAACTCCCATCTTGTTTTTGAAAAAAAATATTTAGCCTCTCGCTCCCTGTACTTTACTCCTGCCACCTTCAGAATTTGAAAGAGAGTTTTCCAGACAACATTGTCAAATGCTTTCTCTATGTCTACGAATGCTAGGAACGTAGGTTTGCCTTTCCTTAATCTTTCTGAGATAAGTCTTAGGGTCAGTACTGCCTCACATGTTCCAACATTTTTGCGGAATCCAAACTGATCTTCCCCGAGGTCGACTTCTATCAGTTTTTCCATTCGTCTGTAAAGAATTCGCGTTAGTATTTTGCAGATGTGACTTATTAAACTAATAGTTCGGTAATTTTCTCATCTGTCAACACCTGCTTTCTTTGGGATTGGAATTACTATATTCCTCTTGAAGTCTGGGTGACTTTCGCCTGTCTCATACATCTTGCTCACCAGATGGTAGAGTTTTGCTAGGCCTGGCTCTCCCAAGGCTGTCAGTAGTTCTAATGGAATGTTGTCTACTCCTGGGGCCTTTTTTTCGACTTAGGTCTTTGAGTGCTCTGTCAAACCCTTCACACAATATCATACCTCTCATTTCATATTCATCTACATCCTCTTCCATTTCCATAATATTGTCCTCAAGAACATCGCCCCTGTGTAGATCCTCTATATACTCCTTCCACCATTCTGCTTTCCCTTCTTTGCTTAGAACTGGGTTTCCATCTGACCTCTCGATATTCATGAAAGTGGTTCTCTTTTCACCAAAGGGCTCTTTAATTTTCCTTTATGCAGTTTCTGTCTTACCCCCGGTGAGATAAGCCTCTACATCCTTACATTTGTCCTCTAGCCATCCCTACTTAGCCATTTTGCACTTCCTGTCGATCTCATTTTTGAGACATTTATTCCTTTCTGCCTGCTTCACTTATTGCATTTTTGTATTTTCACCTTTCATCAATTGAAATCAGTATCTCTCCTGTTACCCAAGGATTTTTACTAGCCCTCATCTTTTTACCTACCTGATCCTCTGTTGCCTTCACTATTTCATTCCTCAAAACTACCATTCCTTCTTCGAGAAAATATATAGGAAGTTAAGGAAGCTATGAGAAAATGACTACATGAAAAATGGGAAACATTGAAAAACAAATTACGGTCGGAAGGATGGATCGACTCAGCATAAGAACAGTCAAACAACTGATAAAGCTAAGAAATCAGTGAAAAAAGACATAAAATTTCAGATATCTCTTAAGTTCGAGATTTTAGAAATAAAGGAATTTCTTGTTTAAAAATTATACAAGCGATTCTATGAAAATAGAATTAGAAACCAGTCCTCATGATTTTGAATCAATAGAGCTATGTTGCATAATAGTGAGCGAATAAAATGAGTACTGATGTAGATTATTATAAGATAATGGAAAACCCACCAGATGAGCTATTACTAAGATACATCTGAATTCATTATGAGGAAAATTTTGACAACAACCAAATACCAGTGAACAGAGCTTGTTATAAAATTGCAATAATTTTTTTCAGGTGCTATTGGATGGTTGATTAGACAATATAGATATCAGTTTAACTAATGAGAATATTGTTCAGATGAAGTACAATTTAAAATATTATTAAATAGTAAATAACACTGTGAAATATATATTTATAGCAGTATTCAATACTACAGATTCAGTGCTTAGGTTATAGGAGTTGGTGATAAGGTAGGAGAATCCTATTTTCACACAGAGATTACAGTATGTATTAATGATGGTATGAATGTTGTGGAAACAGTTTGATCATAGGTGAATGGATTGATGTGTAGGTAATAAATGGATTAATAAATGGGCATGGACTGGACATTAAAGTTACTATTTTGAGAGGAATGATAACAATTCTTTGATGTAGACAAAGGTGTTTACTTTAAACTATAAGAACTATATATGAACAGCAAATCTATACTAAGATTAATTGAGAATGATATCAAGTAAAAATATACAATTAGAGGATAACCAGAAAAGAAAGAATTCCCTTTTCTTTAAGATCAAAAAGTAGTTGTAGAAGATTGTGATACAGTTCCATACTGTTATTAAAATTATTTAATGAATAAAATTCAAATGAGTTTCCCAAATCTTCCAGTGTAGAAATGTTTTTAGAATGACATTTTCACTCTGCAGCGGAGTGCGCGCTGATATGAAACTTCCTGGCAGATTAAAACATCCCCCAGGCTGTGGCTAAGCCATGTCTCCGCCATATCCTTTCTTTCAGGAGTGCTAGTTCTGCATTTCTCGCAGGAGAGCTTCTGTAAAGTTTGGAAGGTAGGAGACGAGGTACTGGCAGAAGTAAAGCTGTGAGTACCGGGCGTGAGTCGTGCTTCGGTAGCTCTGTTGGTAGAGCACTTGCCGCGAAAGGCAAAGGTCCCGATTTCGAGTCTCGGTCGGGCACACAGTTTTAATCTGCCAGGAAGTTTCATGTTTTTAGAAGTTCGTCAAAACCATTATAGAAAAGGAATAACTTCTTTTTCATTCTATTCTTTGTTTTCTAAATAAATTTCCTCTCTAGGTTCCTTTCCTAATTCATAATTTAGTTAATCACAAAAAATAATAAAATCAATATCAAGAAATAAAAAATCTGATATTTTTGAAAAATCAGGCTTTATTAAATATAAGTATTGTCCGCTTTCATCTTTATCTAATAATTTTTGTATGCAGTTATAAATATTCATATTTGGAAATTGGATTATTTTGCTTATTCAAAGGTATTTTATGAATTATTTCAAAAGATTTTTCTGTTCTTTATGAGACTGGGAGTTTCTTCTGTTTCTGTTCCCTTCGCCAGAGTTTTGGAGAAAAATTTTTTTTTAACAGTTTAAAATAGCAAATATTTTTACTGCATCATTTTAATAACTTTTCTTTCCTAAAAAATACTTAAATTAATCAGCTTTTCCAGCTCTTTCACTGTTGTCCATTTATAACAAACAATTCTTTCAATCATAATTAAAATTTTCACTATATAATTCTATACTCTTCCCAAAAATATGAAAAATACTAGCAATTCTAATTTGTTTAAAAATGATTGAGGCTATAAATAAATGTTCTATGTAACATTTCAAAATTATACTTGGTGACATTATTTGTGTGAAGCGCAAAAACGATTATAAAATTCATTTGCCAAACAGATATTATAAATTAATTACTGGTTGCAATCTTGAACTTATTTAAGATGGAAGTATGAAGCTGAAATACAAGGAAACAAAGAAACTTAAAAAAACTAACGATAATGAATATCGTGAGTTAGTTTTCAGTATGAATGCAGAAAGTTCTAAATTTCAATCAAATTTTTTCATTACTTTATTTACTGTTTTAGAAGAAAAAATATATTCAATACTAAATATATTATATGCTTTATTCATTAAAGCATTTCAGAACATGTGAGGTAAGCACATGAAAATCATTCAGAAATATAAGAAATAAAAATGAATAAAAATTAATAAAAGGTAAAATAAATAATACAAAATAAATAAAAATTAAATAATATGAGTAAAAATAAATAAAGAGATAAGTAAAACAAATTAAATAAATATAATAAATGAAGAAATAAGTAAAATAAATAAAAATGAATAAACTATACTGAAAACTGATCATACTTTGCTCATTTCCGATCTTTTGTGTAGCAGATTATTTGGATTTGTGGTTTCCCATTCTCACAGAATGTAATCTAACAAAAGGCCTATGGTTGCTCTCAATGTGTCCATTTAATATAAAATGGATATATGTATCCATTTATGTGTGTGTGTGTGTGTGTGTGTGTGTGTGTGTGTGTGTGTGTGTGTGTGTGTGTACCTACATCCAGATCGCCTGATAAACCACTGAACCTACTTGAACCAAACTTGGATGGGGTCGGAGGGGATTGAAAAGTAAGAGTGACTTCCCAGACTTTATTGACACAGTACGTGAGAATGGGAGCACTTCGTGATTTGCAAGGAACTTTACACATAATTTCAATCGCTTACGAAGTTTTTTTCACGCTGACAACCCCTACAAAGTGATGAATGTAAATAAGTTAATCGGTTACTACTTTTCGTCTGGTCCTGCAGTAAAAAGTGCCACGTGATGCATAACGTTATAATTTATTGCTTCTTCACTACTAACTGTATTCGCGACACATATAAAAAAGTAGGAATACACAGTAGTAAACGTAACTGCTAATTTACATGTAGTTCAGAGATATGACGTCATAAGGAATGAGATTCTTGAAAAACTACCACCTCTAGCATGACGTTTAAATTTAATGCTGATTTGCTATCTACTCTACACGCAATAAAATTCGTACACAGTTTCTCACATGTCACTGAATATACCTACAATATTGCAGATTGGACGAAACACAAGTTCAGGACATACGATGTAATGAACAGTGAATTGCGGAAAAATTTGCCGCAGCGTGTATGACGATTAAATTTATTATTTTGTTGCTACACATTCCACCCGCCACACATTTAAAGGACAGACTTCATGTATGAAGCTGAACCTACCCACAATTTATATCATTGTACGACAAGTACTTCAGGAGATATGTCGTCATAAGCATTCAGGACAAGGCCAGATGTTGCATGGCGTGGGCGCACAGATATAAACAATTACCCAGGAAATTCCAGTTTTTTTCTTTTAGTATCTATATATTTCGCACAACTATACACTGCAGCTCAGTTTTTGATATATTGGGAACCCCTTTTACAGAATCTCAGTTCGTTGGTAAAAGAGGAAGACACTGGTCTGCTATGGGGGAATACATCGAACAATCTCTGTCTACATTTTCTATGGTTTCCGTGTATCATTTATGAGGAATGCCAGAATGTTTTGAAAAGATACGGCCGGTATAATTCCCCAATACGAGCTTGTGCTCCGTCTCAAATGATCTCGTCGCCAACTATAATCGCCCTTTAATTGTCGTTTCAGTAATCTACATCTACATCTACATTTGTACTCCGCAAGCCACCCAACGGTGTGTGGCGGAGGGCACTTTACGTGCCACTGTCACTACCTCCCTTTTCTGTTCCACTCGCGTATGGTTCGCGGGAAGAACGACTGTCTGAAAGCCTTCGTGCGCGCTCGAATCTCTCTAATTTTACATTCGTGATCTCCTCGGGAGTTATAAGTAGGGGGAAGCAATATATTCGATACCTCATCCAGAAACGCACCCTCTCGAAACCTGGCGAGCAAGCTACACCGCGATGCAGAGCGCCTCTCTTGCAGAGGCTGCCACTTGAGTTTGCTAAACATCACCGCTATCATGGTTACCATATAACCCTGTGACGAAACACGCCGCACTTCTTTGGATCTTCTCTATCTCCTCCGTCAACCCGATCTGGTACGGATCCCACACTGATGAGCAATACTCAAGTATAGGTCGAACGAGTGTTTTGTACGCCACCTCCTTTGTTGATGGACTACATTTCCTAAGATCTCTCCCAATGAATCTCAAACTAGTACCCTTTTCCCAACAATTAATTTTATATTATCATTCCACTTCAAATCGTTCCGCACGCATACTCCCAGATATTTTACAGAAGTAACTGCTACCAGTGTTTGTTCCGCTATCATATAATCATACTATAAGGGATCCTTCTTTCTATGTATTCGCAATACATTACATTTGTCTATGTCAAGGGTCAGTTGCCACCCCCTGCACCAAGTGCCTATCCGCTGCAGATCTTCCTGCATTTCGCTACAATTTTCTAATGCTGCAATTCCTCTGTATACTACAGCATCATCCGCTAAAAGCCGCATGGAACTTCCGACACTATCTACTACGTCATTTATATATATTGTGAAAAGGAATGGTCCCACAACACTCCCCTTTGGCACGCCAGAGGTTACCTTAACGTCTGTAGAAGTCTCTCCATTGATAACAACATGCTGTGGTCTGTTTGCTAAAAACTCTTCAGTCCAGCCACACAGCTGGTCTGATATTCCGCAGGCTCTTACTTTGTTTGTCAGGCGACAGTGCGGAATTGTATCGAACGCCTTCCGGAAGTCAATGAAAATAGCATCTTCCTGGGATCCTGTATCTAATATTTTCTGGCTCTCATGAACAAATAAAGCGCGTTGGATTTCACACGATCGCTGTTTCCAGAAACCATGTTGATTCCTACAGAGTAGATTCTGGGTTTCCAAAAACGACATGACACGCGAGCAAAAAACATGTTCTAAAATTCTACAACAGATCGACGTCAGAGATATAGGTCTATAGTTTTGCGCATCTGCTTGACGACCCTTCTTGAAGACTGGGACTACCTGTGCTCTTTTCCAATCATTTGGAACCTTCCGTTCCTCTAGAGACTTGCGGTAAACGGCTGTTAGAAGGGGGGCAAGTTCTTTAGCGTACTCTGTGTAGGATCGAATTGGTATCCCGTCAGGTCCAGTGGACTTTCCTCCGTTGAATGATTCCAGTTGCTTTTCTATTCCTTGTACAGTTATTTCGACGTCAGCCTTTTTTTCGTTTGTGCGAGGATTTAGAGAAGGAACTGCCGTACGGTCTTGCTCTTTGAAACAGCTTTGGAAAAAGGGTGTTTAGTATTTCAGCTTTACGCGTGTCATCCTCTGTTTCAATGCCATAAGCATCCCGGAGTGTCTAGATATGCTCTTTCGAGCCACTTACTGATTTAACGTAAGACCAGAACTTCCTAGGATTTTCTGTCAAGTCGGTACATAGAATTTTCCTTTCGAATTCATTTACCGCTTCACGCATAGCCCTCCTTACGCTAACTTTGACATCGTTTAGCTTCTGTTTGTCTGAGAGGTATTTGCTGCATTTACACTTGGAGTGAAGCTCTCTTTGCTTTCGCAGTAGTTTCCTAACTTGGTTGTTTTACCACGGCGGGTTTTTCCCATTCCTCACAGTTTTACTCGGCACGTACCTGTCTAAAACGCATTTTACGATTGCCTTGAACTTTTTCCATAAACACTCAACGTTGTCAGTGTCGGAACAGAAATTTTCGTGTTGATCTGTTAGGTAGTCTGAAATCTGCCTTCTATTACTCTTGCTAAACAGATAAGCCTTCCTCCCTTTCTTTATATTCCTATTAACTTCCATATTCAGTGATGCTGAAACAGCCTTATGATCACTGATTCTCTGTTATCTGTTCTGAATCGAATAGTTCGAATCTGTTTGTTATCAGTCGGTCCATGATGTTATCACCACGAGTCGGTTCTCTGTTTAATTGCTCGAGGTAATTTTCGGATAGTGCACTCAGTATGTCACTCGATGCTCTGTCGCTACCACCCGTACTAAACATCTGAGTGTCCCAGTCTGTATCTGGTAAATTGAAATCTCCACGTAAAACTATAACATACTGAGAAAGTTTATGTGAAATGTATTCCACATTTTCTCTCAGTTGTTGTGCCACTAATGCTGCTGAGTCGGGAGGTCGGTAAAAGGAGCCAACTATTAACCTATCTCGGTTGTTGAGTGTAACCTCCACCCATAATAATTCACAGGAACTATCTACTTCACTACAGGATAAACTACTACTATCAGCGACAAACTCGCCACCACCGGTTGCATGCAATCTATCCTTTCTAAACACCGTCTGTGCCTTTGTCAAAATTTCGGCAGTATTTATCTCTGGCTTCAGCCATCTTTCTGTACCAATAACGATTTCAGCTTCGGTGCTTTCTATCAGCGCTTGAAGTTCCGGTACTTTACCAGTGCAGCGTGTTCCGTTTGTTCCACAGGCATTGCTTGTCTGTCACCCTGTCGAATCCCATTTTTATATTCTAGCCAGAGGCCTTGCCACAGAGATCACAATGTTTCCCCTCATAGCACCGAAATTAACCACCGACGGACATTGCTAGCTCTTGGATGGGTCACTGTCCGGTTCTGCCGAGCGCTGGTAGCAAGCGGGGTCCACCGAGCCATTGTGAAGACAACTCACGATTTACTTCACTGAGGAATAGCGCCTACCGTCACGAAACCTAACGACAGCCGGGAAAGCGGTGTGTTGACTAAACGCACCTCCAATCCGCATCCGAGACTGTAGTGCCTATGTTGTTCAGAATCACGACGCAAACTTCCTTCAGACACACATGCACGCCCGAAGCGACAGACAATGCGGCGATTACAGCCGTTATGAAACACTTGAAAGGATAGAACTAGCGAAAAACGAGCAATCCCGGTCATCTCCCGGTCTGGCACAAATTTTCGTTGTACTTATTCCATTATAAAGCTGATGAACGTCCATATTCGAAACTGTGAATACATTTCATGAGGATCCGCAACCAGTGATGCCTATGGTATGTGGACGACACTGCCATTGGACACTTCTGTTGGGCTTCCAAAGTCTGTTCGGACATAGTTTCTTTCTAGAAGCTGCGACATGGAGCGAATTGAACAGTGACCCTAATACAGTACTAATTTCCTTTGCTTCACGTCTATAGTCACAAATTTTTTGTCATCTGACTACCGGTTTCGGTCTATAATTACCATTTTCAGACCTGTGTATTAGGATAGATCTACATATTAGGACATGTTTTCATAAAAAAGATCTGAAGAGTGTCATTACAGATGGAAACCGGTAGTCGGATGACAAAAATGTGTGACCATAGAGGTGAAGTAAGGAAATTTATTTCTTTTCGTAATTTAGCGTATTTTCTCTTACAGCTACAGACAGGGGCTTTCGTACTTTAACAATTTAGTATGTTAAATATATCCTTTTGTTATTCACTGCAGATTACCGTAATATTTGAAACATCCAAAACAGGTATCAGTGAATTCACATACTATTTACAAAACAAGTAATTGTCATTTAGTTCTCCTTTAGGGAAAATTTCGGTATTATAAAGTATTTAGACCGAAATTTTTATCTGCCTGACGACTAGGTCGGGAACAAAATTCTGTCACATCCAGCCGCCACCACTGCCTCGCTACATTCGTATGATGTTGTCTTTTTCCTATTTAAAGTGTCACTTCCCATTAACACACACACGCACATTACGAACATGAATTTCAGTCGTTCGAAACACGATAGGGGCCAAACCCAGCGGTGCGGCAGATGTCGGAAGTCTCATCGTGCTTGACTCTTGACATTTCATCAAAATGTTGCCGTCGGGCGAGAATATTTCATCTGCAGCGCCCACCGCACCACTAATTGGTCATTACAGGGTTACAGGTTCATTGAACCTACATCTCATCTCAGCGGGGGCTTAAAATGTAAATCGCAGCTAATAACGAACCAGATTATGAACTTATGGGGAACTAAATGGTAATCTGTTTAATTTCCGAGGTGCCAATCTCAACCTGTCTTTACTTGTGTTTAGGACTTCATTAATTTTGATTATTGCTTTGATTGGGGTACAAGGGGAGATTTTCATCTGAGGGCGTTGCTGCAGTGTATACGCAACGTAGCGCGATTCCGATGTGGGTACATCAGCACCGACATGAATGCAAGGTGTTAACCGTCATTTGTGTCTTTCTGACGATCGTGGGGTAAATGCCGAAACGTGAAGTATGGCAGTATTATTGCCACACGCGTCCTAACTTGATCAACCATCTGTTTTCTTTTCTTGGCTGCTGAACGACAAACATGGTAGACATCCATTGGAGAACAAAGAATGTTTATGAGGCAGCATGACAGTCGAAAACCAAAGATGAGGTGCACTGCTGTTTCACGATAACGGACAGCCCGTTATTGCAATTGTCATAATGATAAAAGTTACGCCAAGTGGCAGACACTCGAGCACCCGCCAATTTATAGTTATGATTTTTCCCTAAGCAGTTGTGACGCCTTGGGCCCCTTAACAAAGATCTTGATGGATCCACAATCCCTGTGGGACAAGGAGGTGCAGCAGGCGATGAATAGGGTAGCGAGGTCTCCCATATATTACGAGGTCTCCCGCATTTTGCTCACATTTTCTCCTGTCTCTCATATTTCCGTTAGGTCCACCACATTTATAGGTTTTCCCTATTTTACCCATACCACGGATTCGACGTATTTGATAATAAGAGTATTTTTCTATTTATTTATTCACTAAGATTTCCGTGTCTTTCAGAGATCATCGTTCCCAAATCAACAATCGATATTTCTTCATTTTATCACCTAATAGTACTCTCTTTTTTTTCGGCAAGCTTGAGGTCACCGTGACAAGACTTCCGTCTTGTGCTGCTGTAGCGTGTAGACATGAAGCTCGATCTCAGTTCAGTGAGCAGTTTGCATTGTATTTACTTAATCTGTTCAATTAAGGTTAGGGAAACCGACGACGAGGGATACTTGAAGACAATACCAAAGAAGAAGACTCACTATACGTGAGTGTTTCTGCCCCACTGGGGAAAACTTACTTTAAGATTAAATCAGTAAAAAGTAACAGGCATAAATCATTTTGTTCCTTATGCTGAATGGAATTCAACATAGCCCGTGGAAGGGCAAGAGGTTGTTTGCATCATCCATTAACTTCATGTAAAATAATAATTTAGTGTACTGATCGATAGTCAGAACACCACAATTATATTAATTCCTTTAGCTGTACCACACGAGTTTCAAAATATGTAAAGGTATCCGGAATTATTCATTTTTTGTGATTACCTGTGTGCACGTTCGCGTACGGTTGTATACAGAGTGTGACAAAAAGGTACGGCCAAGCTTTCAGGAAACATTCCTCACACACAAAGAAAGAAAATATGATGTGGACATGTGTGCGGAAACGCTTACTTTCCATGTTAGAGCTCATTTTATTACTTCTCTTCAAATCACATTAATCATCGAATGGAAACACACAGCAACAGAACGTACCAGCATGTCTTCAAACACTTTGTTACAGGAAATGTTCAAAATGTCAACCGTTAGCAAGAATACATGCATCCACCCTCCGTCGCATGGAATCCCTGATGCGCTAATGCAGCCCTGGAGAATAACGTATTGCGTCACAGCAGCCTACAACACGAGCACGAAGAGTCTCTACATTTGGTACCGGGGTTGCGTAGACAAGAGCTTTCAAATGCCCCCATAAATGAAAGTCAAGAGGGTTGAGGTCAGGAGAGCGTAGAGGCCATGGAATTGGTCGGCCTCTACCAATCCATCGATCACCGAATCTGTTGTTGAGAAGCGTACGAACACATCGACTGAAATGTGCAGGAGCTCCATCGTGCATGAACCACGTGTTTTGTTGTACTATTAAAGCCACATGTTCTAGCAGCACAGGCAGAGTATCCCGTACGAAATCATGATAACGCGCTCCATTGAGCGTAAGTGGAAGAACGTGGGGCCCAATCAAGACATCACCAACAATGCCTGCCCGAACGTTCACAGAAAATCTGTGTTGATGACGTTATTGCACAATTGCGTGCGGATTCTCGTCAGCCCACATGTGTTGATTGTTAAAATTTACAACTTGATCACGTTGGAATGAAGCCTCATAAGTAAAGAGAATATCTGCACTGAAATGAGGATTGACACATTGTTGGATGAACCATTCGCTGAAGTGTAATCATGGAGGCCAATCAGCTGCTGATAGTGCCTGCACATGCTGTACATGGTACGGGAACAACTGGTTCTCCCGTAGCACTCTCCATACAGTGAAGTGATCAACGTTACCTTGTACAGCAGCAATTTCTCTGACGCTGACATTAGGGTTATCGTCAACTGCACGAAGAATGGCCTCGTCCATTGCAGGTGTCCTCGTCGTTCTAGGTCTTCCCCAGTCGCAAGTCATAGGCTGGAATGCTCCGTACTCCATAAGACGCCGATCAATTGATTCG
Source organism: Schistocerca gregaria (assembly GCF_023897955.1). Classification (NCBI taxonomy): domain Eukaryota; kingdom Metazoa; phylum Arthropoda; class Insecta; order Orthoptera; family Acrididae; genus Schistocerca; species Schistocerca gregaria. The sequence continues at coordinate 920,733,172 of NC_064920.1, forward strand.
AACGTCTTCCTGTCGGGACACCTTCGCTCCGGAAATCTATCTCGATACAAACGTACCGCGCAACGGCTATTGCCCCGTGCTAATCCATACATCAAATGATCATCTGCCAACTCCGCATTTGTAAACATTGCACTGACTGCAAAACCACGTTCGTGATGAACACTAACCTGTTCATGCTACGTACTGATGTGCTTGATGCTAGTACTGTAGAGCAATGAGTCACATGTCAACACAAGCACCGAAGTCAACATTACCTTCCTTCGATTGGGCCAACTGTCAGTGAATCGAGGAAGTAAAGTACATACTGACGAAACCAAAATGAGCTCTAACATGGAAATTAAGCTTTTCCTGACAATGTGCACGTAACATCTTTTCATTATTTGTGTGTTAGGAATGTTTCCTGAACGTTTTGCCGCACCTTTTTGTAACACTCTGTATAACGGATTCTTAGAGGTAAAACATGCCTATAGTGCCACGATGGGATTATTTTGGCCATCATTTCCAAAATCTACCGTATATTTAGTTTCAAAGACCGGAAACCTGGCAATCCTTCACACAGCAGAACACGATGTTTTATGAACCGTGTTTCTTGAACCTCGTGGTGTTGGATTATTGATAATGGCGATTTTGCCTTATTAGCACGCAGAGTATAGACTGTATGGTCTTCGAATGGAAACTTTTTCCATCGACTCTTATATAAACTATAAATAACGGCGTGACTATGACTTCTGTTGTTTCTTGTTTGTCGCAACTAATACCTGATAAAGGATACAGTTTCCAATTATGAAAACTAACTTTGACCTGTGTCTAGGTGACCATGTACAGCTATGACACAAAGCTCTTTGGTAAACCTTGCGGTGGAGGTACGAAAAATTATCGCGTCACATAGTTTAATTCATAAAGGTGGTTTCTATCGAAATCGTTACATTAATTCACGAAAATAGGGGCGAAAGAATTCTGGTCAAGAAGTGCATGGGACATCGTTGCTAAATGTTTAGATTGAGTAATTCCGTGGCCTGAAATGTGCAACAACAGGCACGTGTTACCACGAAGAGCCGTACCCAAGCCGAAAATGGAGAAAAAAATTAAAAGGGACCCCAGAAATTCTCACAACGATTCGCCTTTTGCGACGACCGGTATCTTTAAATGTTCTAATAACACTATATTACGTGGAAATAAGGAGACACTAAACGTTATGAACTCGTAAGCGAATCCGTTTTAAAAAGTGCTAGATGAAACAAGAAATAAATCAGAACTGTAGGAATACTGCCCACCGCGAGATTGTGGCGAGGTGGTGGTGTCGCGTGTTCGTGACTTTACAAAGAAAGCATACAGGCCCTAATCAGAGAATTCATTATTACCGTTCACAAGCATCAGAAAAACCAACTCCTTCCTGATAAGTATAGACTAATTGTCCCCACTTTTTCTAGACGGCGCCCTGTCTATGCATCCCAAGAACATCTGATGCACCTAAGTTATTTATTTATTGACTATAACATCCACTCCAACTCTAGTAAAGGGACGTTATGAAATGAAGAGTAATAAAAAACTATAGATTTTCAACTAGCTGTTCTTTCGCATTAAGAACCTTTTCCTGTATGCTAGATTGCACACTGTTGTTTGGAAGATAAACCTTGTACGTGTTTCTCTGTGTTCTCCACATGCAATTCTGGTTGCTTTAAGAATGGAGGGTTTCATTTACTTCTCGCTAATTGCAAGTGATTGCAGTTTTCCTATTACTAAGAGAGGAATTTCATATATTGCTCCAGTAACTTTCTCATTTTCCTTTTTCCTGCTGAAAGATCCCAGCAGAGTCCTACAAAAGAGTTTTTTTTTTTTTCAACGCTGGGCGAGCGTTTGTAAGTCGACGTTCCAGACACAAAACGGCGGTGGGTCTTTACTGTTGATGTTATGAAACACAACACACTGTGGCAGGTGGACATTGTCTTGAATCCATACTTAATGAACTCGGGAACATTGAAAACAGCTTGCTAGGAGGGAACAAAGGTACCATCGTGAAACATTACGATATATTACAGTGAGATCCGACATGCAGATGATCCAAGTTTGGTGCCAAAGTGCCTGCCAAGTGGCGCGGCAATCGAGCAGGAGACGGGGCGTAGTGGACGTGTCTTACACTTGGCGATCACATCCCGGCTGGTGGAGGACGTTAATAAGCATGGAATGCCAGGAGGGTGTATTAGATGACATTTCTTACAGTGAAGCTAGTTTGAGAGGAACCTAATCATCGACATGAAACTCTCATGATGACCGACACGCCGTTTGGCTCATCAGGTCGATCGTTCGGAGTGTTACATAATGGGAGAGTCGTGTGAAGTTAGCACTCCTTTTTCGAGAAATATACATTTTTTTCACAGTTCGTCTTAGATGTGCCAAAGTTCTAGAGTTCTTTGCACCAAATTTCAATAGTTCTGCAGAATTAAGCGAAGAAAACAACAATATTCGAAAAAAATTCCTATTAAAAACATTCTTTGTCAATTTCCGCAAATTGTAAAATCGTACAACGGTTCTGAGGACAGTTCTGAACAGAACCCCAAGAGCTCTATCGAAAACCCAAATAACATTTTTCTATGGCGATAATAGTTTGAGATAAATTGATTTACTGTGGGACACAACTTGTTTACATAAAATATAAATATATTCGTACGACAGGGCTGATGACAGTTCTGGAGACCACGTGAAGAGTTCTATCGAAAATTCTAGTAGCATTTGTTTGAGCAGGTAATAGTTTAAGAGGTAATTGCAACTTAATTAAGAACCCCATAAGAGCTCCTAATGTGAAGCTGTCACCCCTTTTTCAGAAATGTATATATTTTTCAGAGTTCTCGATAGATATGCCATAGTTCTAGAGTTCTTTGTTCAAGATTTCAATTGTTCTGAAGAATTTAGCGAGGAAAACGGCAATACTAACAGAACAACATCAAAATGTTTATTGCTCATTGGTCAGTTGTTAAACCCTTCTGGTTGCAACACAGCGTATACTTCCAAATCGTACAGGTAAAATACTTAATAATCCACAAAAGCATAGATTTTAAAACGGTACTTGTTTGTTTTGATAGGTACATATTGGCGAAAACTGTACCTTCCACAGAATCCTGCCAGCTTCTTGTTTACTATAACATTTTCTCCAAGGGTATAAGATATCTGATACACTCCTGGAAATTGAAATAAGAACACCGTGAATTCATTGTCCCAGGAAGGGGAAACTTTATTGACACATTCCTGGGGTCAGATACATCACATGATCACACTGACAGAACCACAGGCACATAGACACAGGCAACAGAGCATGCACAATGTCGGCACTAGTACAGTGTATATCCACCTTTCGCAGCAATGCAGGCTGCTATTCTCCCATGGAGACGATCGTAGAGATGCTGAATGTAGTACTGTGGAGCGGCTTGCCATGCCATTTCCACCTGGCGCCTCAGTTGGACGAGCGTTCGTGCTGGACGTGCAGACCGCGTGAGACGACGCTTCATCCAGTCCCAAACATGCTCAATGGGGGACAGATCCGGAGATCTTGCTGGCCAGGGTAGTTGACTTACACCTTCTAGAGCACGTTGGGTGGCACGGGATACATGCGGACGTGCATTGTCCTGTTGGAACAGCAAGTTCCCTTGCCGGTCTAGGAATGGTAGAACGATGGGTTTGATGACGGTTTGGATGTACCGTGCACTATTCAGTGTCCCCTCGACGATCACCAGAGGTGTACGGCCAGTGTAGGAGATCGCTCCCTACACCATGATGCCGGGAGTTGGCCCTGTGTGCCTCGGTCGTGTGCAGTCCTGATTGTGGCGCCCACCTGCACGACGCCAAACAC